>NC_088417.1:106946751-107246751 GCF_034236695.1 Oncorhynchus nerka | reverse complement strand
CTCTTTCGACCCTAAATTGACTAAGCAGTACTTTAAATTATTACAAGCCATCCATCATGTGGAAATTTTAGAATGACTACAAAGGACTGGGTCTTTCCCACCTGGCATGATGAAACAGGTAGTTAGACTTACAGCTTTTATCAAGCCTTCCTCACCTAACTCAAGCACTCTGGCATTGGTGAAGGAAAATACGGACCACTGGATGGACACCAATATGGGCATCTTGGTAGAGCATTATGATTCAGTCCTGGCAGCGGGGTTACTGGAGGTGGGGGGATTTGATATCAATTCCTTTGAGCGAGCTGTTGCTTGGGCAAGGACTAGATATAGACGCAAGTTTACTCAGTCATCAGTGGCAACGTTAAAGGCTATGCTTCCCAAGGCCAGCATTGGTGCCAGTGAGGTGGCAGGCCCAGGCCAGTTGACTATGGAGGACTTTCCGCCCTTGTTGGGTGCCCTGTCTCCAGCTCCCAGTAGGGTGGAAGGGGTGGGAGGGGGCAGTCCGGCAGGTGGGTTAGTCCATAATGGGCCTAAACATGGACCTAGGGGGAGCTCCCTTAGGAGATCTCCCGGGCTAGCAGCTCTAGAGCTAGATCCAGTGAAACGGGGGGGGAAAATTGTTTCAGTTACGGCTGAGGTATATTCCCCTAGACCCCAAGTACCTGCTGGAGACCCATTGACCACAGGGATAGTGCCAGGGGGGACTGATAGTGGGAAGCGAACACAGGTGAGGTCTGCTCTTGTTCATAGTCCTAAGAGGTCTTTATACAGTAATGTTATCCTACAATGTAGTAATACAATTACCTCTTTGCCTGACCCTGGTCAGGAGGACCCCGGAGTTGGAGGGGGGCGGGATCTGTGGGGGGCTGCTTTTGGGAACGGAGGAGGGGATGAACATATGATGATAAGTGGCAACAAAACGGAATGTTCCCTGATTACGCCCTTGTCTGAGCCCCCTGGGGGATCCCATATTGCTGCCTCTCCGGTCCCCCCGCTGCTACTCTCTTCGGGGACTCCGCATCTTGGTCAAGGTAAGAGTAAAATAATAGGGGGATTAGTACCAGCTGAGGCGCACCCGGGGTCCCTTTTTCCATCCCAGTGATTGACCTACCTGTCAGGAAGCCTATATCCACCTGTTTTGAACCAGTTAGGCACCCAAATTCTATCAGAAAAATTCGGGATTGGGAACTTAAAATTAGAAAACCAATTGTTATAATTGGAGATTCCAACATCTCACGGATACCTAGGTTTGCTGACCCCAGAGTGCAAGCAGACAGCTTCCCTGGGGCCACATTTCACCATCTAAAAGGGGTAATAGAAAAATTGGCACAACACCCAACGGTGGAGAAGGTTGTTCTATCTGGGGGTTTAAACAACTGCCTTTTGAAACAGCTGGCGTTGACCTCCTGGAAACAACTACAACAACTGTTGAAAGTGGCGGAAAGTAAATTTCCCAATGCAATACTCTACGTGCCAATTATCAACTACTCGGATAGATTGGAAAAACAGCAACAGACACTCTTGGATCAACTTAATCAAAAAATCCTAGAGCAATGTAACTATTTACCGGAGATTAGCAAACTCAGGTTCCATACACTGCCACGTGACCCAGTACACTGGACACCTGAAACAGGAAATTTTATTTTGAACTATTGGCTGGATAATTTAAACATGTAAGGGGAGAACAGTGCCCTGATACAGCTCCACATTCAAATATCACTAATCTTTCACACTCATATAGGCTTTCTGAGACGGAAAGAAAGGTATTGGAACGGGGATTATCTTTTATCCCCACCCCCCGAATAATGGATAGGATGGAGCTTCAAGGGACCTTCACCTATACCATAGGAGATTAAAATTGTTGGATCATTTTAACTATGTAACTGACATTCCCTTTGTGCCATTTACAGATCCCTCTTTTGGGAACCTAGAGTACAATCCATGTCTCCATCCATTCAGACGTTGATCAGGAAGGATCTGGATGCATTTAGGAGGTTCCGACCTGGTCCAGTCACTGGGGTAATATCACGGAATTGGAGCTAGATACTATTAAATCGTTGGGGTCCAACCAGAGTATAGTCATTAAACCAGCGGATAAAGGATCACAGATTGTAATTATGGACAGAGTACAGTATTTGTTGGAGGCTAACAGGCAATTAAATAACGTGAAAAATTATGTCCCGTTAGATCACTCTATTCAATCTGAAACTCAAAAATGATTAAGAGGATATTGGGGGAATTGCTGGATAAGAAGTATATTTCGTCCAAGCAATATACCTACCTGTTGGGCCCCGAGGAGCCAAGACCGCGACAATTCTATCTCCTTCCAAAAATTCATAAACCTTTGGAAGAGTGGTCTGTGCCCTTTCAGATCCCTAGTGGCCGCCCAATTGTTAGTGACTGTGGATCGGAATCGTACCGAATTGCTGAATATATTGATTACTTTATTAATCCGTTATCCCAGAGGCACGCTTCTTATGTTAAGGATACATATGACTTTGTGGATAAACTTAAAGGCCTTGAATTACCACTAGAGGCGTTCTTATTTTCAATAGATATTAACTCATTATATACAAACATTGAAACCTCTTTGGGACTGCGGGCGATAAAACAGGCATTTGATAGGTTTCCTGATCCTCAGCGTCCGGATAAGGAAATCTTAGATCTGTTGGAACTGAGTCTCTTGAGGAACGATTTCAATTTTAATGATGAGTTCTATCTTCAGATCCATGGGACTGCTATGGGTAAGAAATTTGCTCCGGCCTTTGCCAACTTATATATGGGCTTCTGGGAAGAGACAGCTTTTCTTAAATGCCAGATCCTTCCTTTTCTATATCTTAGGTATTTGGATGATATCTTTGGAATTTGGGTGAGTTCAATGCAGGATTTTGAGTGCTTCTTACAAACTCTCAATACACATCATCCTGCCATTACAACCTCCCACAATATACAAAGGGAAAAACTAGAGTTTTTGGACACTCAGGTCCTAATTGTACCCTCAGATGGGGTAACTAAATCATTGGCCACTAAAGTCTTCTTTAAGGAGACCGATAGGCATGCCTTGTTACATAAGGCAAGTTACCATCCAAAACATACTTTCAGAGGGATTATTAAATCCCAGCTGATTCGGTTCAATAGAATCTGTACATTGGGTGAGCATGTGGAGGAGGCCATAACTATCCTTTTTAGAGCCTTGGGGCCACGGGGATATTCCAAACGTTTCCTTAGGGGGATAAAGGTAGAAGTACGGGAATTATTTGGCAGGGAAGGGGGATACAATAAAACAGTGGAAACACATAATCTGATACCATTTGTTACAACATACTCTGGGAGTTTGAGTGGATTTGGCAGGAACTTGAGGTCCAATTTCAGGGAGGCTCAACAAGCGGTGGAAGGACTGGTAGATTGTAGAGTAATCTCAGCGTATAGAAGAAATAAAAACCTCGGGGACAGTCTGGTCCACTCGACCTTCCAGACGAAAAATGTACCTAATAAATTTGATAAATATTTGGGGAGACCCAAGTATATTGTTAATGCCTTTTCGGGGTTGGGGTTCCTCGTAAGACAGAGGATCGAATTGTCCACTGTAAACTTGATCTATGGAATTAAGTGTAAATTGTGCCAAAAGATTTACATAGGAGAAACAAAGAATGCACTACAGGTCAGACTGAAACAACACCTATACCAGATAGCTAAGGGTAATAAGACTACGGTATTGTATTTGCATTTTGGCATACATGCAGTGGCCGGTTTGAGTATCTTTGGCCTGGAGACAAATGGGAGTTGGTCCAGGACACAGCGACAGGGGATGGAAAGAACTTGGATTGGGCGTCTCAATACGATAGACCCTAAGGGCCTCAATGGAAAAATATTGATTTATTTTGGCTTACCTAACTGATGGAAGGGGTCATCTTTGGGGTAGTGACATGGGCTATTTGGGGTGGAGGAGGGAAGAGGGGAGGTGGTGGGGGCCTGTGGAGAGCCACTCATTATAAATGTTTGTTTATTGTATTGTCCATGATGGATTTGCAATTGTCTGATAGCACTTATGATTGTTTCTTATCTAATTATTTATTTATGGATCTATTTACGGACCAGAAAAACGATGGCACTTATTTTTATTATATCCTTGATCTTTTAGTGTGGTGTGGTTTTATTTTGATTGTTTGGATATTTTTATAGCACTTATTTCCAGTTTTGCCTTTGTTGGATGGAACTATGGAACTTTTTTTATTTACTTATTTATTTTTTTATTCTTGTACTCATTGGGTGGCTCACCTTGCAGACCCTAACCCTAACCTGAATTCTAACCTTAACCCCTAGTTACCCCAATCCCTCACCCTAACCCTGAGACCCTCATGCCTAACCTTACTTATTGAACCTAATCCAAACCCTGACCTTAACCCTAATCCTGACCCTAACCCCAACCCAACCTGAATTCTAACCTTAACCCCAAGTTACCCTAATTCCTTACCCTAACCCTGGGACCCCCATGCCTGAACCTAACCCTGAGACCTTCATGCCTAACCTTAAACCCTTAGACCCTCATATCTGATTTTAACTCAACCTTGACCTGTATTTTAACTCTGACCCTTATGGTAACCCCAATTTGAATTTGGACCTTAACTTATGTTTTTCAAATCTTCAGCCTAATTTTGAACCCTAACCTTATGTCCCTATACCTCCATATCTAATTTGAATCTCTACACTCTCTATATCTATTTTGAATCCCTACACTCTCTACATCTATTTTAATCTAAAGGTTTTTATACCGAACTTTTTTCCCTAGACCATCGCTTTGAATTTGGCACTTGGCCTTTTTTCTTAGTTTAGAATTTCTGGCTTTTAATTTAAGCCTTATCTTAATGTCTGACTTTGGTCTTCCTTTTATAGCTTTTCCTAGTCATTTAAAGTATATAATATATAAGTCTCACCATTTATCCTAAAGGGGTTGCCTGTGCCAGTGCACACCAGATTCGTCTGTTACTCATTGACCCTAACCCTAACCCTAACCCTAAACCCTAACCCCCTAACCCTAACCCTAACCCTGTGCCAGTGCACACCAGATTTGTCTGTTACTCATTGAACCTAACCCTAACCCCCCTAACCCTAACACTAACCCTAACCCCTAACCCTAAACCTAACCCTAAACCTAACCTTAACCATTCTGAAAAACTATACCTAACCCTAAACCTAACCCTAACCACTCTAAAAACCCTTACCTAAACCTAACCTTACCCATTCTGAAAAACTATACCTAACCCTAAACTTAACCCTAACCTTAACCACTCTAAAAACCCTTACCTAAACCTAACCTTAAACTCTCTAAAAAAAACTATTCCTTACCCTAACCTTAAACCTAACCTTAACCACTCTTAAAACTATACCTAAAACCTACTGACAGACAGCCTTTTAACCCAACCAAACGGGTTAATCTACAAGTGGGCAACCATGGGGCCTACTACTTTGGCCGGCCGCGCCCGGACCCACCCGGCCCGCGCGCACATGTGTGGAGTGCACACCCCTCCCTTCCCCCCCTTCGGCTTCCACGTGTCAGAGATGGAAGTGGATCAACCGACTCAAAACTAGACAAACCTAACCCTAACCCCTAACCCTAACCTAACCCTAACCATAACCCCCTAACCCTAACCCTATCCCTCTGAAGAAGCAGAAAGTTCTGCGAAACGTCAGGGCTTTGCAAACAGGACTTCACAGTGGATTTTAACATTGCTTGGCTTTTAATCACCTTTTTGATTTTAACCAATATAATTAAAAGTTACGTTTTAGAATTAAGATGTGGAGGGGTAAAGGGGAGCTCATTGTCTAAAGGTGCACAGACACTTGGGGAAACAATTGGGATTTTAAACCTGTGGGACCAGATCTTTTAACAGGATTGGACCCAGAAAGAACAACTGATTACTGCCCCAGCCTTTGAATTCGGGAACGCTAAGAAACAATCGGTACACCTCAGCTCCATCTCCATATCGCAATAACCCGGTCTACAAAGAACACGGCAAAAGAACAACGGATCACAGCCCCAGCCCTGGAATTCGGGAACATCAAGAAACAACCATAACCTCATCTCTACCTTCATACTTCAATAAACCCGGCAGACAAAATAACAAGGCGGTAAGGACTGGTTCTGAGCAGCACAAAAAGTATCGTGCTGCTCAGGCCTTCACATCTTCTATTTCTAAATATAGTATTGCCCTGCTTTTTTGAATTACACTGTCCGGTCCTCCTCGACCGAGAACAACCCGATTGTAGGGTATTAACTAGGAAGCGCAGTATTTAGGTATTTTAGCCTCAGGGTTTAGGAACAATGCAGGCACTAATGAATTTAAAGACCAGGTCATATGATAGGATACCACAAACCCAACCCTATGCATACAGACGGCCAGGCCGATACGAACCCCCAGATGAGGAGACAAGACAGGCTGCCAAACTGTACATTAAATTAATACAGGCAACCCACCACATGGAGGTGGTGGAAAAAGCACTTAAAAACCAGACATTCCCCACTGGCATGATGAGACAGGTGCATCGTGTCACCAACTTTATTAAACCATCTTCACCCACAGATAACACCACAACAAAATTATCACAGAACACACACCAGTGGATGCAAAACAACATGAACATACTACAGGCACATTACCGGTCAATCACCTACACCATTACACAACAAATAAACATACCCAACACTCTGGCACTGACAATCGCAACAGGCTGGGCACATAAGAGGTACAAACATAAATTGACACCCACCACCATCATTAGAGTCGAAACCACCCTGAAACTCCCTCAGACCACTTCCTCTCCCCAACAAACAACTATACAGACCAACTGACGACCAGGTGGCGAATCGCATCTCTGCATGTCTGGCAGACATATCAGTGTGGATGACGGATCATCACCTCAAGCTGAACCTCGGCAAGAAGGAGCTGCTCTTCCTCCCGGGGAAGGACTGCCCGTTCCATGATCTCGCCATCACGGTTGACAACTCCATTGTGTCCTCCTCCCAGAGCGCTAAGAACCTTGGCGTGATCCTGGACAACACCCTGTCGTTCTCAAATAACATCAAGGCGGTGGCCCGTTCCTGTAGGTTCATGCTCTACAACATCCGCAGAGTACGACCCTGCCTCACACAGGAAGCGGCGCAGGTCCTAATCCAGGCACTTGTCATCTCCCGTCTGGATTACTGCAACTCGCTGTTGGCTGGGCTCCCTGCCTGTGCCATTAAACCCTACAACTCATCCAGAACGCCGCAGCCCGTCTGGTGTTCAACCTTCCCAAGTTCTCTCACGTCACCCCGCTCCTCCGCTCTCTCCACTGGCTTCCAGTTGAAGCTCGCATCCGCTACAAGACCATGGTGCTTGCCTACGGAGCTGTGAGGGGAACGGCACCTCAGTACCTCCAGGCTCTGATCAGGCCCTACACCCAAACAAGGGCACTGCGTTCATCCACCTCTGGCCTGCTCGCCTCCCTACCACTGAGGAAGTACAGTTCCCGCTCAGCCCAGTCAAAACTGTTCGCTGCTCTGGCCCCCCAATGGTGGGACAAACTCCCTCACGACGCCAGGACAGCGGAGTCAATCACCACCTTCCGGAGACACCTGAAACCCCACCTCTTTAAGGAATACCTAGGATAGGATAAAGTAATCCTTCTCACCCCCCTTAAAAGACCTAGATGCACTATTGTAAAGTGGCTGTTCCACTGGATGTCATAAGGTGAAAGCACCAATTTGTAAGTCACTCTGGATAAGAGCGTCTGCTAAATGACTTAAATGTTAAATGTAAATGTAACACAATAGGAGACCAACCACATACACTTCCAGCAATAGAACACACCCCACTACAAATTTCCCGACCAACGATACTAACTTCAATTCCAAACCCAGTGCCCCTTCTCTCCTCAGCAGAGGAATTTCCACCTCTATCAAAACCTCGCCCCCTGCCAAAAAAACAACCATCATACCTACGGACACTATCACTGGGAAAACAACCGACCCTGAGTGAAACCTATAACCTTCACACACAGACTCTTTCCAAAACACATCTTCACTCCCTACCCTCAACATCCACTCTCGCTGATTCCTCCCTTTCCAATCAAAAAGGAGAGGTAAACATAGCAACCACTACAACTGGACAGGAGAAATGGAAAATTCCAGTGGGCCCCCCTACTCCTAAAGCAGTCACCCCTACTCCTAAAGCAGTCACCCCTATCATAGCCCAGGTTCACCACACAGCCAACAGTCAAACAGAAACGTGTACACTTACAGCTACACCCATTAAACAAAACACTAACTGCAAAGGAGCACAGAGTAATGTATCAATATTACTAAGGGACATAATTACATCTGCTCCTCTTTCACCCACAGGAGGCGCCAGGCAAGGGGTACAGACAAGGACAGGGCAACTCAAGGGGCACATGACGATGACTAAAGGGCAAGACAATGGGCAACACCCCAAAGCTCCCAAATCCGAACCCCCACAAAAAATGAATATAGCTGTGCCTCTGCCGGTCCAGGGTCCCTGTACAACTGGCGCCTCAAAATACCCACCATCACCCCCACCACAGCCCCATCTTCAACCCCAACCCCCACCACAGCCCCATCTTCAACCCCAACCCCCACCACAGCCCCATCTTCAACCCCAACCCCCACCACAGCCCCATCTTCAACCCCAACCACACCACAGCCCCATCTTCAACCCCAACCACACCACAGCCCCATCTTCAACCACAGCCCCCCATCTTCAACCCCAACCACACCACAGCCCCATCTTCAACCCCAACCCCAACCACAGCCCCATCTTCAACCCCAACCACACCACAGCCCCATCTTCAACCCCAACCACACCACAGCCCCATCTTCAACCCCAACCCACACCACAGCCCCATCTTCAACCCCAACCCACACCACAGCCCCATCTTCAACCCCAACCCACACCAGCCCCATCTTCAACCCCAACCCACACCACAGCCCCATCTTCAACCCCAACCACAGCCCCATCTTCAACCCCAACCACACCACAGCCCCATCTTCAACCCCAACCACACCACAGCCCCATCTTCAACCCCAACACAGCCCCATCTTCAACCCCACCACAGCCCCATCTTCAACCCCAACCACACCACAGCCCCATCTTCAACCCCAACCACACCACAGCCCCATCTTCAACCACAGCCACAGCCCCATCTTCAACCCCAACCACACCACAGCCCCATCTTCAACCCCAACCCCAACCACAGCCCCATCTTCAACCCCAACCACACCACAGCCCCATCTTCAACCCCAACCCACACCACAGCCCCATCTTCAACCCCAACCCACACCACAGCCCCATCTTCAACCCCAACCCACACCACAGCCCCATCTTCAACCCCAACCCACACCACAGCCCCATCTTCAACCCCAACCACAGCCCCATCTTCAACCCCAACCACACCACAGCCCCATCTTCAACCCCAACCACACCACAGCCCCATCTTCAACCCCAGCCCCAACACAGCCCATCTTCAACCCCAACCCCAACACAGCCCCATCTTCAACCCCAACACAGCCCCATCTTCAACCCCAACCCCAACCACAGCCCCATCTTCAACCCCAACCACACCACAGCCCCATCTTCAACCCCAACCACACCACAGCCCCATCTTCAACCCCAACTACACCACAGCCCCATCTTCAACCCCAACCCCAACACAGCCCCATCTTCAACCCCAACCACACCACAGCCCCATCTTCAACCCCAACTACACCACAGCCCCATCTTCAACCCCAACCCCAACACAGCCCCATCTTCAACCCCAACACAGCCCCATCTTCAACCCCAACACAGCCCCATCTTCAACCCCAACCACACCACAGCCCCATCTTCAACCCCAACCACACCACAGCCCCATCTTCAACCCCAACTACACCACAGCCCCATCTTCAACCCCAACTACACCACAGCCCCATCTTCAACCCCAACCCCAACACAGCCCCATCTTCAACCCCAACCACACCACAGCCCCATCTTCAACCCCAACTACACCACAGCCCCATCTTCAACCCCAATCTTCAACCCCAACACAGCCCCATCTTCAACCCCAACACAGCCCCATCTTCAACCCCAACACAGCCCCATCTTCAACCCCAACACAGCCCCATCTTCAACCCCAACACAGCCCCATCTTCAACCCCAACACAGCCCCATCTTCAACCCCAACACAGCCCCATCTTCAACCCCAACACAGCCCCATCTTCAACCCCAGCCCCATCTTCAACCCCAACACAGCCCCATCTTCAACCCCAACACAGCCCCATCTTCAACCCCAACACAGCCCCATCTTCAACCCCAACACAGCCCCATCTTCAACCCCAACACAGCCCCATCTTCAACCCCAACACAGCCCCATCTTCAACCCCAACACAGCCCCATCTTCAACCCCCACACCACAGCCCCATCTTCAACCCCAACTACACCACAGCCCCATCTTCAACCCCAACCCCAACACAGCCCCATCTTCAACCCCAACCACACCACAGCCCCATCTTCAACCCCAACTACACCACAGCCCCATCTTCAACCCCAACCCCAACACAGCCCCATCTTCAACCCCAACACAGCCCCATCTTCAACCCCAACACAGCCCCATCTTCAACCCCAACACAGCCCCATCTTCAACCCCAACACAGCCCCATCTTCAACCCCAACACAGCCCCATCTTCAACCCCAACACAGCCCCATCTTCAACCCCAACACAGCCCCATCTTCAACCCCAACACAGCCCCATCTTCAACCCCAACACAGCCCCATCTTCAACCCCAACACAGCCCCATCTTCAACCCCAACACAGCCCCATCTTCAACCCCAACACAGCCCCATCTTCAACCCCAACACAGCCCCATCTTCAACCCCAACACAGCCCCATCTTCAACCCCAACACAGCCCCATCTTCAACCCCAACACAGCCCCATCTTCAACCCCAACACAGCCCCATCTTCAACCCCAACACAGCCCCATCTTCAACCCCAACACAGCCCCATCTTCAACCCCAACAAGCATCTTCAGCCCCATCTTCAACCCCAACACAGCCCCATCTTCAACCCCAACACAGCCCCATCTTCAACCCCAACACAGCCCCATCTTCAACCCCAACCACAGCCCTATCTTCAACCCCAACCACAGCCCCATCTTCAACCACAACCCCACCCTAAACCCACACACCCTTCCCAAAAACCATTCTATCACAAGGCTAGGCCGAACTACAAGGTAGCAGATTGGAACATTGAGGGACACACACCAACACTCATCGTAGGAGACTCAAACCTCAACCGGGTCCCCCCATTCAATAACCCCAACATCCAGGTAGACAGTTACCCAGGGGCAACATTCTATCATTTCATAAAAGTACTGGAGAAAACCCCCATACACACAGACACAGCGACTGTTGTTATCTCGGTGGGCTTGAACAATAAAGACCATGACCCATTCCAAACATCACTAAAACAGCTGGCAGGTATGCACAAGGAGGCAAAGAAAACATTTCCAAACGCAACAATATACATTCCTGTCATCAGCCAATCACCTCTTCTTACTCCACAGCAGAAGAGAAACCTTAAGCTCATCAATGCTTACATTACCACTAACTTCCCAACCCTATTAGAGATCCCACAAGACACATTTCACACAACAGATCTCATACACTGGACATCCACCACAGCAGACCTCATCTTTCAACACTGGTGGGCAAAACATTTGCACCTACTTACGCCAATATATACATGGCTGAATGGGAGAGAGAGGCACTGACCAAGTGTCCATATCAACCCACTTTCTATTACCGCTTTTTAGATGACATAATAGGAGCCTGGCCCCACGACATCCAGTTATTCACAGATTTTATAAACATTCTCAGTCATCATCCATCCATTAAGGTTAAATACACAATTCATCCTCAAGAAGTCAACTTCTTAGACACAACAGTTTTTTTCAGTAATAACAATCAATCACAGAAAACACTACACACTAGAGTTTACTTCAAACCAACAGACACACATGCTTTACTTCATAAACACAGTTACCATCCTAAACATACATTTAAGGGAATAATAAAATCACAAATTATACGGTTCTACAGGATATCATCTTGCAAGCAAGACCTGGATTATGCAATAAATACACTATTCAATGCACTTAGAAGAAGAGGATATTCAAAACGATTTTTAAGGACCATTAAAAACAACACATTGGCCGCCCTCCTCCCTCCCATTCATCCAACACTCACAGACCACAGCAAATCATCCACCTCTCTTAACCTTAACCTCAATCCTACTCCTAACCTTAACCCCTCCCCAAACCTCACGCCTAACCTTAACCCCACGCCTAACCTTAACCTCTCCCCAAACCTCACGCCTAACCTTAACCTCTCCCTTAACCCCACGCCTAACCTTAACCTTTCCCTTAACCCCACGCCTAACCTTAACCTTCCCTTAACCCCACGCCTAACCCTAATGTGTACCATTACCCTAACCAGGGTTCTCATCCTATCTCCCTCCCTCACCCTAACCCTGACTCCCCTATGGGAAGTGATCTGCACCAACCACTAAACCGAACACTTCCTCTGTCTCCCTCCTTTGTCATTAATACTCAATCAACAGACAACTATCATCCCCTAGTAACCACATTTTCACATAGAATTAGACCCTACATCAATCAATCAAACACAACTTCTCTACAGTTCAGCACACTTACACACCACTCAAACCATATATAATTATTTCAGCATTTAGAAAGAACAAAAACTTAAAGGATATGCTTACCAAAGCAAGATTCAGTAGCAAGCCACCACAAGACCTCAAACCTCATAACTTCCATTTTCGACAGATAAAGTTCATTACAAATATACACAGCCACACATCAGCACCAGTACAGGGATCTTATTCATTGAACACACATAACACCATTTATATCATTACATGTACACTTTGCAATAAACAATACATTGGAGAAACCAAACACACCATAGAAACAAGACTCAAACAACACCTGTATAACATTAAAAGGGCACACCTACAAACGGAACTCATAACCCACTTCCAGGAGCATCCCATCACTCACCTCACCATATCAGGGTTACAGGCACATATAGGCTGGACCTGTGGGCAGCGAAAGAGGGTAGAACGGGAGTGGATCCAGCACCTACAGACAATAACGCCAAATGGCCTGAACGAGAGGTTTTAGAAAATGGGTTTTAACAGACAGGAAAATGGATGGAGAAGAACATGGTTTTAGTCATAATTTATTTTTATTCTCTATAGATTTATGGTTTGTTTGGTTTTAGTTTGGCACTGCCTCTTTTAGGTTTTTCTGTCCTTTAACAAAACAATAAAACCATTTAAATGCACAATATGGCGTTTATGTTCACATTTAACAACACTATGGTTGAATGGATCTCTCACCACATCGACTTCTGTACTGCCACCCAGAAAAAGAGGCAACTTGGAGCTTACCTCCGTTTAATTTATGATCCTAGGAGGACATCTATACGGGCCTTTTTAAGTACTACACCTATTACATTAGATCATCACAAATGGGAGGGATAAACAGGAGATAGGCCTGTGCACCGTAAAACTAACTAGTTGAAACGAAACACAATTATATTTAAAACCTAACCCCTAACCCTCGTACCACCCCAGGGCTTCCGTGGCTACCATGGCCACTGCCTGGGGGGTGGTCTCTACGTTTTTCGCTACCAGCAGGTTACGGGAGGACCACAGTGCTTCCTTCAGGCACGTGAGGGTGCTTCGGCCCACCCCATACAGCACGCACGAGGTAATCAGGGGGCCTGCTTCCTTCCACAGGTCCCTGGCGGCTATGCACTCCCAGAACATGTGCCTCACCGACTC
The DNA here is from genome assembly GCF_034236695.1 of Oncorhynchus nerka. Classification (NCBI taxonomy): domain Eukaryota; kingdom Metazoa; phylum Chordata; class Actinopteri; order Salmoniformes; family Salmonidae; genus Oncorhynchus; species Oncorhynchus nerka. The sequence continues at coordinate 107,232,854 of NC_088417.1, read as the reverse complement.
TTCTTGGCCGCAGCCTGGTCGGGGGCACGCGGATGTCCTCGCCATGCCCCGTGAGTGCATAACGGCCCTGACCGGGAGGATCTCGTGGGCAACCATCCAGGACAGGTGCCGATTCAGGAGAGCAGGATGGGCCACGTTGCGCCAAACCGTTGTGGGCTCACCTATAGCGAGCCCGCGCACTGGACATACTGGTTCCCGATCCTGCACAAGAGAGAGAAGAGAGCGGTGTTTTGTTAAGACCGTGACTGTTTCTTTTTCCAGTTTAAAATGTCTTAAAAACTTCTGGAGCTGGACGTAGGGCACGGGTAGCAGGAAAGAGACTGGGGCTCGCAGGTCGACTGGGATCAGCCTCAGAGTCCTGAGGTAAGATCCCAGCCAGAACCGTGCGAGGGCCTGTGTCTTGTTGTTGACCGGGGAGGTGGCAAGAGTCAGATGTAACGCTGTGTAGCGGCTGCCCAGGAACAAGTAGAGGTCAGGCAAGCCTTTCCCCCCCTTGGACCTGGGCCTCTTGACCACCTCCCTCCTCAGCCTCTCCCACTTGCCTCCCCACAGGAAGTAAAAAAGCATCTGCTCCAGGTCTAAAATATTCCTTCGAGGGGGGATAAAAACAGAACTGATTAATAAAAGCACAGGTAAAATCACAGCTTTAATGATTAAAACCTTGCCCTCAAAAGTCAGCTGTCGTAGTCCCCAAAAACCCAGTCTCTGTCTTACAGTCCCCAGGATTCCACTCAGTTACCGCTCCCTCCTCCCCCGGTCAAACTTTACCCCAGTACCCTTATGTCCGTCAGTTTAACTGTCAGAGGTAGTCTGGTCAAGTCTGGGTCTGCCCACGGTCCGAAGAATTGGGCCTCTGTCTTGTCTCTGTTCAGTCTCGCCCCAGAGGCTCGTCCGTACCAGTCAGTCCTGTCCAGGGTCCTGTCGACGGATAAAAGGTCGGTACATAAAATGTTGACGTCGTCCATGTAAAAGACGCACTTGGCGGTCATCCCCCCACTCCCCGGGATGCCCACCCCACTGATCCCTTGGTCCCTTCTCAAGACCTGTGCCACGAACAGAAGGGGAGATAACGGACAGCCCTGACGGACGCCGCAGTGTACTCCCACTGCTTTTGACAGATGCCCATTTACAAGGATTTTGCTGGTGATGTCCCCATACAGCAGTCCCACCCAAGCTAAGAACCTGTCCGGGAAACCCATTTTTGCAGTACCTTAAAGAGGTACTGGTGCGAGACCCGATCAAAGGCTTTTTCAAAATCTAAATTTAGGACTACAAGCCGCATGTTTCTGTCTCTCGCGTAACAGATGGCATCTCGGATCAGTATCAGGCTGTCCGTGATCTTCCTTCCGGGCACGGCACAGGTTTGATCCGGGTGGATCACCTCCCCTAAAACAGAAGACATTCTGAGTGTTAAAACCTTGGTAAAAAGTTTACAGTCAAAGTTTAAAAGGGTAATCGGTCTCCAGTTTTTCAGGTCCGTTCTGTCGTTTTTCTTGTATAAAAGAGTCACGATCCCCACTCTAAAACTGTCGGGTAGTCTGTCAAGGTGTTCGAAGTCAGTAAAAACAGTCAGAAGTTCGTCGGCTAAAACATCCCAAAAGGTCAAATAAAACTCCAAAGGGAGGCCGTCCTCCCCCCGGTGATTTACCCCTCTTAAAATGTTTCAGTCCTTGTTCAATTTCTGTCCTCGTCAGGTCTTTTGTCAGGTCGTCTGTATTGGGTAGGGTCTTGTCGATGTATGTTAAAAGGTCCCCCATTGTTTCTTCGCACACATCTTTTACCCCAAACAGTTCCCCATAAAAATCCTTGACTACTTATTTTATTCCCTCTGTATCTGTTTTTAAAACCCCATCTTTATTTTTGAAACGAGTCATTAACCTACCCTTACTAACTATTTTCTTAAAAAAGTACCTAGTGCACTTCTCTCCCTCTTCTAATTCCCTTTCCTTGCTTCTCTGTTCTGCTAAAAATGCCATTTCCTTTTTTTACTTCTTTAATTTCTTGGTTAAAATCAAGGCCCTGTTGGCATAGGTTAAAATACCTTTCCAGTCGCTTTTGCAGTCCCACCATGCGTCTATCTTTTTCTTTGCTTTTTTCTTTCCTATCTCTCTAAAGAAGGTCCTCGTCCTTCCCTTCACCATTTCCCACCACTGTGCTCGCGTGTCAAAGAAGTCCTGTAGCGTCTGCCACTGGCTGGACTGCTCTCTGTACTGACTAACTACTCTATCATCTTCTAAAAGGGAGCAGTTCAATTTCCAGGGCCCTCTTCCCACAGTCACACCCGAAGTTAGTGAAAGGGTGCACGTCAGCATTACGTGATCTGAGAAGAAAGCAGGGGTTATTCTAGCATCAGTTGGGGGACAGTCCCGGGTAAACAGATAATCAATGCGAGAGGCTCTGGTGCCATCACCACTGGTCCAGGTGAAGCCCTCCTCTCTTGGATGCAGGGTTTTAAAACAGTCAGTCAGTTTAAAATCCCTGCACAGCCCTTGCAATAAAACACTTGACCTGTCCACCTTAAAATCCCCTCCTGCCCCTCTCCTGTCTGCTCTACTAAAAACACAGTTAAAATCCCCACCCACCACTAGAGGATCCCTCCCTAGCATGTGGGACTGCAGGTCTTCTAAAAGTGTGCACCGGTCATGTTTATCATTAAAACCATACACATTTAGCACGTTAAAATCCCTCCCCATAAAAGTACAATTGGCTAAAGAGCACGCCCGCCTACCACCACCGTGCTCCCCTTCACCACCACCTGTGGGGTCTTGATTAAAATGGCAACACCGTCGTTCTTGTTAAAATTGGAACCACTCCAAATGGAGGGCCCGTGCTGCCACTTATCCTCCCATTTCCCGTAAGAGGATAAAAAGGGTAGACCACACTCCTGTAGTAAAAACACATCAGAGTTAAACCTTTCTAAAAAGGATAAAACCGACTGTGCTCTTGTTGCTGTTCTTACACTCCTCACATTTATAGTGGTGATTTTAAAAGCCATAAAAGGGGTGAGTAAAAACAGTGCTAAAAGAAAAGGCATTGAACAGTTAAAAGGGGGTTAGTTCTCAGGGTTTGGAAGGGAGAGGAGGTTAAAATCGGGCTTAAAAAGGAGACTTGATTGGGGGAGTTGGAGGGGAAGGTTCTGGGTTCTTCCTCCCCCTGGGAGCTCTCCCACTCCACCTTTCCCTTTTTCTCCTCACCCTGTTCGGGGTCAGAGAGCTCTTCAGCGTTTCTTTTACGTAGGGGGAGGTGTTCCTTCAGAATCTCCCCCTCCTCTCCCGTACCTTCTGACACAGTCTCCATGGTGCTTTCCGACACCGACCCTATAATATCTGACCCTCTTGGGGAGCTTTCGCTGAACGTCTCTCCGGAACCGTCTTTCTCGGCACTTTCTCCTTCAGGGGTCATATTAGTCTGGGGCAGGGGGATTGGGGTGGGAGGGTTTTGTCCTCTCCTCCCGCTTCTTCCACCACTACACCTTCCGCGCCCTCCACTACAGCCACCACCACCGGCTCCACAACTGTCTCCTCCACCACCACTACCGGCTCCACTACTGCCTCCTCCTCCACCACCACCGGCTCCTCCACTAAATCAAATCAAATCAAATTTATTTATATAGCCCTTCGTACATCAGCTGATATCTCAAAGTGCTGTACAGAAACCCAGCCTAAAACCCCAAACAGCAAACAACTACCACCTCGGCAACTGCCGTTCCAGCCCTCTGGCGCTCGAAAGCCCGGTCCGCGGCCGCCCACTCCCTCCTTCCAGCCTTGGCCCTGTTGGCCCAGGAGGAGGGGCAGTCGCGGATGAGGTGGGACCGCTCGCCACAGAGGTTGCACGACCTTCCGTTCGTGCACTCCTCGTAGCGGTGGCCCACCTCCCGGCACTTCATGCAGACGACCTTCTGACAGGCGTCTGCAAGGTGGCCATGTTCACCACACTTACGGCACAGCTTGGGCTGGTCCTGGTAGTGAACATGGCCCCTGTTCTCTCCGAGGACTATGGTGGATGGGATGGCTTTCAACCCACCATAGCCCCAGGGTCCTCCCTTTGCTGGACAGTGACCCTCCAGGCCCCTGTCCAGATCCCATCGAGGTCTTTAACCTGGATCAGGGGACCCTTCACGTTGCAGTACCTGTCCAGATCCCATCGAGGTCTTTAACCTGGATCAGGGGACCCTTCACGTTGCAGTACCTGTCCAGATCCCATCGAGGTCTTTAACCTGGATCAGGGGACACTTCACGTTGCAGTACCTGTCCAGATCCCATCGAGGTCTTTAACCTGGATCAGGGGACCCTTCACGGTTTCATTGTACATACGGACAATAACGGTTTTAATGCTATTATCCGTCAGCTTGGTCACCTCAAACATTGCTGTGAGGGACCCCTGGGTGTTCAGGGCGTTCTGGAGTTTCCCCAGAACTCCTCAGGAAGCTGGCGTTGGCGAAACTGACATCGAAGCCCTTCCTATAGGGGAGGGCTAAGATGCAGTTTACCTGCGCGGGATGAAAGCCGAGCTCTTTCTGGAGGAATTTTCTGGAGAAATCCAATCGGGATAACTCCATTATTTTTCCTCCCCTCTCCTTTAGAAGGAGGCGCACTGCATGGTGCCTCCTCATGCCAGCCTGTGCTGCTGACATGATGGAGGCCCACTCCTTTACAGCCCAACACCAGTGAGAGGAGGGGAAGGGGTGAGGGAGAAGGAGGGGGAGGGGGGGGTTGTAAAACAGCCAAGGAACTAGCAGGCCCAGCCAGGCTGTGCTGAACAGGGCCTACCAGTACCACGGGACACACAACAAACTATCTAGCACAGCACCAAACTAATCTAACCCTAACCTTAACCCTGACCCTAACCCCAACCCAACCTGAATTCTAACCTTAACCCCAAGTTACCCTAATTCCTCACCCTAACCCTGGGACCCCCATGCCTGAACCTAACCCTAACCCTGAGACCTTCATGCCTAACCCTAAACCTTTAGACCCTCATATCTGATTTTAATTTCAACCTGGACCTGTATTTTAACTCTGACCCTTATGGTAACCCCAATCTGAATTTTGACCTTAACCTATAGCTTTTAAATCTTCAGCTTAATTTCTAACCCTAACCTTATGTCCCTACACCCCCATATCTAATTTGAATCTCTACACTCTATATCTATTTCAATCTCTAGATTTTCTATATCTAACTTTTAATCTCTAGACCACCGCTTGAATTTGGCACTTGGCCTTTTTCTTAGTTTAGAATTTCCAACCGCCTTATTTTGGTCTGACTTTGGTCTTCCTTTTATAGCTTTTCTTAGTCATTTAAAGTATATAATACATAAGTGCTTTTACACCTGCATTGTTTGCTGTTTGGGGATTTAGGCTGGGTTTCTGTACAGCACTTTGAGATATCAGCTGATGTACGAAGGGCTATATAAATAAATTTGATTTGATAAGTCTCACCATTTATCCTAAAGGGGTTGCCTGTGCCAGTGCACACCAGATTCGTCTGTTACTCATTGAACCTAACCTAGCCCGCGCCTGGCATATTATACATTATTTGGGTTTTAAAAGACTTCTTTGACTGGATGGTTTTAGTATGTTTATTGTTTTAATTTGTTGGTCAAGTAGGCCACAATGATTAAACACCTACCCAAATTGGGACGGTTGATGGGAGGAGAATGGGGGGGATGGACGGAGGACTAAGCCATACATATGTCTCAACAAGAAGGGATCCGCCCCCTCAATTCCCCATATCAGCACAGGTGTTGGTGACTACTCATTACCTCTGAAGAAAGCTATGATGCTGAAACGTCAGGTCTCTGTTTGTTTGTTTTAATTTCTGAAAGTTCCCTTAACAGATGTTTTCCTTTAACAAGCTATACAAACGGCAGTACTATGGAATCTAGCACATAAAGGCCTCTTGGACTGCAAATTCACTCGAAAGGAAGCTCCAGTGAGAACAAATGCCTGGAAAAGGTGAAAGAGATTTCTTTTCTAACCTTTTGAACATTGCTAAGAACATTGCTAAGTCCATGGTTAAGTGGATCATTACCAGAGAATGTTTGTGTAGGATAAACTCCAGGGAACTTCAGAATCTTAATTGTTGTTATGTTTTGTTGTTTCTTGGTTTTAAATCTTGTCTTTTTATGAAAATGTTTTTCTTCTTATAACCTTTTTTTCCCCTTCCCCTATGGCCTGATATTTTTTTTATTTTTTAAACAGCCTAGGGTGTAGTAGAGACTCAGCTGGGATAACATTTCTGATTGCGGTCATTGTTTGGGGTGGCTGAAGATGACGCTTCCCAGAAGCAACAGGTTTGGGCCTCTGGCTCATTCTATAACTTTGGGGGAGAATACACCCACCTTAAGCTCAGACACTCTTAAAACCTCTTTTGACCCTAAATTGACTAAGCAGTACTTTAAATTATTACAAGCCATCCATGGGGGGGGCGGATATTTGGAAGCAAACACAGGTGAGGTCTGCTCTTGTTCATAGTCCCAAGAGGTTTTTATACAGTAATGTTGCCCTACAATGTAGTAATACAATTACCTCTTTATCTGACTCTGGCCAGGAGGACCCCGTAGTTGAGGGGAGCGGGGCCGTGGGGGCTGCCCTTGGGACCCGAGGGGGGATGAACATATGATGATAAGTGGCGACAAAACGGAATGTTCCCTGATTACGCCTTGTCTGAGCCCCTGGGGGTCCAGCGGTGCTGCCGCTCCTTGTCTGAGCCCCTGGGGTCCTGTGGTGCTGCCGCTCCTGTCTGAGCCCCCTGGGGGTCCCGCGGTGCTGCCGCTCCTTCTGAGCCCCCTGGGGGTCCCGCGGTGCTGCCGCTCCTTGTCTGAACCCCTGGGGGTCCCGCGGTGCTGCCTCTCCTTGTCTGAGCCCCTGGGGGTCCCGGTGCTGCCTCTCCTTGTCTTAGCCCCCTGGGGGTCCCGCGGTGCTGCCGCTCCTTGTCTGAGCCCCTGGGGGTCCCGCGGTGCTGCCTCTCCTTGTCTGGAACCCCTGGGGGTCCCATCTCCTTGTCTGAACCCCTGGGGTCCCGCGGTGCTGCCGCTCCTGTCTGAGCCCCCTGGGGGTCCCGCGGTGCTGCCGCTCCTTGTCTGAGCCCTGGGGTCCCGCGTGCTGCCGCTCCTTGTCTGAGCCCCCTGAGGGGTCCCCCGGTGCTGCCGCTCCTTGTCTGAGCCCCCTGGGGGTCCCCGGTGCTGCCTCTCCTTGTCTGAACCCCTGGGGGTCCCCATGGTGCTGCCGCTCCTTGTCTGAACCCCTGGGGGTCCCAGTGCTGCCGCTCCTGTCTGAGCCCCCTGGGGGTCCCGGTGTGCTGCCGCTCTCTGTCTGAGCCCTGGGGGTCCCGCGTGCTGCCGCTCCTTGTCTGAGCCCCTGGGGGTCCCGCGGTGCTGCCGCTCCTTGTCTGAGCCCCCTGGGGGTCCCGCGGTGCTGCTCTCCTTGTCTGAACCCCTGGGGGGTCCCGCGGTGCTTCCGCTCCTTGTCTGAGCCCCCTGGGGGGTCCCGCGGTGCTTCCTCTCCTTGTCTGAGCCCCCTGGGGGTCCCGCGGTGCTGCTCTCCTTGTCTGAACCCCTGGGGGTCCAGTGCTGCCTCTCCTTGTCTGAGCCCCCTGGGGGGTCCCGCTGTGCTGCCGCTCCTTGTCTGAGCCCCCTGGGGGGTCCCGCGGTGCTGCCTCTCCTTGTCTGAGCCCCCTGGGGGGTCCCGCTGTGCTGCCTCTCCGTCTGAACCCCTGGGGGGTCCCGCGGTGCTGCCGCTCCTTGTCTGAGCCCCCTGGGGGGTCCCGCGGTGCTGCCGCTCCTTGTCTGAGCCCCCTGGGGGGTCCCGCGGTGCTGCCGCTCCTTGTCTGAGCCCCCTGGGGGGTCCCATATTGCTGCCTCTCCTTGTCTGAGCCCCCTGGGGGGTCCCATATTGCTGCCTCTCCTTGTCTGAGCCCCCTGGGGGGTCCCATATTGCTGCCTCTCCTTGTCTGAGCCCCCTGGGGGGTCCCATATTGCTGCCGCTCCTTGTCTGAGCCCCCTGGGGGGTCCCATATTGCTGCCTCTCCTTGTCTGAGCCCCCTGGGGGGTCCCATATTGCTGCCTCTCCTTGTCTGAGCCCCTTGGGGGGTCCCATATTGCTGCCGCTCCTTGTCTGAGCCCCCTGGGGGGTCCCATATTGCTGCCGCTCCGGTCCCCCCGCTGCTACTCTCTTCGGGGACTCCGCATCTTGGTCAAGGTAAGAGTAAAATAATAGGGGGATTAGTACCAGCTGAGGCGCACCCGGGGGTCCCTTTTTCCATCCCAGTGATTGTTCTACCTGTCAGGAAGCTTATATCCACCTGTTTTGAACCAATTAGGCACCCAAATTCTATCAGGAAAATTCGGGATTGGGAATTTACAATCAGAAAACCAATTGTTATAATTGGAGATTCTAATATTTCACGGATACCTAGGATTGTGGACCCCAGAGTGAAAGCAGACAGCTTCCCTGGGGCCACATTCCACCATTTAAAAGGAGTAGTAGAAAAATTAGAACAACACCCAACAGTGGAGAAGGTGGTTCTATCGGGGGGTTTAAACGACTGCCTTTTGAAACAGCTGGCGTTGACCTCCTGGAAACAACTACAACAACTGTTGAAAATGGCGGAAAGTAAATTTCCCAATGCAATACTCCGGTAGCCTCTGGAACTGCCGATCTGCGGCCAACAAGGCAGAGTTCATCTCAGCCTATGCCTCCCTCCAGTCCCTCGACTTCTTGGCTCTGACGGAAACATGGATCACCACAGACAACACCGCTACTCCTACTGCTCTCTCTTCGTCCGCCCACGTGCTCTCGCACACCCCGAGAGCTTCTGGTCAGCGGGGTGGTGGCACCGGGATCCTCATCTCTCCCAAGTGGTCATTCTCTCTTTCTCCCCTTACCCATCTGTCTATCGCCTCCTTTGAATTCCATGCTGTCACAGTTACCAGCCCTTTCAAGCTTAACATCCTTATCATTTATCGCCCTCCAGGTTCCCTCGGAGAGTTCATCAATGAGCTTGATGCCTTGATAAGCTCCTTTCCTGAGGACGGCTCACCTCTCACAGTTCTGGGCGACTTTAACCTCCCCACGTCTACCTTTGACTCATTCCTCTCTGCCTCCTTCTTTCCACTCCTCTCCTCTTTTGACCTCACCCTCTCACCTTCCCCCCTACTCACAAGGCAGGCAATACGCTCGACCTCATCTTTACTAGATGCTGTTCCTCCACTAACCTCATTGCAACTCCCCTCCAAGTCTCCGACCACTACCTTGTATCCTTTTCCCTCTCGCTCTCATCCAACACTTCCCACACTGCCCCTACTCGGATGGTATCGCGCTGTCCCAACCTTCGCTCTCTCTCCCCGCTACTCTCTCCTCTTCCATCCTATCATCTCTTCCCTCTGCTCAAACCTTCTCCAACCTATCTCCTGATTCTGCCTCCTCAACCCTCCTCTCCTCCCTTTCTGCATCCTTTGACTCTCTATGTCCCCTATCCTCCAGGCCGGCTCGGTCCTCCCCTCCCGCTCCGTGGCTCGACGACTCATTGCGAGCTCACAGAACAGGGCTCCGGGCAGCCGAGCGGAAATGGAGGAAAACTCGCCTCCCTGCGGACCTGGCATCCTTTCACTCCCTCCTCTCTACATTTTCCTCCTCTGCTGCTAAAGCCACTTTCTACCACTCTAAATTCCAAGCATCTGCCTCTAACCCTAGGAAGCTCTTTGCCACCTTCTCCTCCCTCTTGAATCCTCCTCCCCTCCCCTCCTCCCTCTCTGCAGATGACTTCGTCAACCATTTTGAAAAGGTCGACGACATCCGATCCTCGTTTGCTAAGTCAAACGACACCGCTGGTTCTGCTCACACTGCCCTACCCTGTGCTCTGACCTCTTTCTCCCCTCTCTCTCCAGATGACATCTCGCGTCTTGTGACGGCCGGCCGCCCAACAACCTGCCCGCTTGACCCTATCCCCTCCTCTCTTCTCCAGACCATCTCCGGTGACCTTCTCCCTTACCTCACCTCGCTCATCAACTCATCCCTGACCGCTGGCTACGTCCCTCCCGTCTTCAAGAGAGCGAGAGTTGCACCCCTTCTGAAAAAACCTACACTCGATCCCTCCGATGTCAACAACTACAGACCAGTATCCCTTCTTTCTTTTCTCTCCAAAACCCTTGAACGTGCCGTCCTTGGCCAGCTCTCCCGCTATCTCTCTCAGAATGACCTTCTTGATCCAAATCAGTCAGGTTTCAAGACTAGTCATTCAACTGAGACTGCTCTTCTCTGTATCACGGAGGCGCTCCGCACTGCTAAAGCTAACTCTCTCTCTCTGCTCTCATCCTTCTAGACCTATCGGCTGCCTTCGATACTGTGAACCATCAGATCCTCCTCTCCACCCTCTCCGAGTTGGGCATCTCCGGCGCGGCCCACGCTTGATTGCGTCCTACCTGACAGGTCGCTCCTACCAGGTGGCGTGGCGAGAATCCGTCTCCTCACCACGTGCTCTCACCACTGGTGTCCCCAGGGCTCTGTTCTAGGCCCTCTCCTATTCTCGCTATACACCAAGTCACTTGGCTCTGTCATAACCTCACATGGTCTCTCCTATCATTGCTATGCAGACGACACACAATTAATCTTCTCCTTTCCCCCTTCTGACGACCAGGTGGCGAATCGCATCTCTGCATGTCTGGCAGACATATCAGTGTGGATGACGGATCATCACCTCAAGCTGAACCTCGGCAAGACGGAGCTGCTCTTCCTCCCGGGGAAGGACTGCCCGTTCCATGATCTCGCCATCACGGTTGACAACTCCATTGTGTCCTCGTCCCAGAGCACTAAGAACCTTGGCGTGATCCTGGACAACACCCTGTCGTTCTCAAATAACATCAAGGCGGTGGCCCGTTCCTGTAGGTTCATGCTCTACAACATCCGCAGAGTATGACCCTGCCTCACACAGGAAGCGGCGCAGGTCCTAATCCAGGCACTTGTCATCTCCCGTCTGGATTACTGCAACTCGCTGTTGGCTGGGCTCCCTGCCTGTGCCATTAAACCCCTACAACTCATCCAGAACGCCGCAGCCCGTCTGGTGTTCAACCTTCCCAAGTTCTCTCACGTCACCCCGCTCCTCCGCTCTCTCCACTGGCTTCCAGTTGAAGCTCGCATCCGCTACAAGACCATGGTGCTTGCCTACGGAGCTGTGAGGGGAACGGCACCTCAGTACCTCCAGGCTCTGATCAGGCCCTACACCCAAACAAGGGCACTGCGTTCATCCACCTCTGGCCTGCTCGCCTCCCTACCACTGAGGAAGTACAGTTCCCGCTCAGCCCAGTCAAAACTGTTCGCTGCTCTGGCCCCCCAATGGTGGAACAAACTCCCTCACGACGCCAGGACAGCGGAGTCAATCACCACCTTCCGGAGACACCTGAAACCCCACCTCTTTAAGGAATACCTAGGATAGGATAAAGTAATCCTTCTCACCCCCCTCCCCCTTAAAAGACCTAGATGCACTATTGTAAAGTGGCTGTTCCACTGGATGTCATAAGGTGAAAGCACCAATTTGTAAGTCGCTCTGGATAAGAGCGTCTGCTAAATGACTTAAATGTTAAATGTAAATACTCTACGTGCCAATTATCAACTACTCAGATTGGAAAAACAGCAACAGATACTCTTGGAGCAACTTAATCAAAAGATCCTAGAGCAATGTAACTACTTACCTGAGATTAGTAAACTTAGGTTCCATACACTGCCACGTGACCCAGTACACTGGACATCTGAAACAGGAAGTACCATTTTTAACTATTGGTTGGATAACTTAAACATGTAAGGGGAGAACAGTGCCCTGATACAGCTCCACATTTAAATATCACTAATCTTTCACACTTACCTAGGCTAATTAAGGGTAAATTGTGCCAAAAGATTTACATAGGAGAAACAAAGAATGCACTAACTTGGATTGGGCGTCTCAATACGGTAGACCCTAAGTGCCTGAATGAAAAATATTGATTTACTTTGGCTTACCTAACTGATGGAAGGGGTCATCTTCGGTGTAGTGACAGGGGCTATTTGGGGTGGGGGAGGGAAGAGGGGAGGTGGTGGGGGCCGGTGGAGAGCCACTCATTATAAATGTTTGTTTGTTGTATTATGTATTTATTTTGGACTGGTCCATGGTGGATTTGCCATTGTCTGATAGCACGTATGATTGTTTATTTCTTATTTAATTATTTATTTATGGATCTATTCACAGACCATAAAAACGATGGCACTTATTTTTATCATATCCTTGATCTTTTAGTGTGGCGTGGTTTTATTTGATTGTTTGGATACTTTTACAGCACTTATTTCGAGTTTTGCCTTTGTTTGATGGCACTATGGACCTTTTTTATTTATTTATTACTCATTGGGTGGTTCACCGTGTAGACCCTAACCTGAATTCTAACCTTAACCCCTGGTTACCCCAATCCCTCACCCTAACCCGGAGACCCTCATGCCTAACCTTACTTATTGAACCTAATTCTAACCCTGACCCTAACCCCAACCCAACCTGAATTCTAACCTTAACCCCAAGTTACCCTAACCCTGGGACCCCCATGCCTGAACCTAACCCTGAGACCTTCATGCCTAACCTTAAACCTTTAGACCCTCATATCTGATTTTAATTTCAACCTGGACCTGTATTTTAACTCTGACCCTTATGGTAACCCCAATCTGAATTTTGACCTTAACCTATAGCTCTTAAATCTTCAGCTTAATTTCTAACCCTAACCTTATGTCCCTACACCCCCATATCTAATTTGAATCTCTACACTCTCTATATCTATTTTAATCTCTAGATTTTCATACTGAACTTTTTCTCCTAGACCACCGCTCTGAATTTGGCACTTGGCCTTTATTCTTAGTTTATAATTTCTGGCTTTTAACCTAAGCCCTATTCTTATGTCGGACTCTGGTCTACCTTTTATAGCTTTTTTTAGTCATTTAAAGTATATCATACATACGTCTTACCTATTTATCCTAAAGGGGTTGCCTGTGCCAGTGCACACCAGATTCGTCTGTCACTTATTGAACCTAACCCTAACCCTCTTCTGAATGCCCCAAAATGACTGCAGAGCATGCTACTGGCCCTACAAAACTGCAACCTCAAGGTGGTGTATAAGCCAGGGCCAGAGATGTATGTGAGTGACACGCTCAGCAGGGCTACTGCATCAGGCACTCACACACGCTCCATGCATGAACAACACGCAGTGTGCAGCTTACAAACAGAGCAAGTGGATGTTGAACACATCAACCAGGCTGACTACCTCAATGTTACGGACCAGCACCTTATACAAATCAGAGAGCACACAGACAGGGATGAGCAACTCCAGGCATTGAGGTCTGTGATTCTGATGGGCTGGCCCGACTGCAAGGAAGAAACTGCTTTAGCCGTCAGAGGATATTGGCCAGTCAAAGAGGAGCTCAGTGTTCAAAACGGAGTAATATTCAAGTGTCAGAGTCGTTATTCCCCGATCTCTGCCCCCTGAGATGTTGGCACGCGTGCACTCAAGTCACATAGGAGGTGAGGCCTGTTGCAGACAAGCACGTGACACACTGTATTGGCCAGGAATGCAGAGTGAAATCAAAGACTGTCAGTAAATGCACAGTCTGCAATGAATATGCCATTGAGCAACAGAGAGAGACGATGATGTCCCACGAGCTACCGATGTGCCCCTGGCAGATAGTAAGTCTAGATCTCTTCCAGCACAGTGGCAAAGACTTTCTGCTGGTAGTCGATCATTACTCAGATTTTTGGGAGATTGACCTCCTCCCCGACCTCTCAGCAGAGACAACGATCAAACGTTGCAAGGCTCAGTTTGCCTATATGGCCAGCCAGATAGGGTAATTTCAGACAATGGACCCCAATTCTCCGGAGTTGAGTTCCGAAAATTTGCTGCAGAATGGGAATTCGAGCACGTCACTACACCCAAAAGCTAATGGGAAGGCAGAGTCCCCAGTAAAAATCGCAAAGAACCTCTGCAAAAAGGCTCTGCGAGAGGGCAAAGATGCCTGGAAAGCAATCCTGCAGTGGCGCAATACCCCGACAGAAGGCATGGACAGCAGCCCGACACAGCGCCTCATGGCACGGCGCTTAAAAGCAGCTCTGCCAGTAGCCAGCACTCTCCTGGAGCCATGTGTGGTGACAGACGTGCTGGTGAAGCTACGTCACAGAAGACAGGTCTCCAAGTTCATCTACGACAAATCAGCAAAAGACTTACCTGAGCTCAGGGTGGGTGAAATGGTGCGGATGAAGCCACTACCAGGTGACCGGACAGGCCTCTGGAGACTCGGATCCTGTGTACAGAAAGACTTACCTGAGCTCAGGGTGGGTGAAACGGTGCGAATGAAGCCACTACCAGGGGACCGGACAGGCCTCTGGAGACTCGGATCCTGTGTACAGAAAGTTGCACCACGCTCCTACTTGGTCAAAGTGAATGGATCAATGTACCGTCGTAACAGGGTTGACCTTCGGATTGCTGAGCCAGCACCTATTCAGAACCCTGATGGCCAAAGGGGACGCATGACAAAAGACAGAACCCCAGCAGGTCACATGGGGCCTGAGGCACTGGGCGAAGAGCCAGGGGATCACAGGTCGGCCGCTCCCTCGCCCATCAATTCTCCCCTTAGACGTTCAGGTGACACGCCTGTGCGGGAACCCGCAGTCCTCGCAGACAAGCCCCCTGTCTTTTCACGCTGCGGGCGTCTGGGCCAGCCACCAAAAAGACTTCATCTGTAGGTTTCCCATCAGGGATTGTTGACAGACAAAGGATTAATTCCGAGATGGCATAGCAGTTCAGACGTCTTTTGTCCTCGTCTTGTCGTGTCCTGTATATATATATATATATATATATATATATATATATATATTTACAACTTTTTCACATTTTATTTTTATTTTCCATCAACTCATCTTCAAAACACTCCTGCAACCCGCCTCACCAATTTATATTTATATTTATAAATAAGTATTATTTACCTCAAATCTGCAATCCTCCAAGAAGCTAGCCAGAAACTCCAAGAAGCTAGCCAGAAACTAGCCAGAAGCTAGCCAGAAGCTAGCCCAGAAGCTAATCAGAAGCTAGTTCAGAAGCTAGTTAGCTTCTTTACTGGCAAATCGTTAGTATTCAGCTAACCACGGTTTGTGGTCATCAGCTATCCTTTAGCTCGAAAATCTATCGCCAGTTTTGTACGGCGCAGCGCGGCTCGGAACGGAACATACCCGACCAATTTTTCTCTCCATGTCCCTGGACTTCAACTGCTCTCTGGACATTCATACCCGGATCTCACAGCTAGCTAGCTGCTATCCGTGTGACTATCTGCTTTCGTCGATTCCGGAGCAAACCTCAATTACTCCGGAGCTAGCCAGCTCCTGCAGTCACCTATCCGGACCCGTTTTACTGCCTACGCGGAGCCCCACCGGGCCTTCACAACTGGACTGCCGACGTTATCTACCCGAAGGAGATCCGGCTGGCTCCTCCGTCGCGACGTTACCTGAACGCCCATCTGCGGCCTGCTAACCGTTAGCTGTCTTACCGGCTGCTCTCAGAATAGACAATTTATTTATTTTTATTATTATTATGTTTCTTCTTGGGCCTCTATAACTAGATCTATTGTTTTTATTTTTTGTTGTTGTGTGATTTGGATTAATCCCCTCTACCACACGGAACCCCACTAATCTATTGACGGAACGCAAGAGGTGGCTAATAACAGACCTCCATCCTATGCTAGCTTGCTACCGATGGCCTGGCTAGCTGTCTAAATCGCTGTGACCCCCAACCAACCTCTCCACTCACTGGACCCTATGATCACTCGACTAAGGATGCCTCTCCTTAATGTCAATATGTCTTGTCCATTGCTGTTCTGGTTAGTGTTTATTGGCTTATTTCACTGTAGAGCCTCTAGTCCTGCTCACTATACCTTATCCAACTTATTAGTTCCACCACCCACACATGCAATGACATCTCCTGGTTTCAATGATGTTTCTAGAGACAATATCTCTCTCTTCATCACTCAATACCTAGGTTTACCTCCACTGTATTCACATGCTACCATACCTTTATCTGTACATTATACCTTGATGCTATTTTATCGCCCCCAGAAACCTCCTTTTACTATCTGTTCCAGACGTTCTAGACGACCAATTCTTATTGCTTTTAGCCGCACCCTTATTCTTCTCCTATGTTCCTCTGGCGATGTAGAGGTGAATCCAGGCCCTGCAGTGCCTAGCTCCACTCCTATTCCCCAGGCGCTCTCTTTTGATGACTTCTGTAACCGTAATAGCCTTGGTTTCATGCATGTTAACATTAGAAGCCTCCTCCCCAAGTTTGTTCTATTCACTGCTTTAGCACACTCAGCCAACCCGGATGTTCTAGCTGTGTCTGAATCCTGGCTTAGGAAGACCGCCAAAAATTCAGAAATGTTAATTCCAAACTACAACATTTTCAGACAAGATAGAACTGCCGAAGGGGGCGGTGTTGCAATCTACTGCAAAAAGAGCCTGCAGAGTTCTGTCCTACTATCCAGGTCTGTACCCAAACAATTTGAACTTCTACTTTTAAAAATCCACCTCTCTAAAAACAAGTCTCTCACCGTTGCCGCCTGCTATAGACCACCCTCTGCCCCCAGCTGTGCTCTGGACACCATATGTGAACTGATTGCCCGCCATCTATCTTCAGAGCTTGTGCTGCTAGGCGACCTAAACTGGAACATGCTTAACACCCCAGCCATCCTACAATCTAAACTTGATGCCCTCAATCTCACACAAATTATCAATGAACCTACCAGGTACCCCCCAAAGCCTTAAACAAGGGCACCCTCATAGATATCATCCTAACCAACTTCCCCTCTAAATACACCTCTGCTGTCTTCAACCAAGATCTCAGCGATCATTGCCTGCATCCGTAATGGGTCAGCGGTCAAGCGACCTCCACTCATCACTGACAAATGCTCCCTGGGTATCCTGGAAGGATATTGATCTCATCCCGTCAGTAGAGGATGCCTGGATATTTTTTTTAAATGCCTTCCTAACCATCTTAAATAAACATGCCCCATTCAAGATATTTAGAACCAGGAACAGATATAGCCCTTGGTTCTCCCCAGACCTGACTGCCCTTAACCAACACAAAAACATCCTATGGCGTTCTGCATTAGCATCGAACAGCCCCCGTGATATGCAGCTGTTCAGGGAAGCTAGAAACCGTTATACACAGGCAGTTAGAAAAGCCAAGGCTAGCTTTTTCAAGCAGAAATTTGCTTCCTGCAACACTAACTCAAAAAGTTCTGGGACACTGTAAAGTCCATGGAGAATAAGAACACCTCCTCCCAGCTGCCCACTGCACTGAAGATAGGAAACACTGTCACCACTGATAAATCCACCATAATTGAGAATTTCAATAAGCATTTTTCTACGGCTGGCCATGCTTTCCACCTGGCTACTCCTACCCCGGTCAACAGCACTGCACCCCCAACAGCAACTCGCCCAAGCCTTCCCCATTTCTCCTTCTCCCAAATCCATTCAGCTGATGTTCTGAAAGAGCTGAAAAATCTGGACCCCTACAAATCAGTCGGGCTAGACAATCTGGACCCTTTCTTTCTAAAATTATCTGCCGAAATTGTTGCCACCCCTATTACTAGCCTTTTCAACCTCTTTTTCGTGTCGTCTGAGATTCCCAAAGATTGGAAAGCAGCTGCGGTCATCCCCCTCTTCAAAGGGGGACACTCTTGACCCAAACTGCTACAGACCTATATCTATCCTACCATGTCTTTCTAAGGTCTTCGAAAGCCAAGTCAACAAACAGATTACCGACCATTTCGAATCTCACCATACCTTCTCTGCTATGCAATCTGGTTTCAGAGCTGGTCATGGGTGCACCTCAGCCACGCTGAAGGTCCTAAACGATATCTTAACCGCCATCGATAAGAAACATTACTGTGCAGCCGTATTCATTGATCTGGCCAAGGCTTTCGACTCTGTCAATCACCACATCCTCATCGGCAGACTCGACAGCCTTGGTTTCTCAAATGATTGCCTCGCCTGGTTCACCAACTACTTCTCTGATAGAGTGTAGTGTGTCAAATCGGAGGGTCTGCTGTCCGGACCCTTGGCAGTCTCTATGGGGGTGCCACAGGGTTCAATTCTTGGACCGACTCTCTTCTCTGTATACATCAATGAGGTCGCTCTTGCTGCTGGTGAGTCTCTGATCCACCTCTACGCAGACGACACCATTCTGTATACTTCCGGCCCTTCTTTGGACACTGTGTTAACAACCCTCCAGGCAAGCTTCAATGCCATACAACTCTCCTTCTGTGGCCTCCAATTGCTCTTAAATACAAGTAAAACTAAATGCATGCTCTTCAACCGATCGCTACCTGCACCTACCCGCCTGTCCAACATCACTACTCTGGACGGCTCTGACTTAGAATACGTGGACAACTACAAATACTTAGGTGTCTGGTTAGACTGTAAACTCTCCTTCCAGACCCATATCAAACATCTCCAATCCAAAGTTAAATCTAGAATTGGCTTCCTATTTCGCAACAAAGCATCCTTCACTCATGCTGCCAAACATACCCTTGTAAAATTGACCATCCTACCAATCCTCGACTTTGGCGATGTCATTTACAAAATAGCCTCCAATACCCTACTCAACAAATTGGATGCAGTCTATCACAGTGCAATCCGTTTTGTCACCAAAGCCCCATATACTACCCACCATTGCGACCTGTACGCTCTCGTTGGCTGGCCCTCGCTTCATACTCGTCGCCAAACCCACTGGCTCCATGTCATCTACAAGACCCTGCTAGGTAAAGTCCCCCCTTATCTCAGCTCGCTGGTCACCATAGCATCTCCCACCTGTAGCACACGCTCCAGCAGGTATATCTCTCTAGTCACCCCCAAAACCAATTCTTTCTTTGGCCGCCTCTCCTTCCAGTTCTCTGCTGCCAATGACTGGAACGAACTACAAAAATCTCTCAAACTGGAAACACTTATCTCCCTCACTAGCTTTAAGCACCAACTGTCAGAGCGTCTTACAGATTACTGCACCTGTACATAGCCCACCTATAATTTAGCCCAAACAACTACCTCTTTCCCAACTGTATTTTATTTATTTATTTAGCTCCTTTGCACCCCATTATTTTTATTTCTACTTTGCACATTCTTCCATTGCAAAACTACCATTCCAGTGTTTTACTTGCTATATTGTATTAACTTTGCCACCATGGCCTTTTTTGCCTTTACCTCCCTTCTCACCTCATTTGCTCACATTGTATATAGACTTGTTTATTTATACTGTATTATTGACTGTATGTTTGTTTTACTCCATGTGTAACTCTGTGTCGTTGTATCTGTCGAACTGCTTTGCTTTATCTTGGCCAGGTCGCAATTGTAAATGAGAACTTGTTCTCAACTTGCCTACCTGGTTAAATAAAGGTGAAATAAAATAAATAAAAATACAAGTGAAGAGAATATCAAAATGTGTTATTGTTACCTGAGAAAAATAAATAAATGATACTAAACTGTTAATGTTGGAAATTGTTACTAGGTTTGTTTTGTTAGTGAATTGACACCTCCTGTCCTATTTTATTAAATGGAAGATGTTATGGGTGTACAATGGCACAGTGATGCCATCTGTTGGTAAATGTTCATTACTGCAACTCTTGTGTTTTACCGGGGTGCTTGAGATACCCGGATGTGTTGTACTGAACAAGACTGGTCACTCGCAACAGTGCCTATGTGGGGCGGCAGGGTAGCCTAGTGGTTAGAGCGTTGGACTAGTAACCGAAAGGTTGCAAGTTCGAATCCCCGAGCTGACAAGGTTCTGTCGTTCTGCCCCTGAACAGGCAGTTAAAATAAGAATTTGTTCTTAACTTGCCTAGTAAAATTAAATGTCTCGTCATTTAACGTTCAAACAGTTGCTCAATGTGAAAATACAATATAGACCAACGAAGCAACTCTACTTCTTCTGTCTGATTTCTCTTTACAATGAAAGGGGGTGCACCGTTCCTGGAAGTACTGCAATACCAGGTCGATGCGTGGAGTGGACGGAGCAAGCCCCTATTCCATCTCCCTATTCCAAAAATCAATTTAATATATGGTCCCCAAATAGGGGACGTATCAGATATTAAACTGATAAGAACAGATTTTTTCTTTTGGAAAAGTTTTATTGGCACAATTCCTTTAAAAACAGCTCATACATTTTTTACATCATTTATACACATAAAACGGCAACAAAGCATAAAACACAGCATTCGAACGTTACATTTAAATTTGTTAAAAAGTACATGTTGTTAAAACCAATGAAAACAACCATGAATATAAGTACTTTCTTTGTAAAAACATCAAATCTGTAAAAGCCATTTAAAATGTGTACTAATGATCTAACAAAGGTAAAACATTTTTAAGGCATGAAAAACATGTTAAAAAGCCACTTTGTTAAAAAGCTGTCTTCAGTCCCTTGTACAGGAGCGGGGTGAGTCTTTATCAAGCTCACCTCATCCTGCTCTTCTGAATAGATCATCGTCCCGTCCTTCGGGGCCCAGAGGAGATCCCTCCCCTAGGCGCATCGCCTAGGCGCCGCAGCGCTGTCAGGCCGTGGCCGCCGGGACCTAGGGTGTTGTGGGGACCCTTCGCCTGGGGTCGAGGCCCCCTTCCTTTCGTACCACCCCAGGGCTTCCGTGGCTACCATGGCCACTGCCTGGGGGGTGGTCTCTACGTTTTTCGCTACCAGCAGGTTACGGGAGGACCACAGTGCTTCCTTCAGGCACGTGAGGGTGGGCCAGAGTTTGGTGAAGGTCTTCGATGGAAGGGGCCTTCGGCCCACCCCATACAGCACGAGCTGAGGGTTTAGGTCCTCCCCTGCTGGCAGACACGAGGAGATCAGGGGCCTGCTTCCTTCCACAGGTCCCTGGCGGCTCTGCACTCCCAGAGCATGTGCCTCACCGACTCTTCTTGGCCGCAGCCTGGTCGGGGGCACGCGGATGTCCTCGCCATGCCCCGTGAGTGCATAACGGCCCTGACCGGGAGAATCTCGTGGGCAACCATCCAGGACAGGTCCCGATGCCGATTCAGGAGAGCAGGATGGGCCACGTTGCGCCAAACCATTGTGGGCTCACCTATAGCGAGCCCGCGCACTGGACATACTGGTTCCCGATCCTGCACAAGAGAGAGAAGAGAGCGGTGTTTTGTTAAGACCGTGACTGTTTCTTTTTCCAGTTTAAAATGTCTTAAAAACTTCTGGAGCTGGACGTAGGGCGGGGGTAGCAGGAAAGAGACTGGGGCTCGCAGGTCGACTGGGATCAGCCTCAGAGTCCTGAGGTAAGATCCCAGCCAGAACCGTGCGAGGGCCTGTGTCTTGTTGTTGACCGGGAGGTGGCCAGAGTCAGATGTAACGCTGTGTAGCGGCTGCCCAGGAACAAGTAGAGGTCAGGCATGCCTTTCCCCCCCTTGGACCTGGGCCTCTTGACCACCTCCCTCCTCAGCCTCTCCCACTTGCCTCCCCACAGGAAGTAAAAAAGCATTCGCTCCAGGTCTAAAATACTCCTTCGAGGGGGGATAAAAACAGAACTGATTAATAAAAGCACAGGTAAAATCACAGCTTTAATGATTAAAACCTTGCCCTCAAAGTCAGCTGTCGTAGTCCCCAAAACCCAGTCTCTGTCTTACAGTCCCCAGGATTCCACTCCAGTTACCGCTCCCTCCTCCCCCCCGGTCAAACTTTACCCCCAGTACCCTTATGTCCGTCAGTTTAACTGTCAGAGGTAGTCTGGTCAAGTCTGGGTCTGCCCACGGTCCGAAGAATTGGGCCTCTGTCTTGTCTCTGTTCAGTCTCGCCCCAGAGGCTCGTCCGTACCAGTCAGTCCTGTCCAGGGTCCTGTCGACGGATAAAAGGTCGGTACATAAAATGTTGACGTCGTCCATGTAAAAGACGCACTTGGCGGTCATCCCCCACTCCCCGGGATACCCACCCCACTGATCCCTTGGTCCCTTCTCAAGACCTGTGCCAGTGGTTCAATACAGGCCACGAACAGAAGAGGAGATAACGGACAGCCCTGACGGACGCCGCAGTGTACTCCCACTGCTTTTGACAGATGCCCATTTACAAGGATTTTGCTGGTGATGTCCCCATACAGCAGTCCCACCCAAGCTAAGAACCTGTCCGGGAAACCCATTTTTGCAGTACCTTAAAGAGGTACTGGTGCGAGACCCGATCAAAGGCTTTTTCAAAATCTAAATTTAGGACTACAAGCCGCATGTTTCTGTCTCTCGCGTAACAGATGGCATCTCGGATCAGTATCAGGCTGTCCGTGATCTTCCTTCCGGGCACGGCACAGGTTTGATCCGGGTGGATCACCTCCCCTAAAACAGAAGACATTCTGAGTGTTAAAATCTTGGTAAAAAGTTTACAGTCAAAGTTTAAAAGGGTAATCGGTCTCCAGTTTTTCAGGTCCGTCCTGTCGTTTTTTTTGTATAAAAGAGTCACGATCCCCACTCTAAAACTGTCGGGTAGTCTGTCAAGGTGTTCGAAGTCGGTAAAAACAGTCAGAAGTTCGTCGGCTAAAACATCCCAAAAGGTCAAATAAAACTCCAAAGGGAGGCCGTCCTCCCCCGGTGATTTACCCCTCTTAAAATGTTTCAGTCCTTGGTCAATTTCTGTCCTCGTCAGGTCTTTTGTCAGGTCGTCTGTATTGGGTAGGGTCTTGTCGATGTATGTTAAAAGGTCCCCATTGTTTCTTCGCACACATCTTTTACCCCAAACAGTTCCCCATAAAAATCCTCAACTACTTCTTTTATTCCTTCTGTATCTGTTTTTAAAACCCCATCTTTATTTTTAAACCAGTCATTAACCTACCCTTACTAACTATTTTCTTAAAAAAGTACCTTGTGCACTTCTCCCCTCTTCTAATTCCTTTCCTTGCTTCTTAAAATAACCCCTTGCTTCTCTGTTCTGCTAAAAATGCCATTTCGTTTTTTACTTCTTTAATTTCTTGGTTAAAATCAAGGCCCTGTTGGCATAGGTTAAAATACCTTTCCAGTCGCTTTTGCAGTCCCACCATGCGTCTATCTTTTTCTTTGCTTTTTTTCTTTCCTATCTCTCTAAAGAAGGTCCTCGTCCTTCCCTTCACCATTTCCCACCACTGTGCTCGCGTGTCAAAGAAGTCCTGTAGCGTCTGCCACTGGCTGAACTGCTCTCTGTACTGACTAACTACTCTATCGTCTTCTAAAAGGGAGCAGTTCAATTTCCAGGGCCCTCTTCCCACGGTCACACCCGAAGATAGTGAAAGGGTGCACGTCAGCATTACGTGATCTGAGAAGAAAGCAGGGGTTATTCTAGCATCAGTTGGGGGACAGTCCCGGGTAAACAGATAATCAATGCGAGAGGCTCTGGTGCCATCACCACTGGTCCAGGTGAAGCCCTCCTCTCTTGGATGCAGGGTTTTAAAACAGTCAGTCAGTTTAAAATCCCTGCACAGCCCTTGCAATAAAACACTTGACCTGTCTACCTTAAAATCCCCTCCTGCCCCTCTCCTGTCTGCTCTACTTAAAACACAGTTAAAATCCCCACCCACCACTAAAGGATCCCTCCCTAGCATGTGGGACTGCAGGTCTTCTAAAAGTGTGCACCGGTCATGTTTATCGTTAAAACCATACACATTTAGCACGTTAAAATCCCTCCCCATAAAAGTACAATTGGCTAAAAGAGCACGCCCGCCTACCACCACCGTGCTCCCCTTCACCACCACCTGTGGGGTCTTGATTAAAATGGCAACACCGTCGTTCTTGTTAAAATTGGAACCACTCCAAATGGAGGGCCCGTGCTGCCACTTATCCTCCCATTTCCTGTAAGAGGATAAAAAGGGTAGACCACACTCCTGTAGTAAAAACACATCAGAGTTAAACCTTTCTAAAAAGGATAAAACCGACTGTGCTCTTGTTGCTGTTCTTACACTCCTCACATTTATAGTGGTGATTTTAAAAGCCATAAAAGGGGTGAGTAAAAACAGTGCTAAAAGAAAAAGCATTGAACAGTTAAAAGGGGGGTTAAGTTCTCAGGGACTTTCTCTCTCTCCCTCCGGGGTAAGGGGGTTTGGAAGGGAGAGGAGGTTAAAATCGGGCTTAAAAAGGAGACTTGATTGGGGGAGTTGGAGGGGAAGGTTCTGGGTTCTTCCTCCCCCTGGGAGCTCTCCCACTCCACCTTACCCTTTTTCTCCTCACCCTGTTCGGGGTCAGAGAGCTCCTCAACATTTCTTTTACGTGGGGGGAGGTGAACCTCCAGAATCTCCCCCTCCTCCCCCGTACCTTCTGACACCGTCTCCATGGTGCTTTCCGACACCGACCCTATAATATCTGACCCACTTGGGGAGCTTTCGCTGAGCATCTCTCCGGAGCCGTCTTTCTCGGCCCTTTCTCCTTCAGGGGTCACATTAGTCTGGGGTAGGGGGATTGGGGTGGGGAGGGTTTTGTCCTCTCCTCCCACTTCTTCCACCACTACACCTTCCGCGCCCTCCACTACAGCCACCACCACCACTGGCTCCACCACTGTCTCCTCCACCACCACTACCGCCACCTCCTCCACCACCACCACCACTACCGGCTCCTCCACTACCACCTCGGCAACTGCCGTTCCAGCCCTCTGGCGCTCGAAAGCCCGGTCCGCGGCCGCCCACTCCCTCCTTCCAGCCTTGGCCCTGTTGGCCCAGGAGGAGGGGCAGTCGCGGATGAGGTGGGACCGCTCGCCACAGAGGTTGCACGACCTTCCGTTCGTGCATTCCTCGTAGCGGTGGCCCACCTCCCGGCACTTCATGCAGACGACCTTCTGGCAGGCGTCTGCAAGGTGGCCATGTTCACCACACTTACGGCACAGCTTGGGCTGGTCCTGGTAGTGAACATGGCCCCTGTTTTCTCCGAGGACTATGGTGGATGGGATGGCTTTCAACCCACCATAGCCCCCAGGGTCCTCCCTTTGCTGGACAGTGACCCTCCAGGCCCCTGTCCAGATCCCATCGAGGTCTTTAACCTGGATCAGGGGACCCTTCACGTTGCAGTACCTGTCCAGCCATACTGCAACGTCCTCCGGCTGTACGGTTTCATTGTACATGCGGATAATAACGGTTTTAATGCTATTATCCGTCAGCTTGGTCACCTCAAACATTGCTGTGAGGGACCCCTGGGTGTTCAGGGCGTTCTGGAGTTTCCCCCAGAACTCCCTCAGGAAGCTGCCATTAGGCCTAATGAAGATACTGTATATGTAAGTTACTTGATTGGTGTCTTGTGAATCCACCTGTATGCGCATTAAGGTTGATTATTTCCCCGGTATTATACGATAATAAATCACTTTTCTCCCGGGTAACCTGGTAGTTTCCACCAAAACTTGGAAGTGTCATTCAAAAGCATTATAACGCATATAAATGTCTGGATTTGATGAGAGCTTTGATTCAGCATGAACATTCTAATCTGATGCTACCTGAGCCTGATGAGACCAATATTAACTCCATTTAATGAGTCCTACATTAACCCCATTTAATGAGCCCTACATTAACCCCATTTAATGAGCCCTACATTAACCCCATTTAATGAGCCCTACATTAACCCCATTTAATGAGCCCTACATTAACCCCATTTAATGAGCCCTACATTAACCCCATTTAATGAACCCTACATTAACCCCATTTAATGAGCCCTACATTAACCCCATTTAATGAGCCCTACATTAACCCCATTTAATGAGCCCTACATTAACCCATTTAATGAGCCCTACATTAACCCCATTTAATGAGCCCTACATTAACCCCATTTAATGAGCCCTACATTAACCCCATTTAATGAGCCCTACATTAACCCCATTTAATGAGCCCTACATTAACCCCATTTAATGAGCCCTACATTAACCCCATTTAATGAGCCCTACATTAACCCCATTTAATGAGCCCTACATTAACCCCATTTAATGAGCCCTACATTAACCCCATTTAATGAGCCCTACATTAACCCCATTTAATGAACCCTACATTAACCCCATTTAATGAGCCCTACATTAACCCCATTTAATGAGCCCTACATTAACCCCATTTAATGAGCCCTACATTAACCCCATTTAATGAGCCCTACATTAACCCCATTTAATGAGCCGAAGCACAAATGATTGTACTGTTATCCATTAGGTCCACCAGGACCTCACATGACTGTGAAACATTGTTGTGTTGTAACTTTAATTTATGACGTTCACCACACTAATCGGTGATATATTTTTGCAATGGGAAGTAATAGCTGGTTTGTTCATTTAATTTTGTTAATGAAATAGTTGTGCTATTGTATTGTTCTGACTTCATGGGGCCGACTGGAGTGAATGTCATCGTTCACAATGTCATCAAAAAGCTCCTCCTTCACTAGAACGGCCCGACTACAGACTATATAATGTCGGGCGCATTAAGTGATGATATGTTTTCTGTTATTTTTATGATTTTATAGTTTGACACAACGTATTGGAAGATTTTTGGTCCCTCTGAAAGCCGAGGTCCTATAGTCACGATTCACCACTGGATCTAAGTGAAGGCTTCCATTAAACCTGTCCAGGTCCAGTCTGTCCAGTTTCTGCTAGTGCACGTACCACATGGCCACATTATTCAGCCTTGTTTGACTCATGGATGATCTAAGCCATGTCTTAAGCCTCCCCGGGGCACTAAAACTCCTCTCAGCCTCGACAGAGGAGGCAGGGACGACCAGCAGACGCCTTACTAAAGCTTCCACCTGACTGAAGAGACCTTTCACCTCTGGCACCATTTCCCCAATAATGCCAGCAACATCTGAGCTCGTTTGATATGTATAATTAGTCCCAAACATGGCCAGCTGCACCTGCAGAAGACTTGAATTCAATTCTGGATGGATATGGGCTGAGTATTCACTGTGTCCAAGGTGTTGTAGAACTGGGCTCTGTACAAAGACTGGGCATCAGGATGGATATGGGCTGAGTATTCACTGTGTCCAAGGTGTTGTAGAACTGGGCTCTGTACAAAGACTGGGCATCAGGATGGATGTGGGGTGAGTATTCACTGTGTCCAAGGTGTTGTAGAACTGGGCTCTGTACAAAGACTGGGCATCAGGATGGATATGGGCTGAGTATTCACTGTGTCCAAGGTGTTGTAGAACTGGGCTCTGTACAAAGACTGGGCATCAGGATGGATGTGGGCTGAGTATTCACTGTGTCCAAGGTGTTGTAGAACTGGGCATCAGGATGGATATGGGCTGAGTATTCACTGTGTCCAAGGTGTTGTAGAACTGGGCTCTGTACAAAGACTGGGCATCAGGATGGATGTGGGCTGAGTATTCACTGGGCTGCAGCCTGACCGGTGTAACGCTTTGAAAGTTTGCGGATGTGAGGCATCTGAATAGGTTGTTGGTCCAACTTTGTTGCCATAGCAGCTGCTTTTGCGAACAAGACATCAAAGTGCTCCCCCGTTCTCTTGTCCTGCATGTGTCACCTTCTGACCTGAGATCTTTTGTTATGTCTTTGTTTTAGTATGGTCAGGGCGTGAGTTGGGTGGGTTGTCTTTGTTTTAGTATGGTCAGGGCGTGAGTTGGGTGGGTTGTCTTTGTTTTAGTATGGTCAGGGCGTGAGTTGGGTGGGTTGTCTTTGTTTTAGTATGGTCAGGGCGTGAGTTGGGTGGGTTGTCTTTGTTTTAGTATGGTCAGGGCGTGAGTTGGGTGGGTTGTCTATGTTTTAGTATGGTCAGGGCGTGAGTTGGGTGGGTTGTCTTTGTTTTAGTATGGTCAGGGCGTGAGTTGGGTGGGTTGTCTTTGTTTTAGTATGGTCAGGGCGTGAGTTGGGTGGGTTGTCTTTGTTTTAGTATGGTCAGGGCGTGAGTTGGGTGGGTTGTCTTTGTTTTAGTATGGTCAGGGCGTGAGTTGGGTGGGTTGTCTTTGTTTTAGTATGGTCAGGGCGTGAGTTGGGTGGGTTGTCTTTGTTTTAGTATGGTCAGGGCGTGAGTTGGGTGGGTTGTCTTTGTTTTAGTATGGTCAGGGCGTGAGTTGGGTGGGTTGTCTTTGTTTTAGTATGGTCAGGGCGTGAGTTGGGT
Source organism: Oncorhynchus nerka (assembly GCF_034236695.1). Taxonomy (NCBI): domain Eukaryota; kingdom Metazoa; phylum Chordata; class Actinopteri; order Salmoniformes; family Salmonidae; genus Oncorhynchus; species Oncorhynchus nerka. Next base: position 107,204,778 of record NC_088417.1, on the reverse strand, counting down.
GGGTTGTCTTTGTTTTAGTATGGTCAGGGCGTGAGTTGGGTGGGTTGTCTTTGTTTTAGTATGGTCAGGGCGTGAGTTGGGTGGGTTGTCTATGTTATGTCTTTGTTTTAGTATGGTCAGGGCGTGAGTTGGGTGGGTTGTCTTTGTTTTAGTATGGTCAGGGCGTGAGTTGGGTGGGTTGTCTTTGTTTTAGTATGGTCAGGGCGTGAGTTGGGTGGGTTGTCTTTGTTTTAGTATGGTCAGGGCGTGAGTTGGGTGGGTTGTCTGTTCCTTTTTCTAGGTTTTGGGATTTCTGTGTTTATTATACATTTACACATTATTGAACAATTCGATGTAATTTATTTTCTAACAATTATAGTTTTAAGCTGTATTGGTAGTAAACCAACACATTCTGAACAATTATAGTTTTAAGCAGTGTATTGGTAGTAAACCAACACATTCTGAACAATTATAGTTTTAAGCAGTGTATTGGTAGTAAACCAACACATTCTGAACAATTATAGTTTTAAGCAGTGTATTGGTAGTAAACCAACACATTCTGAACAATTATAGTTTTAAGCAGTGTATTGGTAGTAAACCAACACATTCTGAACAATTATAGTTTTAAGCAGTGTATTGGTAGTAAACCAACACATTCTGAACAATTATAGTTTTAAGCAGTGTATTGGTAGTAAACCAACACATTCTGAACAATTATAGTTTTAAGCAGTATTGGTAGTAAACCAACACATTCTGAACAATTATAGTTTTAAGCAGTGTATTGGTAGTAAACCAACACATTCTGAACAATTATAGTTTTAAGCAGTGTATTGGTAGTAAACATGCTACCTAACTGATCAACAATTATAGATACAAGCTAATAACAAGGTATATATGCTATCTTATTGAACAAGCAGCTTAACTCAAATAATGTGTGTGCTAGGCATCTCTCTCCAGGTTGTTGTGCTGCTTGGCAGGCTAGCTGCTCCATGGTTTCCTCCAGATATTGCCACTGTTCTCGCTCACACTGCCACCATCAGCTGTGTCTCTCCACCAGTTCCAGAAAGTCCACTCCTTGCGTACGTACTGTACATATGATGAATCATAGATTGGCAAGGAAATCCTTTTCATCTTCACTGTCCAACTGCATTGTGACGGAGCTGGAACCAGCAGGAGGATGGAGAGGCCTTGAAGCTGTACGCAGAAACTACCCAAATACAGGTAAGCCAAGCTTGTAGCATCATACCCAAGAAGACTCAAGGCTGTAATCGCTGCCAAAGGTGCTTCAAAGTACTGAGTAGAGGGTCTGAATACTTATATCAAACTTTGTCACAGGCACCAAATACAACTGTAGACCTTACTGTGAAATGCTGACTGACAAGCCCTTAACCAACAGTGTAGACCTTACTGTGAAATGCTGACTGACAAGCCCTTAACCAACAGTGTAGACCTTACTGTGAAATGCTGACTGACAAGCCCTTAACCAACAGTGCAGTTCAATGACAGTAATAAAATATTTACCAAATAAACTGAAGTATAAAATGTAACACTAACGAGTCTATATACAGGGGGTACCGGTACTGAGTCAGTGTGGAGTCTATATACAGGGGGTACCGGTACTGAGTCAGTGTGGAGTCTATATACAGGGGGTACCGGTACTGAGTCAGTGTGGAGTCTATATACAGGGGGTACCGAGTCAGTGTGGAGTCTATATACAGGGGGTACCGGTACCGAGTCAGTGTGGAGTCTATATACAGGGGGTACCGGTACCGAGTCAGTGTGGAGTCTATATACAGGGGGTACCGGTACCGAGTCAGTGTGGAGTCTATATACAGGGGGTACGGGTACTGAGTCAGTGTGGAGTCTATATACAGAGGGTACCGAGTCAGTGTGGAGTCTATATACAGGGGGTACGGGTACTGAGTCAGTGTGGAGTCTATATACAGAGGGTACCGAGTCAGTGTGGAGTCTATATACAGGGGGTACGGGTACTGAGTCAGTGTGGAGTCTATATACAGGGGGTACAGGTACCGAGTCAGTGTGGAGTCTATATACAGGGGGTACAGGTACTGAGTCAGTGTGGAGGCTATATATAGGGGGTACCGGTACCGAGTCAGTGTGGAGTCTATATACAGGGGGTACCGGTACTGAGTCAGTGTCGGGGGTACAGGTACTGAGTCAATGTGCGGGGGTACAGGTTAGTTGCGGTAATTTGCACATGTATGAAGGGGTGAAGTGAGTAAATGCGATATGTTAGTTTTGTATTTTGAATAAATGTACACAAAATTCTAAACTTGTTTAGCTTTGTCATTTGGGGGGCATCGTGTGTAAATTAATGGGAAAAAAACTATTGAATCATGTTAGAATAAGGCTGTAACGTAACAAAAGGTGGACAAAGTCAAGGGGTCTGAATCCACCATAGCTGGAATGAAAGGAAATACCGCTGACTGAGAAAATGGATTTAATCACTTATGGACAAAGACAGCAGAAAAACCCATCTTTTAAAAAAGGCACATCGTTAAACCAGTGGAGGAAGGAAGTGTTTTAACATGGACATTGATATTGTAGACAGTCTACCGTGAGACAATAGCACTTAAGACGGCTGAGAACCGGTCTCATGATATGGGTTGTGTTATATAACAGGATGGATGGTATATTATGGGTTGTGTTATATAACAGGATGGATGGTGTATTATGGGTTGTGTTATATAACAGGATGGATGGTGTATTATAGGTTGTGTTATATAACAGGATGGATGGTGTATTATAGGTTGTGTTATATAACATGATGGATGGTGTATTATATAACAGGATGGATGGTATATTATGGGTTGTGTTATATAACAGGATGGATGGTGTATTATGGGTTGGGTTATATAACAGGATGGATGGTGTATTATGGGTTGTATTATATAACAGGATGGATGGTGTATTATGGGTTGTGTTATATAACAGGATGGATGGTGTATTATGGGTTGTGTTATATAACAGGATGGATGGTGTGTTATATAACAAGATGGATGGTGTATTATGGGTTGTGTTATATAACAGGATGGATGGTGTGTTATATAACAAGATGGATGGTGTATTATGGGTTGTGTTATATAACAGGATGGATGGTGTGTTATATAACAGGATGGATGGTGTATTATGGGTTGTGTTATATAACAGGATGGATGGTGTATTATGGGTTGTGTTATATAACAGGATGGATGGTGTGTTATATAACAAGATGGATGGTGTATTATGGGTTGTGTTATATAACAGGATGGATGGTGTGTTATATAACAGGATGGATGGTGTATTATGGGTTGTGTTATAGAACAGGATGGATGGTGTATTATGGGTTGTGTTATATAACAGGATGGATGGTGTATTATGGGTTGTGTTATATAACAGGATGGTGTATTATGGGTTGTGTTATATAACAGGACGGATGGTGTATTATAGAACAGGATGGATGGTATATTATGGGTTGTGTTATATAACAGGATGGATGGTGTGTTATATAACAGGATGGATGGTGTATTATATAACAGGATGGATGGTATATTATGGGTTGTGTTATATAACAGGATGGATGGTGTATTATGGGTTGGGTTATATAACAGGATGGATGGTGTATTATGGGTTGTATTATATAACAGGATGGATGGTGTATTATGGGTTGTGTTATATAACAGGATGGATGGTGTATTATGGGTTGTGTTATATAACAGGATGGATGGTGTGTTATATAACAAGATGGATGGTGTATTATGGGTTGTGTTATATAACAGGATGGATGGTGTGTTATATAACAAGATGGATGGTGTATTATGGGTTGTGTTATATAACAGGATGGATGGTGTGTTATATAACAGGATGGATGGTGTATTATGGGTTGTGTTATATAACAGGATGGATGGTGTATTATGGGTTGTGTTATATAACAGGATGGATGGTGTGTTATATAACAAGATGGATGGTGTATTATGGGTTGTGTTATATAACAGGATGGATGGTGTGTTATATAACAGGATGGATGGTGTATTATGGGTTGTGTTATAGAACAGGATGGATGGTGTATTATGGGTTGTGTTATATAACAGGATGGATGGTGTATTATGGGTTGTGTTATATAACAGGATGGTGTATTATGGGTTGTGTTATATAACAGGACGGATGGTGTATTATAGAACAGGATGGATGGTATATTATGGGTTGTGTTATATAACAGGATGGATGGTGTGTTATATAACAGGATGGATGGTGTATTATATAACAGGATGGATGGTATATTATGGGTTGTGTTATATAACAGGATGGATGGTGTATTATGGGTTGTGTTATATAACAGGATGGATGGTGTATTATAGAACAGGATGGATGGTATATTATGGGTTGGGTTATAGAACAGGATGGATGGTATATTATGGGTTGTATTATATAACAGGATGGATGGTGTATTATGGGTTGTGTTATATAACAGGATGGATGGTGTATTATGGGTTGTGTTATATAACAGGATGGATGGTGTATTATGGGTTGTGTTATATAACAGGATGGTGTATTATGGGTTGTGTTATATAACAGGACGGATGGTGTATTATAGAACAGGATGGTATATTATGGGTTGTGTTATATAACAGGATGGATGGTGTGTTATATAACAGGATGGATGGTGTATTATATAACAGGATGGATGGTATATTATGGGTTGTATTATAGAACAGGATGGATGGTATATTATATAACAGGATGGATGGTGTATTATGGGTTGTGTTATATAACAGGATGGATGGTGTATTATGGGTTGTGTTATATAACAGGATGGATGGTGTATTATGGGTTGTGTTATATAACAGGATGGATGGTGTATTATGGGGTCGTACACCTTCACGTCACTACGGAGACATGACAGAACGTTAGTTAACAGCACAGTTGGTAATTAGCCGACGGTCGATTGATTGGTTTAAAGGCTGTTGGTTGACCAAGATGTTTTAGTTGAGCAGTAGCAAGTCAATTTATGGCTCACGAGACACCTTTCTGATTCACCACCATCTCAGTGAAATGTTTGCGTTTGATTGTTAGTGTATATCAATTCCCCATTACATATATCACCAGTACTACATTTACCCTTCATTCCTATCATTTACAATCTACAATGCTTGTTTGGTTATGGTAATTTCAGTTAATGCATTCAATATATTAGTCTTTCAGCATTCTCATTGTTGGAGTGGACACATTGTTTGCAGAGTGGACAACCTATGCTACACTTGTGAGAGAAACTGTGTTTCTAGCATTTCATTTACCAGTTAATTTAGTCCTTATTTTGTTTGGCAGCGCTCCTGTCAATGTTGAGTAAGAACGCAAAAGCATAGAAGTAGACCTATATGCTGCCTAGCCTGCGTGTGAATGTAGGCTTACAAATGTGCCCATCTGATAGTATTTCTGATGGGCTTAACGCACCACTACTAATGACCCGTGGAGCTTCTCAAAGTAATGCTTTGTCACCTCAAAACACCAAGCAAAACAGGGCATCCATTGAGAATAAAAGTTTCAATGTATTTGAAAAATATTCCCAGCTCTCTCCTTTTTGACCACTCATGTCCTGCTCGGACCAATGGAAACGTCATAAAATAGGGCTACCTGATTACTTCCCTATCTCTTGAAAATAGCCTACAGCTGTCTGTCCCGAGCTCACTGGCGGGAGAAACAGGGCACAGAATATTTTAAAATATTTCAAGCATGCCCACCCCCCCAGACCAAGTTGCGAGCATAGGGCCTCCCCCCCAGACCAAGTTGCGAGCATAGGGCCTCCCCCAGACCAAGTTGCGAGCATAGGGCCCCCCAGACCAAGTTGCGAGCATAGGGCCCCCAGACCAAGTTGCGAGCATAGGGCCTCCCCCAGACCAAGTTGCGAGCATAGGGCCTCCCCCCCAGACCAAGTTGCGAGCATAGGGCCCCCTCCCCCAGACCAAGTTGCGAGCATAGGGCCTCCCCCAGACCAAGTTGCGAGCATAGGGCCTCCCCCAGACCAAGTTGCGAGCATAGGGCCCCTCCCCCAGACCAAGTTGCGAGTATAGGGCCCCCCAGACCAAGTTGCGAGCATAGGGCCTCCCCCCCAGACCAAGTTGCGAGCATAGGGCCTCCCCCAGACCAAGTTGCGAGCATAGGGCCTCCCCCCCAGACCAAGTTGATACAATGCTTCTAGTTCAGTGGTTCTTAACCTTGTTGGAGGTACTGAACCCCAACAGTTTCATATGCGCATTCACCGAAACCTTCTTAATTGAAAAAAAAATCCAATTCAAAACATAGGTATATATTTGACTGGTGCACAAAATGAACCGTGCATCAACATCACTGTGTTCAAAGAACAAAATCATCAAAACATTTTCACACAAAAACAAAAACATAATAATGAATATTTACTGCAAATCAGTGTGACTTCTGCAGTTGCCTTTCAGAGACCAGTTCAGAAATGCGCGGCTTCACCTTGGCAAGTGCCACTCTCATGTCATTTTCGCAACCAAGTCTGTTCCTTTTCTTCGTTTTTATGTCCAGCATCCTCGAAAAGGATTGCTCGCAAAGATATGTTGTAACAAACGGTATGAAAATCTCCAGAGCTTTCTTAGCAATAACAGGGTACGTTACCATTTGTTGACACCAAAACGTTGAAAGCGTTGTTGTCCTGAAGAGTTGCTGTTGAACCTGGCTCTGCTGAATTTCAATGATTTCATCGAGGTATTCATCATTGACATCTGTTGTCTCAACACTAAACGTGAACGGCTGTCTCACCCATGCTGGATATGACTCTCTTGTAGGGAAGTATCCGTCGAGAGACTTTGCAAGCTCATCTAAGTGCGTGGCAATTGCTTGCTTCAGTTCAGCGGGTACAGAAATGTCTCCGATTCCAGATACATTTTCGATCTTACTTACACAGTCGTCCAGCAGGGGAAAGTTTGCGAAGTTCTCTGTTCTCTGTAGCTTTTTTGAAAAGCCTTCAGTTTCCTCCGCGATGAGTTGACTTTTTGAAAAAAGCCTTCAGGTTTTCCTCTGCTTCGATGATGTTGACTCCACCGCCCTGCATCTTTTGATTGAGATGATTGAGAGCTGTGAAGATATCAGCCATGTACGCTAAAATGAGAATGAACTCAGAATTTTTGAAGCAATCTGCATGACAATGTTGGTGCTCTTGCAAAAACAGGGCTAATTCCACACGCACGGCAAAAACACGATTCAGCACCTGTCCCCGGGATAACCACCTAACGTTAGAATGGTACAGAAGTACCTCGAATTCAGAGCCCATTTCTTTACACAGCTCACTGAAGATGCGATGCCGCAGAGCACTAGTTCGCACATAGTTCACGCATTCCACTACAATTTAATACTTCTGCCAGTTTTGGAGGCAAGGTTTTTGTTGCCAACGCATGCCTGTGCAGAATACAATGCGTAACAATGATGTGTGGTGCATCGGCTTTCACTAGCGCACCAAAACCAGACTTTCTTCCCAGCATGACTGGAGCTCCGTCCGAACAAACTGCAGAAACCATATCCCACGAAAGATTGTTGTCTTTGAAGAAGTCATCCACAAGTTTCTTCACATCGGCTGCCTTAGTTGTTGTTGTAAGAGGCTTAAAAAATAAAAATTCTTCCTTTATCACGTCGTCTTTCACATAGCGCACGAATACAGCAAGCTGGCTTAGATTGGAAACGTCTGCGGTCTCGTCGAGTTGAAGGCTGAATTTTGCCGGGCTTGAAATCAGATCTGCAACTACTTGAGCCAAGATGTCTTTGCTCATGTCCTCTATTCTGTCGCTGATGGTGTCATTTGAAAGAGGAATTTGGGATAACTTAACTTCGGCCTCTTTTCCCAGCATGATATTCGCCATCTTCAACACAGCTGGTTTTATGAGTGTTTCACCAATGGTGTGTGGTTTGCCCTGCTTTGCGATCAGGTAAGCAACTTCAATGCGATGCTGTGAGGATCGGTTTGTTGATGGGTACAAAGCCGAGAACAGGCAGAGTAGCCTTTTCATCAAATCTGGCTCTCTTCACCTTGAATTCAGCGAGCGTTGTGTTCTTGTATTTTCCATCTCCATGCAGCTTAAGGAAGTGTTCTCTTAGTTTTGCCGGTGCTAGACTAGAATTGCTCAACTTGGCATTGCAAATCATGCAGTTAGGACACTGACTCCCATCACGTTCGGTTATACATGTAAATCCATATTGTACATATTCGTCCGACCACTTTCTTTTTTTGCTCGACATAGTAAGTATGAAGGGATTAAAATATTAAGAAAGAAATCACAAGACGTACCATCACCATAGTCACAAACTGAGCGCGCCAAAATACCTGCAGCCAATGATGGCCAAGCGGAGCGTGTCATCACGAATCATATGAATCGGATGTGTGTCTTGACCTCCGCCAAACCCCTGAGACTGACTCACCGAACCCCTGGGGTTCGATCGAACCCAGGTTAAGAACCACTGTTCTAGTTCAATGCAGACAGGCCATGATTCATATGATAATTTCCATCAGGATATTTTATACCTGCAGGCCACAATGTTTATTCGTTTGCTTTAGGCCATTTTTACACATGCAATGGAAGTTACTTTTTAGGTTTGTATCACTTTCACTTAGATATCATTTTGATTAACCACATGATTGAAAATACATTTTATTTAACCAAAAAGGTGCATATGAAAGAGATAACTGCAGATCAGTAGAAATGACAGCCTAAGATAAAATCCACATGAAAGGTTGCAGACTCCTCGTGTTGCCCATTACCGCCACCTTCAGGAGAGTAATGCCAGAATCAGAGAAAGCCAGCAGGACCAGAGGATGGTCAGGTTAACATCTTGATCTCTGGCTCCCTCCAGTCATGTATGTATTATTTCATCTAACAGGGAGCTTAGCACACATGGGGTTCGGGAGCTTAGCACACATGGGGTTCGGGAGCTTAGCGCATGTAGTTGATTTGACTCCAACAAACGATGTCCGCGAAAAAAAGACACATTTTAAATTTTTAACCAGTCCTTGGTCAAAAGAACCGACAACTATCGGTTGTCATGACCCTCTTTGGGTACAGCGAGCACCATCCCCCTCTGTCTCCTAAAACCAGGCTGCTGTGGTCAGAGAGGTCGTAAATTCCAGGAGATTATCTCCTCATGGCCACAGTATATAGAGAGTGAGTTTTCATAGAGAGAACAAAGGAATTTCTTCCATCTCACAGAACTGGAAAACCGAACAACATTTATGTTCTGGAGAAGGTATAAAAGATCAGTGAAGAATCCAGCTATGAACTGGTCCGTTTGGTACCATTTTGTGAAACTCATGGGCGACAATACGGCCACATTACCATAAATGTTTATACAATAGCTTCAGATATGAGGCTAATTGTTGTATAAGATGAGAGGATGATACTCTTTGTGAAATTGTGTAATGTGATTTTGGACTGTTTAATGAAGGAAACTAATTCCCTTTGGAGTTTAACTAAATCAGAGGACCGCCCATGAGCACAGTTATGGTCTGGTGTCCTGGGACAGGCCCTTTTCTGCTCTTCCGAATAAAACCCGGGTTTTCAATCACCAGACCAGCTCACCTCAATTACAAGATGGCTAAAGGTTGCAGACCAGCTTACCACAAGAGGGCCCAGGTTTGAGTAGAGACCATAAACCTAAGGTTTGAGTAGATGGCTGAATCTTTTAACCATACCACGTGGTTAAACTCTTAATAACCTTTTGGGGACACTAGTTCCACTTTGGGAACCCCCCCCCCCCCCCACACCCCCTGAGCTGTAATGTGGCGCAGGGAACGCAATAAATAATCCTAAAAATATTTAACCTCCACAGATTAGCAAGAAAAATGGCTCAAATGAAAGATAAACAAGTTGTTTATCTACCCAGCAAGTCAGATTTCTAAAATGTTTTACGGTGAAAACATAGCACATATTTATGTCCAACCACCACTGCAGACATACCTCATTAGCATAGCCAAGTAGGAAAAAATATGCAATCAACAAACGCAGGATTAAAAGAAAAATCATTTCACTAACCTTTTGAAATCTTCATCAGATGACAGTAATATAACATGTTACACAGTACATTCATTTTTTTTCAATAATCTGCAATATATATCCATAAATCTCTGTTTACAATTATGCATCGTTCAAAAAATGCTACTGCAATGTCAGGAGAAATGAAATAGCTCCGGCAGATAACGTCAGCTAACAAGGAATACACATCATAAACTTTGACTAAATATGCATGTTTTACATATGTATGGCAAGATACACTTCTTCTAAATGCAATCGCTGTGTTACATTTATTTTTAACGTTTTTTTAACGTTTAACGTTTAACGGTTCTCAAACTAGTCACATTTCGGTCAAAATGTAGGCAAATTTCAAGTGGATGCGCACCGAAACGTCGAAAGTATATATTATATGTCGAGTGAACTTGTCAAACTATGTTCATAATTAAGCCTTAACATGTTATAAAGGTCTACAGCACATATGTCAGAGTCAAGGCCCTCAATGGCCCGCAAGAAGGTTTTTACGGCCCCTGGGATGATCTTGATTTATTATTAGAACCGGCCCGCAGCAAGCCGGCAGCCCGCAGATCTTTTACACGCACCAATACTACATTTCCCACAATGCAAAGGTGACGCAAGGCTGCTTCATTTAAATATTTATTGGCACAGCAGTCGTCAGCATCACAGTAAAATTAACTTTCAGATACCCATCAAAAATGGCAAAACGGAAGGTGGATACTGAGAACCGGGGTTTCAAACAAGGTGGGAGTCGGAGTATATGTTCACGAAGGTAGCTGGGAAACCTGTGTGTCTTCTGTGTGGAGAAAGTGTGGCGGTACTGAAAGAGTATAATCTGAGACGACATTATGAAACGAAACACGCGGACAAAAACAAGAATATGGACATGGAACAAAGGCTACAAAAGGCAGAGGAATTCAAACGAGGCCTCAAATCTCGACAGGCTCTGTTCAAAAGCCAAATCACAAGGCCAGGCTGCTGTCAAGGCCAGTTTTATTTTGGCAGAAGAGATCGCTAAATCAGCCCGGCCATTTACGGAGGGGATTTCATCAAAAACTGCATGATTAAAGTTTGTGACGAAGTTTGCCCAGAAAAAGGCAACTCTTTTTAAATGTGAGTCTGAGCAGAAACACCATTGCCGAGAGAGTAGACCAGTTGTCCATCAATCTAAAAGAGCAGCTTGTGAAAAAGGGAAAAGATTTTATTGCATATTCCTTGGCTGTGGATGAGAGCACCGACATTTCTGACATTGCCCAGTTGTCAATTTTCATCCGCGGAGTGGACTCCAACCTAAGCGTGACAGAGGAGTTTTTGGCTTTACGTCCTATGCATGGCACAACTACGGGGCATGATTTGTATGAAGAGGTGTCAAGATGTGTAAATGAGATGGAGCTGCCTTGGGAAAAACTCGTGGGTTTGACAACCGACGGAGCACCTGCGATGTGTGGACACAGGAGCGGACTGGTGGCGAAGATACGGGAAAAGATGCAAGAGGAAAACGCGACAGGTGAGCTGACAGCTTATCATTGTATCATACACCAGGAAGCGTTGTGCGGTAAAGCCTTGAAAATGGAGCATGTAATGAGCATCATCACGCGCACAGTTAACTTTATCAGAGCCAAAGGTTTGAATCACCGCCAGTTCAAGGCATTTCTGACGGAGTTAGAAACGGAGCATGGTGATTTGCCTTATCACACAGAGGTGCGATGGCTAAGCCAGGGAAAGGTGCTTCAAAGATGTTTCGAGCTTCGTGAGGAGATTTGTCTGTTCTTGGACAGCAAAGGGAAAGACACAACACAACTCCGAGACGAAATGTTTCTGTGTGAAATGGCTTTTCTGTGTGACATTACGAGTCATCTGAATGCAATAAACTTGCAGCTGCAGGGTTGGGATCGTGTCATCTCTGATATGTACAGTACAGTGAAGGCATTTAAAACCAAACTGACTCTGTGGGAGACGCAGATGCGGAAAGAAAATTTGAGCCACTTTCCCAGCTGCCAGACCATGAAAGAGAAGCTCTCTACCAGTGCGTTCCCGAGCACACAGTTGGCTGATAAAATAGGTATGCTTGCCGCTGACTTTCGACGCCGATTTGCTGACTTTGAAGCACAAAAAAGCAGGTTGGAACTGCTCGGTAACCCATTTGCTGTTGACGTGGAAAGCTCACCACCAAACCTCCAAATGGAGTTGATTGACCTCCAATGCAATGATGCACTGAGGGCAAAATATGCGGCAGTGGGTGCTGCGGAGTTCGCCCGTTTCCTCCCGGCACAATGCCCCAGCTGCGCATCCAGGCTGCTCAAACGTTGTCTATGTTTGGCAGCACATACCTGTGTGAACAACTGTTTTCTTTGATGAACCTGAACAAAACATCACACAGAAGTCGACTTACTGCTGAACACCTCCACTCAATTCTGAGGATTTCTTCAGCTCAGAGCCTTACCCCGAACATTGATGAACTTGTGGAAAAGATGGGACACCACCAAGTATCACCTCAACCTCAAACAAGTGAACATTACTGTGCAATCACATATTTAGAGTTTTTACTCAGTTCAAGTTTAAAAGTTAAAATTTAATATTTGTTTTCACTGCATGTTACTTCTCCTTAAACAAAGTGTTGTTTTTGATTAATAGATTTTTGCACTTTATTTTTTTGTATTTCAATCCAATTATATTTTAAAAATATTTCAGTTGAGTGGATGATAGAAAATTGCTATTATTGTTTTTTCTTTGAAGTAAATTTAGCCCACTTTTGCTAAAATAGAAAATATAGTCTACTGATGGTGCCTTGAATACCGGTTTCTTTCATTTAATGTTCATGTTATGGGGATATTTATATAAAGGAAATTTGTCTTTTGTGTCTGTTGAAAATTAAAGATTACTGACAGAGCCATAAGAAAATATTGCTTTATTTATCTGATCATATTGTAATATATTTGTTAGGTTTTCAGTAGGTTCAATTAGGTTCACTAGACTATATGCGTCATTTAAAAAAATTTCAATGAACATTCGAACAGTCCGGCCCTCGTCTTGTAGCTGATTTTTTTATTTGGCCCTCCGTCCATTTGACTTTGACACCCCTGGTCTACAGCAATCGTGAGGGCGAACAGACACACACACGTTGTTCAATCGATCCTGAGGAAAAGAGAGAGAAACTGCAGAGCGCGCATAGGGCACACTTTTTTTGGCGTGACCGAGACCTTACGGCACGCTTGAACGTCTCGTGAGCGCGCGATTCTCACAGTTACACGCCTCATCGAAAGCAGGCTTCGCGCTGAAGACGTAGAAACTGTTCCCAGGGTTGTAACTGCTTGGTAAGTGCGTATACGATGACGTCAAAGTGGTGGCAACTTTTTCATTACAAGAGAGACTTTGGGAGAATGCATGCCCTGACACTTCTGCTTTACATAGAGACAAAATTTAAACGGTTTTAGAAGCTTTAGAGTGTTTTCTATTCGATAATATTTTCTATATGCATATATTAGCAACTTTTGACAAAAATTTATCATGTTTTATATGGGTACCGAATTCCTCCAGAAGGGGCAGTAGTCAGGGGTAGCCTTAACAGGTTTTAAGACTATCGATACCGACAGAATAGAACAAGTCTTTGATATTAATTACTAGTCTGCAGCTAGGAATTCGGTATCATTGAACGCGAAAACCAACAGCCAAAATCTCTATCCTATAACGACATGAATGAATGTCACTGAACCAGCCATTCTAACCACGACAGAGAGAGAGCGGACAAACTCTCCAACAGGAACAAACGTTTCAACAGAGATACCGACGACACACTGAGCGTAAATATATATATTGATTGCAATTGTTCCCGAATGAGTGAGCGTTCATATGCGAAGGATTAGCATTTCAATTGTTATAATTATCACTGTCTAACAAGCCGCCATTAGGGCACATCCTCCTTTCTTTGTAAATATACTGCTCAAAAAAATAAAGGGAACACTAAAATAACACATCCTAGATCTGAATGAATGAAATATTCTTAAAACTTTTTTCTTTGCATTGTTGAATGTGCTGACAAATCACACAAATTATCAATGTAAATCAAATTTGTCAAACCATGGAAGTCTGTTGTAACTTTAATGTGTTACAGAGTCAATGTTTAAGTTTATTCTTTGAGCTGTGTCTAGAGATTTCTTTGGATTTATTTGCATATGTAATTGTATTGGGTTGTGTTGAATTGTGCTTTTTGACTGCAAGTCCCAGAATGCCTTGCGAGAGGAATGAGTGATAACGCGCCAATTATGTGCAGGTGCGGGTGGTGATTGTGGCTGACTTTCCGACAGCTTCTTACCTGCATTGCTCTGTACCAAAACCATTGTTGTTAAATGTAACGTAAACAAGTATTCTTACTAAAAGAAGCTTTCTTATCAAAACCGACATCGAGTCATTACTAAGAAGTTAGTTCATCTAAAATTTGGTGCCGAAACCCTGGACATGAGCTGCGACGAAGAAGTGGCTGAAATGGCTGAGGAGGAACGTCGGCATGAAGCAGAAAGAATGAGACGAAAGCGGGTTACCATTCGAGGCGCAACAACACGGATTTTGAATCAGATTGACGTGGAAATATCCCAGTCAAATCCGGATACCGATCACTTGAGTACATTGTTGGAATTGTTATCAGCTAATGAGGACAGTTTGTTCTAACTCGATCGTGGAATTGAAGAGTTAACGCCATTGGACGGATTGGAGGCAGAGATTGCATGCACGGAGGATTATAAAGAGTGCATTATCATGCTGAAGAGTCGTGCACAAAGAGTGATAACGAAGAAACCGGATGTCAATCCACTACCAGCCCGGGTGAGTGACACTAACGCAAACATATCACAGAGACAATCAGTCAGGCTTCCGAAGTTGATCATTGAGTAATTCTATGGAGTATGTGGCAGGAGTTTTGGAGCCAGTATGAGACTGCTATTCACAACAATGATTCACTGTGTAAAAAAGAGAAGTTTATCTATCTGAAAACATATCTCACTGGACCAGCTGCAAAGGCAGTAGCAGGACTGATGTTAACAGACAGTAACTATGATAATGCAATCGCTCTACTCAAGAGCAGATTTGGAAGGAAAGACCTTGTGATTAGTGCTCATATGTCAAAGCTGCTGAATCTCACACCTGTGAAGAAATCCTCTGATCTAAATGCATTGAGGCAGCTATATGATGAATGTGAAATTCAGATTAGGAGCCTGGAATCACTGGGTGTAGTGTCAGAAACCTATGGAAGCCTACTATTCTCAATCTTACTGCAGATGATTCCAGAGGACATAGCTCTTGACTATAGTCGTCAGAGGGGAGTAGATGATGAATGGAAAGTGTCTGAGATTATCAGTTTCCTACAAAAAGAGGTTCAGAGCAGGGAGAGAGCGCTACAAATGACAAGATCATACAACCAACAGAAAGAGAGCAAACCATGGAACAAGTCATGCTCCTCCAATGAAATGAAACCAAAAAGACCTAACATGCCCTCTGCTGCAGCACTGCATACAGCCAGCCAGAAGGAACAAGACCCAACATGCCCTCTGCTGCAGCACCGCATACAGCCAGCCAGAAGGAACAACAAACGTGTCTATTTTGTGACAGTGCAGATCACAAATCAGAAAACTGCCCTAACTACAATATTGCTACACGCAAAGAGAAACTAAAGAACATGGGAAGATGCTTTGTATGTTTAGGACAGAGACACATAGCAAAATTCTGTCAAAAGGTCAAAGATGTGTCATGTGCAACATGTGGAAGCAAACATCACATTGCTGTGTGTACCAGTAAGAGGAGTGAGGTGCAACCCCCTACTGTTTCTGAAGCAGACATCACATTGCTGTGTGTACCAGTAAGAGGAGTGGGGTGCAACCCCCTACTGTTTCTGAAGCAGACATCACATTGCTGTGTGTACCAGTAAGAGGAGTGAGGTGCAACCCCCTACTGTTTCTGAAGCAGACATCACATTGCTGTGTGTACCAGTAAGAGGAGTGAGGTGCAACCCCCTACTGTTTCTGAAGCAGACATCACATTGCTGTGTGTACCAGTAAGAGGAGTGAGGTGCAACCCCCTACTGTTTCTGAAGCAGACATCACATTGCTGTGTGTACCAGTAAGAGGAGTGAGGTGCAACCCCCTACTGTTTCTGTAGATGCTGTTGTTTCCTCAGTTATTCCCCATTCAGTGAAGATGAAACCAGATGGACAGAACACTGTGTTGCTACAAACGGCAAAGGCATGGGTAGAAGGCCCATCGGGCAGGAAGATCGCTCGTTGCTGACTAGATGGAGGCAGTCAGAGAAGCTTCATACATGAAAACCTTGTGAAGGGCTTGAAGCTACCAGTAATCAGACAAGAGGCACTCACTCTTCACACGTTTGGCTCCTCTGCCCCAGCAACACAGTGAAAGTCATCTTGGAGAATGTCTGGGACAAACAGCAGAGAATAGAGATAGATAGATAGAGACATATTAGAGACAATAGAGACAATTGAAACCCCACAAGTGTGCACAGCTGTGATGAAGGTTCCTGGTGAACGGATTCAGCATGAGCTCAATAAAAGGGGACTGCAGCTCGCAGACTTTCCAGGAGATGACAATGATCCTGAACTCTCTGTCCTGATAGGAGCAGACTACTACTGGCAGATAGTATCAGGCAGAGTGGAGCGACTGACGGAGACGCTAGTTGCTTTAGAGAGCACCTTTGGATGGTCGGTGGAGGGACCCGTGTCCATGTCAAGTGTTGCCGAGGCAACCTGCATGTTCATCTCACTTGATGAAGACACACTAGTCTCCAAGCAACTGCATGCATTCTGGGAGCTTGAGTCTCTGGGTATTCTAAGCGAGAGGACACAGAACTCAGAGGAAAACGAGGCTCTTCAAAGGTTCGAGGAAACAACCACCTTCAAAGATGGGCGATACCATGTGGAGTTGCCATGGAAACGAGAAATGCCAGAACTCCAAAACAACTATAGAATCGCCAAGAAACGGTTTGAAGGTCTGAAGAAAAGACTGAAGAAGGATGTGACGTTGTACAGCAGATACAATGAAGTAGTAGTAGAAGACTACTTACAACAAGATATGGCAGAGGACGTGCCCAAGGACAACGCATCAAGTGCAGACAACCTTACCTCACCATGCAGTACTCCGAGAAGATAAGGTGACAACAAAACTGAGAGTGGTGTTTGATGCCTCGTCCCATGAAGATGGCTGTCCATCTCTCAATGACTGCCTACTCACAGGACCGAACCTGAATCCGGATCTGCTCAGCGTTCTGATAAAGTTCAGACTACATGAGATTGCATTCATGGCAGACATCAAGAAAGCTTTCCTGCAGATATCCCTAGAAGAGAGAGACAGAGACGCCGTGAGATTTCTATGGCTCACTGGCCCACCAAGGGGAGAAAATGAAGAGGAGCTGCGTGTGCTGAGGATGAAAAGAGTGGTATTTGGAGCTTCCCCAAGTCCATTTTTGCTGGCAGCTACAATCAGGAAGCACCTGAAACCATATGAAACAGAACAACCAGAAGTTGTAGAGATACTGAGAGAGTCACTCTACGTAGATGACTTCATTGCAAGTTCACGCAATGTTGAAGAGGCTTACCTTGTGACAACAACTGCAAAGCGTATGCTGTCGATTGCAGGCATGGACCTCTGCAAATGGATAACCAATTCTCCTGAATTGAAAACCAAATGGGAGGAGAGTACGACAACTGACCACCCGTTGACGTTACAAACACAAGGATTAGTGCTGAAGGTTTTAGGTATGGAGGCCGGAAACGGATGACTTAGTGTGACCTCAGGCCGTTACTGATCATTCTAAGGCTAAAGGAAAACACAAAGAGAAGTGTTCTGCAGTCGTCTGCACGTATCTTCGACCCTCTTGGTTTCTTAACTCCCTTCACCATCAGGATCAAGTGCATGTTCCAGGAAATGTGGGAGAGGGGACTCAGCTGGGACGAAGAATTACCACCTGATCTGACACGAGAATGGCAACAGTGGTGTTCAGAACTACCCCAGTTACACCAGCTCACCATACCAAGGTGGTACAGAACAGACATGCGGCCACAGAATAACCACACCCTGAAACTACACGTGTTCTGTGATGCAAGTGAAAGGGCTTACAATGCAGTAGCTTACTTGCAAGGTCAGTCACAAGACAGGGAAACAACAAGTCTAGTCGCATCCAAGTCCAGGGTAGCCCCACTTAAGAAAATGACGCTGCCACGCCTGGAGCTCATGGGAGCTGTGATTGGAGCGAGACTGGCAAACAACTTGATGACCACACTGAAAATGGAAGAAAAACAGATCAAAATGTGGACAGACTGGATGATCGTGCTGCATTGGATTTGCAGCTCAGCTCAGAAATGGAAACAGTTTGTTGCGAACAGAGTGACGGAGATCCAGTTCTTGACCAATCCAGAGTCATGGTCACATTTTGAAGGGAAAACTAATCCAGCTGACCTCCCTACCAGAGGACAAACTGTTCGAAACTTGACACAGAGCGAGCTATGGTGGAATGGACCCAGAATTCTGACATCACCCAATCAGTCCGAAGAGACTGATGATAACAAGGTTCCGGAAGAGGTGAATATAGAACTCAAGTCCAGTTGCCAGGTTACTGTACAACTCGCAGCAAACAGCACAGACAACACTGAACCTGTGTTGGAGCTTGAAAGGTACAGCAAACTGAAAAGAGTGTTCAGAGTCACCGCCTGGATAAAGAGATTCATTGCCAATGCTCGTACAACCATAAAGATGCAAGGTGAACTGACTGCTGACGAACTGTTCGATGCAGAAAGGTACTGGATTAAGGTAACACAACAACAGAGTTTCGGACAGGAGATCAAACTACTGAAGGCAGGAAAAAGCCTAAACAATGACTGTAAAATCAGAGAACTGAAACCTTTCCTGGACGAACACGAACTACTCAGTGTAGGAGGAAGACTGCAACAGTCCAACTTCACATTCAGAGAGCAGCACCCATGGGTTCTGCCCAATAAGTACAGATACTCAGAAATGCTGATACAGTACCACCATGAGAAGGTGATGCATTCTGGAGCAAGTGACACTCAGCACCCAACGTTACACAAGCGGGAAATGACACGCAGATGGAAGTACAGGCAGAGACTTGTGACCAGTTTCTGGAACAGTTGGCGAAGAGACTACTTGCTGGATCTAAAGTTAGCACACCGCTGTGACACACCACAGCCCACCCCACTGAAGGCGGGTGACGTTGTACTCATTGGAGAAGATAACACACCCAGACAAACCTGGAAACTAGGAAAGATTGAGGAACTGTTTCCAGGCCGAGATGGCTTAGTTAGATCATGTTCAGTTCGTACTGCTTCAGGGACTTTGTTGAGGAGACCTATTCAGTTGATATACTGCCTAGAGATCTAGATGAACACAAATGTTCATCGGGGGGAGGATGTTGTAACTTTAATGTGTTTGAGTTAATGTTTAAGTTTATTCTTTGAGCTGTATTTGTAAAGATATTTCTTTAGATTTATTTGCATGTGTAATTGTATTGGGTTGTGTTGAATTACGCTTTTTGACTGCAAGTCCCGAATGCCTTGTGAGAGGATAACGCGCCAATTATGTGCAGGTGGTGATTGTAGCTGACTTTCCGACAGCATCTTACCTGCATTGCTCTGTACCAAAACCATTGTTGTTAAATGTAACGTAAACAAGTATTCTTACTAAAAGAAGCTTTCGTATCAAACCCGACGTCCCGAGTCATTACT
The DNA here is from genome assembly GCF_034236695.1 of Oncorhynchus nerka. Classification (NCBI taxonomy): domain Eukaryota; kingdom Metazoa; phylum Chordata; class Actinopteri; order Salmoniformes; family Salmonidae; genus Oncorhynchus; species Oncorhynchus nerka. The sequence continues at coordinate 107,185,029 of NC_088417.1, read as the reverse complement.
AAGAAGTTAGCAAATCTAAAACTGGGAGGAGGTGCTCTTGTTCTCCATGGACTTCACAGTGTCCCAGAACTTTTTGGAGTTGGAGCTACAGGATGCAAACTTCTGCCTGAAGAAGCTGGCCTTAGCTTTCCTGACTGACTGCGTGTTTTGGTTCCTGACTTCCCTGAACAGTTGCATATCGCGGGGACTGTTCGATGCTATTGCAGTCCGCCACAGGATGTTTTTGTGCTGGTCGAGGGCAGTCAGGTCTGGAGTGAACCAAGGGCTGTATCTGTTCTTAGTTCTGCATTTTTTGAACGGAGCATGCTTATCTAATATGGTGAGGAAGTTACTCTTAAAGAATGACCAGGCATCCTCAACTGACGGGATGAGGTCAATGTCCTTCCAGGATACCCGGGCCAGGTCGATTAGAAAGGCCTGCTCACAGAAGTGTTTTAGGGAGCGTTTGACAGTGATGAGGGGTGGTCGTTTGACTGCGGCACCGTAGCGGATACAGGCAATGAGGCAGTGGTCGCTGAGATCCTGGTTGAAGACAGCGGAGGTGTATTTGGAGGGCCAGTTGGTCAGGATGACGTCTATGAGGGTGCCCTTGCTTACAGAGTTAGGGTTGTACCTGGTGGGTTCCTTGATGATTTCTGTGAGATTGAGGGCATCTAGCTTAGATTGTAGGACTGTCGGGGTGTTAAGCATATCCCAGTTTAGGTCACCTAACAGAACAAACTCAGAAGCTAGATGGGGGGCAATCGATTCACAAATGGTGTCCAGGGCACAGCTGGGAGCTGAGGGGGTTCGGTAGCAGGCGGCAACAGTGAGAGACTTATTTCTGGAGAGAGTAATTTTCAGAATTAGTAGTTCGAACTGTTTGGGTATGGACCTGGAAAGTATGACATTACTTTGCAGGCTATCTCTGCAGTAGACTGCGACTCCTCCCCCTTTGGCAGTTCTATCTTGACGGAAGATGTTGACTTCATCATGTCCATTTTGTGATGTTTTTTCACTGTTGAATCATATTGCAAGTGCACGTGCATTTGCAATATGATTCAATGGGAATTTACCATATGAAATTTGACATGCTCAAAAATGCAAAATTGACTGGCCTGATGAACACAGGATGGCCGAGCAGTGATAGTTGTACCTTTCCATCACTCATTGTGTTGATTTCATCATGTCCATTTGTTTATGTTTTCTCACTTTTGCAAAGTCACTGTGCATTTGCAATATGGTTCAATGGGCAGGTACCATCACGAATTTGTCATGCTATAAAAATCCTGCAGGAATGAGAAATTGACTGGCCCGATGAACTCGGGATGGCTGGGCAGTGATTCTGGTTCATCTCATTGGCTCGTTAGGGTTGATTTCAGAATGTCACTTTGGTGATGGTACCTCACTGTTTAAACATATTGCAAATGGACAAGAGTCACCAGCAAGTCACTGTCCATCAGTCAATTAGATATCATTCTGACACCAAACTGATACAAACTGACACTAAACCCACTTTTTCCATCTCGTTTAGTAGCCAACTATCACATACTTCAGAGCTGGCCCAAAATTCACAACGCCTTCGGTTCAAACCATAAAAAAACATAAAACACGTAGTTACGTTCTAGCTGCGGGTCCATTTCTTATGTTACTTGTAGGCCTAGCTGAGGCGACCCCGAATCCCGAGTTTCGGCTCGATCGGTCATTTGGTGTCCGAGCAAAACCCTAATTGGTGCTGAAAATCCACTTTTTTCCATGACTTGCTACGGGGTCCTTGAATGAGCTATCGGACAGAAACGTTGGGGTCTGTCTATATGGGCCGAGACGGTCGCACTGCACCTAGTCTTGCGACTCTGGGACATTTCTAAATGTCGCCATTTTCGTGATGCAAAAATGAATTGAAGTCATTGCAAATGTACGAAGCTGTTTCTCGGTCCGAGAACCGTCTAGAGCAGTGGTCACCAAACTACGGCCCGCGGGCCGGATACGGCCCGTCAGCACATTTGGCCCGGCCCTCTGAACAATACCAGAGACGCTATCTAATTTTTTTCCTATTTGGCCTCCAGAAAAAAAATCCTAGGCCCGGCCCTGTCAAAGAGAGAACGGAATAATGGCGAAAAGGTTAGGTAAGAGAAAAATTGATTCAGAATGCAGGGTATTTAACCTGCAGTGGACAAACAATTTTTTTTTTGTTCAATGCAAAGAAAAGGCTGTTTGTCTCATCTGTCAAGAGACGGTGGCGGTATTCAAAGAATACAATCTTCGCCGACACTATGAATCCCGTCACAAAGACAAGTACGATAGCTTGCAAGGCCAAATACGAGCAGACAAACTCTCAAAGCTAAAAAGTGGACTACTATCTCAGCAGAATACATTTGTACGCCAAGCTCAGCTGAACCAGGCATCCGTTCGGGCCAGCTTTCGGGTTGCTAAACTGATAGCAAGAAGCGGTAAGCCTTTCACTGACGGAGAGTTTGTTAAGAAATGTATGGATGCTGTCGCGGAGGAGGTGTGTCCCGAGAAGAAAGATGCATTTAATGCCGTAAGTCTGTCGGCGAGTACAATCACTAGACGCGTTGAAGAAATCGGGAGTAATGTATATGCCCAGCTGCAGCAGAAGACGAAAGAATTTGACTTTTTTTCATTAGCACTGGATGAGAGCACGGACGTGCAAGACACAGCGCAACTGCTCATTTTTATTTGTGGAGTTAGCGCAAACTTTGAGATATGCGAGAGCTGGCAGCCCTCCAAAGTCTCAAAGGGACTACAACGGGAGAGGATATTTTTGACAAAGTGTGCCAAACCATGGAGAAGTTGGACCTGGACTGGTCAAAGCTAGCTAGCATCACGACTGACGGGGCTCCTAGCATGGTGGGCGAAACTCGCGGTCTAATAGGACGCATGAACCGGGAGTTGGAAAAAAGGGGTCTCACCGCCCCGCTACGATTCCACTGCCTAATTCACCAGCAAGCACTGTGCTGCAAAGTGTTGAAGTGGGATTCTGTAATGAAGGTTGTGGTGTCGTGCATAAACTTCATCAGAGCAAAGGGACTTAAACACAGGCAGTTCCAAGAATTCCTGTCTGAACTGGAGTCTACGCACGGAGATGTGCTGTACTACACAGAGGTCCGATGGCTGAGCCGGGCAGAGTTTTGAGGCGTTTTTACGAGCTGCTACCCGAAATTAACGCATTTCTTCATTTAAAAGACAAAACGGTCCCAGAGCTGATCGACCCAGAATGGAAATGGCACCTCGCATTTTTAACAGACGTGACAGAAATACTTAACAGCCTTAACTTGCAGCTACAAGGCGAGGGGAAACTCATTTGCGACATGTATTCACACATAAAAGCATTTGAGGTGAAATTAGCGCTGCTTTTGGAACAAGTGAAAAAGCGCAACTTCGTCCATCTTCCTGCTACCCAAAACCTGTCGACAGAGAACCCAGCGGTCCCGTTCCCAGCTGAAAAGTGCGTGGAAGCACTGGAAATGCTGAAGGCGGAGTTCGGTGTGCGATTCAGTGAACTACATGTTCATGCAAAAGAAATCCGTCTTTTTCAGAACCCCTTTGTTGCCGACATTGATGAAGCCCAGCCTTCATATCAGTTTGAGTTGGCTGAGTTACAGAACTGTGATGTTCTGAAAGACGCATTCAAGCCCAACAGTCTCATTGACTTCTATGCCGCCCTCCCAAACTACACATATCCAAACATCAAAAACACGCAATGAAAATGTCCACAGTTTTTGGCAGCACGTATATCTGCGAGAAAACCTTTTCTCGCATGAAACTGCTGAAAACCCCGATGAGATCAAGATTGACAGATGAACATTTGCATCAGTGCTTGAGACTGGCTGTAACTAGAATGGAACCTGATATTCAACTTCTCACCAGCCAGATGCAGGCCCACAGTTCACACTGAAGAACATACATAGGTAAGCTCACTTTTCTGACTTGAATGAGTCATTCTGAGCATAAACAAATATAATCATAATAAAATCTACTGGGATAAAATCCATCTTTACAACCATACTGGTAGTGAAATGTATTGTGCTGTGTAGGTGCTGTATCACTTAGTTCAGTTTCTCAACCTGCTTCTTTTGTGGTTTTCACAGGGAAGTTGATGAGAGAGAGCTGCAAACAGCGGTGTCTACAAGCCTACTGGAACCTACAAAAGGATTATAAGGAAGGAACACAAGAACTTTAAGAGACTGCTCATATGTGTCAGAGAGATTCTGCTCTGACAACTGAGCTGAACTTTTATCTGTTAAGATTGTGCATGGCATGACAGAAAGTTAATGTTCCATGGCTTTTTTTTCTATGAAGAACCCAGAGAGAGTTATTTAGTTATTATTTATTTCCTGTTTTTTCTGTGAAGAACTCAGAGAGGGTTATTTAGTTATTATTTATTTCATTAATAGTGTTATTATTTGTTTCCTGACTTTTTTTCTGTAAAGAACCTGGAAAGGGTTATTTGGTTATGTGTGGCTTTCTGGAAAACAATAAAAATTTTAAGCTCCCCTACGATCGTCACACTTTTTCTGTTGCAAACTGACACCGGCCCCCCATCAGAGAAGGGAAAAGTTATGTGGCCCTCACAGGAAAAAGTTTGGGGACCCCTGGTCTAGAGCCACGTAACTCACCACGCACTATCGACCTGAGGTCTAGAACAGGATTCTAAAGTTTCAGAACTCTAGGTCTGACGGTTCTTTAAAAGTTCCAACAAGGTTAACTAATGCAGGCAGTGTATGTCTCTACGCACCCTAATGGGTCCCTACTTCCAAGCTGTGTGTGTGTGTGATTTAGTTTTCCTTTGAAATTTTATGGGAAAAATGACTGATTTACAGTTCATGGGGGTTGCCTAATCACATATATGAAGTTTTGGAAAGATCTGACTTTTTTAACCCCTCGAAACAGCCCAAGAGACACCAATTATGGCACTTCCGGTGGCACAGGAAGCTATAAGTCAACACATATCCTCACTGGGGTATGCTTTTACAGAATCCTGAGTTTTAAGTCTTTAAGTTAAGAATTGACTGATCTATGATCTACACAGTGTTGAATGTAGTCATTTTCACCTTTGAAGGTTATGTACATCAAAACACCTTTTGGGTCAATTTAACCACTTCCGGTTGCTCCAGGAAGTTTAGAATCGACACAGGTAGACCTCATAGTGGTCTGATGGACTGTCATAGAAGACAGGTTCATTAGGCATTCATAACCCACATAGGCTTCAGGTTGAATTTAGAGGTGCAGGCAATGTATTCCTATGGGGAGAGAAGTCAATGCAAACTCTTTGATGTAAACACCTTCTTTTAACTGTTAAGGGTTAATGCCACAGGGTAAAGTTAGGCTTGCACGGATCGGGAGGACCTTAGGAACGTACCTGAGGTCAAATTGTGCTTCTCACCCTAACGGTTCTCGCAATGTCACCCAAAAGCAAATGACGTTGTGGGGAAGGCTTCATTTTGGGCCTACTTTTCTCATGGTCGCTGCACTCAGACCGAGCAAGCTACGGTCAAGCGGGATATCTTGTTGAACTCTGCACGGACTAGAGATTATGTTTATGCCATTGCCTGCTCTCTGTGTCTTTCAGCACCGCACTTTTTCACTCCATCCTTGCTGTGTGTGTGTGTGTGAGAGCTTTTCTTTGACATCTGTTGGAAGAAATGACTGATTTACAGTTCAGGAGGGTTATCTAGTCACACATATGAAGTTTTAAAAATATGTGACTTTTTTAACCCTTCAAAACAGACAGTGTGACCCAATTAAAGTTACTTCCGGTTGGCACAGGAAGCTATAAGTAAACACATGTCTTGATTGACATAGCCACTTACAGAATCCTGAGTTTTAAGTCTTTAAGTTAAGAATTGACTGATCTACACAGGGTTGAATGCACTATGTCTATCAAACTGCAGGCAGTGTATGGATCAACACTGATAAGGTGATTTCAACCACTTCCGGTTGCTTCAGGAAGCTTAGAATTGGCACAGGTAGACCTCATAGTGGTCTGATGGACTGTCATAGAAGACAGGTTCATAAGGCATTCATAACCCACATAGGCTTCAGGTTGAATTTAGAGGTGCAGGCAATGTATTCCTATGGGGAGAGAAGTCAATGCAAACTCTTTGAAGTAAACACCTTCTTTTAACTATTAAGGGTTAATGCCACACGGTCAAGGTTAGGCTTGCACGGATCGGGAGGACCTTAGGAACGTACCTGAGGTCAAATTGTGCTTCTCACCCTAACGGTTCTCTCACTGTCACCCAAAAGCAAATGACATTGAGGGCCAGGCTTCATTTTGGTTCTGCTTTTTTTCAAGGTCACTGCACTCAGAGCGAGCTACGGTCAAGCGGGGCGTCTCGTTGAACTCGGCACAGTCTGGAGACTATGGTGATGCCATTTTTTGTGTTGATTTCAGAATGCCATTGTGGTGATGGTCTCTCTCCGTTTAAACATATTGCTAATGTACAAAAGTCAACTAGCAAGTCAGTGTCCATCAGTCAATTAGATGTCATTCTGACACCAAACTGATACCAATTGACACCAAACCCACTTTTTCCAACTCATTTAGAAGCCAACTATCACATATGTCAGAGCAGGCCCATAATTCACAGCGCCTTTAGTTTAAAACATAATAAAAACATAAAACACATAGTTACGTTCTAGCTGCGGGTCCAGGTCGGACATTATGTGAAGGCCTATGTGAGGCGACCCCGAATCCCGAGTTTCGGCTCGATAGGTCCTTCGGTGCCCGAGTAAAACCCTAATTGGTGCTGAAAATCCACTTTTTTCCATGCCTTGCTATGGGGTCCTTGAATGAGCTATCGGACAGAAACGTTGGGGTCCGTCTCTATGGGCCGAGCCGGTTTCAATGCACCTAGTCTTGTTTCTCTGAGACTTTTCTAAATGTCGTAATTTTCGTAATGGTCAAAATGAATTGAAGTCATTGCAAATGTACGAGGCTGTTTCTCGGTCCGAGAACCTTCTAGAGCCACCTAACTCACCACGCACTATCGAACTGAGGTCTAGAACAGGTTTCTAAAGTTTCGGAACTCTAGGTCTGACGGTTCTTTTTTAGCTCGAACAAAGCTAACTATTGCACTGTCAGTCTCTACGCACCCCAATACGTCCCTCCTTACAAGTTGTGTGTCTGTGTGATTTCGTTTTCCTTTGAAATTTTATTGGAAAAATGACTGATTTACAGTTCATGGGGGTTGCCTAATCACACCTATGAAGTTTTGGACAGATCTGACTTTTTTAACCCTTCGAAACAGCTCCTGAGACACCAATTATGGCACTTCCGGTTGGCACAGGAAGCTATAAGTCAACACATATCCTCATTGGGGTATGCTTTTACAGAATCCTGAGTTTTAAGTCTTTACGTTAAGAATTGACTGATTTACACAGGGTTGAATGCACTATGTCTATCAAACTGCAGGCAGGGTATGGATATACACTTTTAGGGTGATTTTAACCACTTCCGGTTGGTCCAGGAAGCTTAGAATCAACACAGGTAGACCTCATACTGGCCTGATGGACTGTTACCAAAGACAGGTTCATACGGCATTCACAAACCATATAGGCTTCAGGTTGAATTTAGGGGTGCAGGCAATGTATTTCTATGGGGAGAGAAGTCAATGCAAACTCTTTGAAGTAAACACCTTCTTTTAACTATTAAGGGTTAATGCCACACGGTCAAGGTTAGGCTTGCACGGATCGGAAGGACCTTAGGAACATACCTGAGGTCGAATTGTGCTTCTCACCCTAACGGTTCTCTCAATGTCACCCAAAAGCAAATGACGTTGTGGGGAAGGCTTCATTTTGGGCCTACTTTTCTCATGGTCGCTGCACTCAGACCGAGCAAGCTACGGTCAAGCGGGATATCTTGTTGAACTCGGCACGGCCTAGAGATTATGTTTATGCCATTGCCTGCTCTCTGTGTCTTTGAAAAGATCTGACCTTTTTAACCCTTGGAAACTGCCACTGTGACACCATTTAAGGCACTTCCGGTTGGCACAGGAAGCTATAAATATACTCATATCATGATTGGGGTATGCCTTTACAGAATTTTAAGAGTTTTAAGTCTTTACGTTAAGAACTGAGTTATTTACGGAGGGTTTAGTGAGTGTGTGTTATTTCAGAAAATCATAGAAAATCACAGAAATCTCGCAGAGCTCCGCAGCACACTTTAAAAAGATTCGTAAGAACACCCTGCAACTGGATCTGTAACCGTTGAAAAAAAAAACACCTATCCGTGAACATCACCAATCTGTCGTTGTACGATTTCTCTTAAATGACGATAGATAAATGTCTGGTTCTTTTTTTATTGACACCGGAGGCTCCTTGACTTTGACGTGAAGTGGAAAAATAATTTCTCTATTTTCATTTTGGACCTTTAATCCCAGATAAATGGCCATAACTCAAAAACCGTTGAGGCCTAGACGCCATCTTGTTCGGGGCCAACTGCCCATTATGTCAAACCTACGCTCACCGAGTTTCGGCTTCGAAATATTTTCCGTTTTCGAGATAAGGCCCCGTCGTGAATCGTGATGTTTTGTCCAATAGCAATATGATTGCTTATGCCCTCTTGTGGGATATTCCGGGACAGCGGAAAAATGACCAAAATCTTTGTAAAACGGAAACCGAATGTCCGACAAAGTTCATTTGATGACTTCCCGGTAGGTCCGGCCCTGCCGCTCGGCCCGACGCCGTCCGCGAATTTTACAAACGTTTTCGGACGTCTAGTAAGGGACCGTACATTTGCAATATGGACTTTCTCACTAACCATACAGCAACTGCCGAAATCTTCCCTTAAGGTATGGTAATGCCGTCAGCCTTTGATTGTAAGAAATAGATTTTTACCTGATACCCCTGCACCTTGACTCAGTACTGGATAAAGTAATCCTTCTCACCCCCTCCCCCCCCCCCTTAAAAGACCTAGATGCACTATTGTAAAGTGGCTGTTCCACTGGATGTCATAAGGTGAAAGCACCAATTTGTAAGTCGCTCTGGATAAGAGCGTCTGCTAAATGACTTAAATGTTAAAATGTTAAATGTACTGGTACTCCCTGTATATAGCAATGCTATTACCTGGGACCCCTGACTCAGTACTGCTAGTCCCTGTATATAGCCAACCTATTTTGCTACCTGACAACTTTACGGTTTTTACTTTTTAATTACCATTTATATTTTTGTTTTTTTTCCTCAACTTTTTCACACCGGACGCTTTATCTGGACACGATTCGTCAGGACCTCCAACAGCCAAAGCTAAGTAGTAACATTAACATGATGCCTTCTAATTGCAGTCGCTGTACTCGCCTTACGGCGAGGATAGCTGTGCTACAAGCCCAGCTTCAGACGCAATCGTTAGGCAAGGGTAATTTCAGTGTAGGAAAGGATGAAACAGCGTCTGTGCCACCAGTAAGTACAGATAGTAGTATAAATCCCCTGGCACAGTCCCCGCAGCCGGACAACTTTCTCACGGTTTTTGGAAGGAAATTCTGTAGGAGCGCTCAACCGGTGTCGCTCATTCAGCCGACAGAAACTTTCAACCGGTTTTCCCCATTAAGCAGCGGGTCGGAGTCAGAGGCCGAGTCTTCTCTGGTCTCTACTCCTCCCGTTACAGGGTCTGAGACGCCGAAGCTTCCCACCATTAGCTCTGACAAATTGATAACTCTAGTCATTGGCGACTCCATTACCCGCAGTATTAGACTTAAAACGAATCATCCAGCGATCATACACTGTTTACCAGGGGGCAGGGCTACCGACGTTAAGGCTAATCTGAAGATGGTGCTGGCTAAAGCTAAAACTAGCGAGTGTAGAGAGTATAGAGATATTGTTATCCACGTCGGCACCAACGATGTTAGGATGAAACGGTCAGAGATCACCAAGCGCAACATAGCTTCTGCGTGTAAATCAGCTAGAAAGATGTGTCGGCATCGAGTAATTGTCTCTGGCCTCCTCCCAGTTAGGGGGAGTGATGAGCTCTACAGCAGAGTCTCACAACTCAATCGCTGGTTGAAAACTGTTTTCTGCCCCTCCCAAAAGATAGAATTTGTAGATAATTGGCCCTCTTTCTGGGACTCACCCACAAACAGGACCAAGCCTGACCTGCTGAGGAGTGACGGACTCCATCCTAGCTGGAGGGGTGCTCTCATCTTATCTACCAACATAGACAGGGCTCTAACTCCTCTAGCTCCACAATGAAATAGGGTGCAGGCCAGGCAGCAGGCTGTTAGCCAGCCTGCCAGCATAGTGGAGTCTGCCACTAGCACAGTCAGTGTAGTCAGATCAGCAATCACCATTGAGACCGTGTCTGTGCCTCGACCTAGGTTGGGCAAAACTAAACATGGCGGTGTTCGCCTTAACAATCTCACTAAGATAAAGACCTCCTCCATTCCTGTCATTATTGAAAGATATCATGATACCTCACATCTCAAAATAGGGCTAATTAATGTTAGATCCCTTACTTCAAAGGCAATTATAGTCAATGAACTAATCACTGATCATAATCTTGATGTGATTGGCCTGACTGAAACATGGCTTAAGCCTGATGAATTTACTGTGCTAAATGAGGCCTCATCTCTTGGCTACACTAGTGACCATTTCCCCGTGCATCCCGCAAAGGCGGAGGTGTTGCTAACATTTACGATAGCAAATTTCAATTTACCAAAAGAAAAGACGTTTTCGTCTTTTGAGCTTCTAGTCATGAAATCTATGCAGCCTACTCAATCACTTTTTATAGCTACTGTTTACAGGCCTCCTGGTCCATATACAGCGTTTCTCACTGAGTTCCCTGAATTCCTATCGGACCTTGTAGTCATAGCAGATAATATTCTAATCTTTGGTGACTTTAATATTCACATGGAAAGTCCACAGACCCACTCCAAAAAGCTTTCGGAGCCATCATCGACTCAGTGGGTTTTGTCCAACATGTCTCTGGACCCACTCACTGTCACAGTCATACGCTGGACCTAGTTTTGTCCCATGGAATAAATGTTGTGGATCTTAATGTTTTTCCTCATAATCCTGGACTATCGGACCACCATTTTATTACGTTGGCAATTGCAACGAATAATCTGCTCAGACCCCAACTAAGGAACATCAAAAGTTGTGCTATAAATTCACAGACAACACAAAGATTCCTTGATGTACTTCCAGATTCCCTCTGTCTACCCAAGGACGCCAGAGGACAAAAATCAGTTAACCACCTAACTGAGGAACTCAATTTAACCTTGCGCAATACCCTAGATGCAGTTGCACCCCTAAAAACTAAAAACATTTCTCATAAGAAACTAGCTCCCTGGTACACAGAAAATACCCGAGCTCTGAAGCAAGCTTCCAGAAAATTGGAACGGAAATGACGCCACACCAAACTGGAAGTCTTCCGACTAGCTTGGAAAGACAGTACCGTGCAGTACCGAAGAGCCCTTACTGCTGCTCGATCATCCTATTTTTCTAACTTAATTGAGGAAAATAAGAACAATCCGAAACTCCTTTTTGATACTGTCGCAAAGCTAACTAAAAAGCAGCATTCCCCAAGAGAGGATGACTTTCACTTTAGCAGTGATAAATTCATGAACTTCTTTGAGGAAAAGATTATGATTATTAGAAAGCAAATTACGGACTCCTCTTTAAATCTGCGTATTCCTTCAAAGCTCAGTTGTCCTGAGTCTGCACAACTCTGCCAGGACCTAGGATCAAGAGAGACGCTCAAGTGTTTTAGTACTATATCTCTTGACACAATGATGAAAATAATCATGGCCTCTAAACATTCAAGCTGCATACTGGACCCTATTCCAACTAAACTACTGAAAGAGCTGCTTCCTGTGCTTGGCCCTCCTATGTTGAACATAATAAACGGCTCTCTATCCACCGGATGTGTACCAAACTCACTAAAAGTGGCAGTAATAAAGCCTCTCTTGAAAAAGCCAAACCTTGACCCAGAAAATATAAAAAACTATCGGCCTATATCGAATCTTCCATTCCTCTCAAAAATTTTAGAGAAGGCTGTTGCGCAGCAACTCACTGCCTTCCTGAAGACAAACAATGTATATGAAATGCTTCAGTCTGGTTTTAGACCCCATCATAGCACTGAGACGGCACTTGTGAAGGTGGTAAATGACATTTTAATGGCATCGGACCGAGGCTCTGCATCTGTCCTCGTGCTCCTAGACCTTAGTGCTGCTTTTGATACCATCGATCACCACATTCTTTTGGAGAGATTGGAAACCCAAATTGGTCTACACGGACAAGTTCTGGCCTGGTTTAGATCTTATCTGTCGGAAAGATATCAGTTTGTCTCTGTGAATGGTTTGTCCTCTGACAAATCAACTGTAAATTTCGGTGTTCCTCAAGGTTCCGTTTTAGGACCACTATTGTTTTCACTATATATTTTACCTCTTGGGGATGTTATTTGAAAACATAATGTTAACTTTCACTGCTATGCGGATGACACACAGCTGTACATTTCAATGAAACATGGGGAAGCCCCAAAACTGCCCTTGCTAGAAGCATGTGTTTCAGACATAAGGAAGTGGATGGCTGCAAACTTTCTACTTTTAAACTCGGACAAAACAGAGATGCTTGTTCTAGGTCCCAAGAAACAAAGAGATCTTCTGTTGAATCTGACAATTAATCTGAATGGTTGTACAGTCGTCTCAAATAAAACTGTGAAGGACCTCGGGGTTACTCTGGACCCTGATCTCTCTTTTGAAGAACATATCAAGACCATTTCAAGGACAGCTTTTTTCCATCTACGTAACATTGCAAAAATCAGAAACTTTCTGTCCAAAAATGATGCAGAAAAATTAATCCATGCTTTTGTCACTTCTAGGTTGGACTACTGCAATGCTCTACTTTCCGGCAACCCGGATAAAGCACTAAATAAACTCCAGTTAGTGCCAAAAGCAGTCTGCTAGAATCCTGACTAGAACCAAAAAATTTGATCATATTACTCCAGTGCTAGCCTCTCTACACTGGCTTCCTGTCAAAGCAAGGGCTGATTTCAAGGTTTTACTGCTAACCTACAAAGCATTACATGGGCTTGCTCCTACCTATCTCTCTGATTTGGTCCTGCCGTACATACCTACATGTACGCTACGGTCACAAGACGCAGGCCTCCTAATTGTCCCTAGAATTTCTAAGCAAACAGCTAGAGGCAGGGCTTTCTCCTATAGAGCTCCATTTTTATGGAACGGTCTGCCTACCCATGTCAGAGACGCAAACTCGGTCTCAACCTTTAAGTCTTTACTGAAGACTCATCTCTTCAGTGGGTCATATGATTGAGTGTAGTCTGGCCCAGGAGTGGGAAGGTGAACGGAAAGGATCTGGAGCAACGAACCGCCCTTGCTGTCTCTGCCTGGCCGGTTCCCCTCTTTCCACTGGGATTCTCTGCCTCTAACCCTATTACAGGGGCTGAGTCACTGGCTTACTGGGGCTCTCTCATGCCGTCCCTGGAAGGGGTGCGTCACCTGAGTGGGTTGATTCACTGATGTGGTCATCCTGTCTGGGTTGGCCCCCCCCGGGTTGTGCCGTGGCGGAGATCTTTGTGGGCTATACTCAGCCTTGTCTCAGGATGGTAAGTTGGTGGTTGAAGATATCCCTCTAGTGGTGTGGGGGCTGTGCTTTGGCAAAGTGGGTGGGGTTATATCCTTCCTGTTTGGCCCTGTCCGGGGGTGTCCTCGGATGGGGCCACAGTGTCTCCTGACCCCTCCTGTCTCAGCCTCCAGTATTTATGCTGCAGTAGCTTATGTGTCGGGGGGCTAGGGTCAGTTTGTTATATCTGGAGTACTTCTGCTGTCCTATTCGGTGTCCTGTGTGAATCTAAGTGTGCGTTCTCTAATTCTCTCCTTCTCTCTTTCTTTCTCTCTCACGGAGGACCTGAGCCCTAGGACCATGCCCTAGGACTACCTGACATGATGACTCCTTGCTGTCCCCAGTCCACCTGGCTGTGCTGCTGCTCCAGTTTCAACTGTTCTGCCTTATTATTATTAGACCATGCTGGTCATTTATGAACATTTGAACATCTTGGCCATGTTCTGTTATAATCTCCACCCGGCACAGCCAGAAGAGGACTGGCCACCCCACATAGCCTGGTTCCTCTCTAGGTTTCTTCCTAGGTTTTGGCCTTTCTAGGGAGTTTTTCCTAGCCACCGTGTTTCTACACCTGCATTGCTTGCTGTTTGGGGTTTTAGGCTGGGTTTCTGTACAGCACTTTGAGATATCAGCTGATGTACGAAGGGCTATATAAATACATTTGATTTGATTTGATTAGGAAAGGGGGATACCTAGTCAGTTGTTCAACTGAATGCATTCAAATGAAATGTGTCTTCATCAATTAACTCAACCCCTCTGAATCAGAGAGGTGCCTTAATCAACATCCACATCTTCAACGCAGGGGGAACAGTGAGTTAACTGTCTTGCTCAGAGGCAGAACGACAGATTTTTACATTGTCAGGGGATTCGATCCAGCAACCTCCCGTTTACTGGCCCAACGCTCTAACCTGACTTGCTACTGGTGTCCCCTCTATATAGCAACGTTATTAGCTGGTACCCCTGACTCGGTACTGGTACTCCCTGTATATAGACATGTTATTTTTACTAGTTATTGTTATTTGTTATTCACTGTGTATTTATTCCTCATGTCACTATTTGTATTTATCTAAAATAATAGATATTTATTTTTAACTCTAGATTATTGGAAAAGGACCAGTAAGTAAGCATTTCAATGTTAGTCTACATCTGTTGTTTATGAAGAATGTGACAAATAAATGTGATTTGATTTTGATTAGCCTAGGATGGAGTGTGGGTTCGGGGCTGAAAGTGGTCTTGTGTCGGGGGGATGAGGAATGGGGAGCTTTAAATGGTGCAGGGGTTATATGGGGGGGTTGAAGGGGGAGGTGGGGGCAAGGGCCCCAGGGCAGAGTGCTGTGTGGTACGATGTGGTATCCTTCTCTCCTCATCCCTCTCCCTCCTCTCGGCTGGCCGGTGTTATTGATGCCCCTGCCTGGGGGCCGACTGGGGAAATTGATGTGGGAGGCGGCAGTGTTCTGTCATCAAACAGGGAGGTTGAATGATGGGTAGCCACGATATGATCACTCATCTGTTGATCAAGATATAATACACCTCTATCTATCCATCCCTCCTTCTCTCACTCATCCCTTCTCTCTTTCACCCCTCCTTCTATCTCTCCATCCCTCCTCTCTTTCATCCCTCTATCTCTCTCATCCATTCTCTCTCTCATCCATCCTTCTCTATCCCTTCTTCTCTATCTCATCCCTTCTTCTGTCTCCCATCCCTCCTTCTCTCTCTCATCCTTTCTTCTGTCTCTCATCCCTCCTTCTCTCTCTCCATCCCTCCTCTCTTTCATCCCTCTATCTCTCCATCCCACCTTCTCTCTCTCATCCCTTCTCTCTCTCTATCCATTCTTCCTTCTCTCTCTCATCCATTCTCTCTCATCCATCCTTCTCTCTCCATCCCTTCTTCTCTCTCATCTCTCCTATCTCGCCTTCCCTCCGTCTATTTCTCTCCATCCCTCCTCATGTCTCTCCATCCCTCCTCTCTCTCATCGCTCCTTCTCTCTCTCCATCCCTCTCTCTCATCGCTCCTTCTCTCTCTCCATCCCTCCTTATCTCTCCATCCATCCTCTCTCATCCTTCATCTCTTATCGCTCCTCTCTCTCATCCTTCCTTCCCTCTCTCCATCCCTCCTTCTCTTTCTAAATCCCTCCTCTCTCTCCATCCCTCATTCTCTCTCTCCATCCATCCTTATGTCTCACATGTCCTTTGCTTTCCTTTTCTCTCGGTGGTGTCGGGTGACTGTGGCATCAGATCCTGATGTGGACACAACCATCTACTCTTCACTTCTCTCCTCTCATCTCTGCTCTCCTCTCTTCTGCTCTGTCTCTGTGGTAAATAGGTGGTGTTTTTGAAGTGTGGTCTAAAGCAGTCCTGTGGTCAAAATATATAATGCAACAACTGTTCCCACAGACTACTATTAATGTGTTAAACTGTGCCCACAGCCTAGTAGTAATGTGTTAAACTGTTCCCACAGCCTAGTAGTAATGTGTTAAACTGTTCCCACAGCCTAGTAGTAATGTGTTAAACTGTTCCCACAGCCTAGTAGTAATGTGTTACTGTTCCCACAGCCTAGTAGTAATGTGTTAAACTGTTCCCACAGCCTAGTAGTAATGTGTTAAACTGTGCCCACAGCCTAGTAGTAATGTGTTAAACTGTTCCCACAGCCTAGTAGTAATGTGTTAAACTGTTCCCACAGTCTACTATTAATGTGTTAAACTGTTCCCACAGCCTAGTAGTAATGTGTTAAACTGTTCCCACAGTCTACTATTAATGTGTTAAACTGTTCCCACAGTCTAGTAGTAATGTGTTAAACTGTTCCCACAGCCTACTAGTAATGTTTTAAACTGTTCCCACAGACTACTAGTAATGTGTTAAACTGTTCCCACAGTCTACTATTAATGTGTTAAACTGTTCCCACAACCTGGTAGTAATGTGTTAAACTGTTCCCACAGCCTGGTAGTAATGTGTTAAACTGTTCCCACAGCCTACTATTAATGTGTTAAACTGTTCCCACAGTCTACTATTAATGTGTTAAACTGTTCCCACAGTCTACTATTAATGTGTTAATCTGTTCCCACAGTCTAGTAGTAATGTGTTAAACTGTTCCCACAGTCTAGTAGTTATGTGTTAAACTGTTCCCACAGTCTACTATTAATGTGTTAAACTGTTCCCACAGTCTACTATTAATGTGTTAAACTGTTCCCACAGTCTACTATTAATGTGTTAAACTGTTCCCACAGCCTACTAGTAATGTGTTAAACTGTTCCCACAGCCTGGTAGTAATGTGTTAAACTGTTCCCACAGTCTACTATTAATGTGTTAAACTGTTCCCACAGTCTACTATTAATGTGTTAAACTGCTCCCACAGTCTAGTAGTAATGTGTTAAACTGTTCCCACAGTCTACTATTAATGTGTTAAACTGTTCCCACAGCCTAGTAGTAATGTGTTAAACTGTTCCCACAGTCTAGTAGTAATGTGTTAAACTGTTCCCACAGCCTAGTAGTAATGTGTTAAACTGTTCCCACAGCCTAGTAGTAATGTGTTAAACTGTTCCCACAGTCTAGTAGTAATGTGTTAAACTGTTCCCACAGTCTAGTAGTAATGTGTTAAACTGTTCCCACAGTCTAGTAGTAATGTGTTAAACTGTTCCCACAGTCTACTATTAATGTGTTAAACTGTTCCCACAGCCTACTAGTAATGTGTTAAACTGTTCCCACAGTCTAGTAGTAATGTGTTAAACTGTTCCCACAGTCTACTATTAATGTGTTAAACTGTTCCCACAGTCTACTATTAATGTGTTAAACTGTTCCCACAGCCTAGTAGTAATGTGTTAAACTGTTCCCACAGTCTAGTAGTAATGTGTTAAACTGTTCCCACAGTCTACTATTAATGTGTTAAACTGTTCCCACAGCCTAGTAGTAATGTGTTAAACTGTTCCCACAGCCTACTATTAATGTGTTAAACTGTTCCCACAGTCTACTATTAATGTGTTAAACTGTTCCCACAGTCTAGTAGTAATGTGTTAAACTGTTCCCACAGTCTAGTAGTAATGTGTTAAACTGTTCCCACAGTCTAGTAGTAATGTGTTAAACTGTTCCCACAGTCTAGTAGTAATGTGTTAAACTGTTCCCACATTCTACTATTAATGTGTTAAACTGTTCCCACAGCCTAGTAGTAAAGTGTTAAACTGTTCCCACAGTCTAGTAGTAATGTGTTAAACTGTTCCCACAGTCTAGTAGTAATGTGTTAAACTGTTCCCACAGTCTACTATTAATGTGTTAAACTGTTCCCACAGTCTAGTAGTAATGTGTTAAACTGTTCCCACAGTCTAGTAGTTATGTGTTAAACTGTTCCCACAGTCTACTATTAATGTGTTAAACTGTTCCCACAGTCTACTATTAATGTGTTAAACTGTTCCCACAGCCTACTATTAATGTGTTAAACTGTTCCCACAGCCTAGTAGTAATGTGTTAAACTGTTCCCACAGTCTACTATTAATGTGTTAAACTGTTCCCACAGTCTAGTAGTAATGTGTTAAACTGTTCCCACAGTCTACTATTAATGTGTTAAACTGTTCCCACAGCCTAGTAGTAATGTGTTAAACTGTTCCCACAACCTAGTAGTAATGTGTTAAACTTTTCCCACAGTCTAGTAGTAATGTGTTAAACTGTTCCCACAGTCTAGTAGTAATGTGTTAAACTGTTCCCACAGTCTACTATTAATGTGTTAAACTGTTCCCACAGCCTGGTAGTAATGTGTTAAACTGTTCCCACAGTCTAGTAGTAATGTGTTAAACTGTTCCCACAGTCTACTATTAATGTGTTAAACTGTTCCCACAGTCTAGTAGTAATGTGTTAAACTGTTCCCACAGCCTAGTAGTAATGTGTTAAACTGTTCCCACAGCCTAGTAGTAATGTGTTAAACTGTTCCCACAGTCTAGTAGTAATGTCTTAAACTGTTCCCACAGTCTAGTAGTAATGTGTTAAACTGTTCCCACATTCTACTATTAATGTGTTAAACTGTTCCCACAGCCTAGTAGTAAAGTGTTAAACTGTTCCCACAGTCTAGTAGTAATGTGTTAAACTGTTCCCACAGTCTACTATTAATGTGTTAATCTGTTCCCACAGTCTAGTAGTAATGTGTTAAACTGTTCCCACAGTCTAGTAGTTATGTGTTAAACTGTTCCCACAGTCTACTATTAATGTGTTAAACTGTTCCCACAGCCTACTATTAATGTGTTAAACTGTTCCCACAGTCTACTATTAATGTGTTAAACTGTTCCCACAGCCTGGTAGTAATGTGTTAAACTGTTCCCACAGTCTACTATTAATGTGTTAAACTGTTCCCACAGTCTACTATTAATGTGTTAAACTGTTCCCACAGTCTAGTAGTAATGTGTTAAACTGTTCCCACAGTCTACTATTAATGTGTTAAACTGTTCCCACAGCCTAGTAGTAATGTGTTAAACTGTTCCCACAACCTAGTAGTAATGTGTTAAACTTTTCCCACAGTCTAGTAGTAATGTGTTAAACTGTTCCCACAGTCTAGTAGTAATGTGTTAAACTGTTCCCACAGTCTACTATTAATGTGTTAAACTGTTCCCACAGCCTGGTAGTAATGTGTTAAACTGTTCCCACAGTCTAGTAGTAATGTGTTAAACTGTTCCCACAGTCTACTATTAATGTGTTAAACTGTTCCCACAGCCTAGTAGTAATGTGTTAAACTGTTCCCACAGTCTAGTATTAATGTGTTAATCTGTTCCCACAGCCTAGTAGTAATGTGTTAAACTGTTCCCACAGCCTACTATTAATGTGTTAAACTGTTCCCACAGTCTACTATTAATGTGTTAAACTGTTCCCACAGCCTAGTAGTAATGTGTTAAACTGTTCCCCTACAGTAATGTGTTAAACTAGTAGTAGTAATGTGTTAAACTGTTCCCACAGTCTAGTAGTAATGTGTTAAACTGTTCCCACAGTCTACTATTAATGTGTTAAACTGTTCCCACAGTCTACTATTAATGTGTTAAACTGTTCCCACAGCCTAGTAGTAATGTGTTAAACTGTTCCCACAGTCTACTATTAATGTGTTAAACTGTTCCCACAGCCTACTATTAATGTGTTAAACTGTTCCCACAGTCTACTATTAATGTGTTAAACTGTTCCCACAGTCTAGTAGTAATGTGATAAACTGTTCCCACAGCCTACTATTAATGTGTTAAACTGTTCCCACAGTCTACTATTAATGTGTTAAACTGTTCCCACAGTCTACTATTAATGTGTTAAACTGTTCCCACAGCCTAGTAGTAATGTGTTAAACTGTTCCCACAGTCTACTATTAATGTGTTAAACTGTTCCCACAGCCTAGTAGTAATGTGTTAAACTGTTCCCACAGCCTAGTAGTAATGTGTTAAACTGTTCCCACAGTCTAGTAGTAATGTCTTAAACTGTTCCCACAGTCTAGTAGTAATGTGTTAAACTGTTCCCACATTCTACTATTAATGTGTTAAACTGTTCCCACAGCCTAGTAGTAAAGTGTTAAACTGTTCCCACAGTCTAGTAGTAATGTGTTAAACTGTTCCCACAGTCTACTATTAATGTGTTAATCTGTTCCCACAGTCTAGTAGTAATGTGTTAAACTGTTCCCACAGTCTAGTAGTTATGTGTTAAACTGTTCCCACAGTCTACTATTAATGTGTTAAACTGTTCCCACAGTCTACTATTAATGTGTTAAACTGTTCCCACAGCCTGGTAGTAATGTGTTAAACTGTTCCCACAGCCTACTATTAATGTGTTAAACTGTTCCCACAGTCTAGTAGTAATGTGATAAACTGTTCCCACAGCCTACTATTAATGTGTTATACTGTTCCCACAGTCTACTATTAATGTGTTAAACTGTTCCCACAGTCTACTATTAATGTGTTAAACTGTTCCCACAGTCTACTATTAATGTGTTAAACTGTTCCCACAGTCTACTATTAATGTGTTAAACTGTTCCCACAGTCTAGTAGTAATGTGTTAAACTGTTCCCACAGTCTAGTAGTAATGTGTTAAACTGTTCCCACAGTCTACTATTAATGTGTTAAACTGTTCCCACAGTCTACTATTAATGTGTTAAACTGTTCCCACAGCCTACTATTAATGTGTTAAACTGTTCCCACAGCCTAGTAGTAATGTGTTAAACTGTTCCCACATTCTACTATTAATGTGTTAAACTGTTCCCACAGTCTAGTAGTAATGTGTTAAACTGTTCCCACAGCCTACTAGTAATGTGTTAAACTGTTCCCACAGCCTACTAGTAATGTGTTAAACTGTTCCCACAGTCTACTATTAATGTGTTAAACTGTTCCCACAGTCTACTATTACGTTGTTAAACTGTTCCCACAGTCTACTATTAATGTGTTAAACTGTTCCCACAGCCTAGTAGTAATGTGTTAAACTGTTCCCACAGTCTACTATTAATGTGTTAAACTGTTCCCACAACCTGGTAGTAATGTGTTAAACTGTTCCCACAGCCTGGTAGTAATGTGTTAAACTGTTCCCACAGTCTACTATTAATGTGTTAAACTGTTCCCACAGCCTACTATTAATGTGTTAAACTGTTCCCACAGCCTAGTAGTAATGTGTTAAACTGTTCCCACAGTCTACTATTAATGTGTTAAACTGTTCCCACAGTCTAGTAGTAATGTGTTAAACTGTTCCCACAGCCTACTAGTAATGTGTTAAACTGTTCCCACAGTCTAGTAGAAATGTGTTAAACTGTTCCCACAGCCTACTATTAATGTGTTAAACTGTTCCCACAGCCTAGTAGTAATGTGTTAAACTGTTCCCACAGCCTAGTAGTAATGTGTTAAACTGTTCCCACAGTCTACTATTAATGTGTTAAACTGTTCCCACAGCCTAGTAGTAATGTGTTAAACTGTTCCCACAGTCTACTATTAATGTGTTAAACTGTTCCCACAGCCTAGTAGTAATGTGTTAAACTGTTCCCACAGCCTAGTAGTAATGTGTTAAACTGTTCCCACAGTCTACTATTAATGTGTTAAACTGTTCCCACAACCTGGTAGTAATGTGTTAAACTGTTCCCACAACCTGGTAGTAATGTGTTAAACTGTTCCCACAGCCTGGTAGTAATGTGTTAAACTGTTCCCACAGTCTACTATTAATGTGTTAAACTGTTCCCACAACCTGGTAGTAATGTGTTAAACTGTTCCCACAGCCTGGTAGTAATGTGTTAAACTGTTCCCACAGCCTGGTAGTAATGTGTTAAACTGTTCCCACAGTCTACTATTAATGTGTTAAACTGTTCCCACAGTCTACTATTAATGTGTTAAACTGTTCCCACAGTCTAATAGTAATGTGTTAATCTGTTCCCACAGTCTAGTAGTAATGTGTTAAACTGTTCCCACAGTCTAGTAGTAATGTCTTAAACTGTTCCCACAGTCTACTATTAATGTGTTAAACTGTTCCCACAGTCTACTATTAATGTGTTAAACTGTTCCCACAGCCTACTATTAATGTGTTAAACTGTTCCCACAGTCTACTATTAATGTGTTAAACTGTTCCCACAGTCTAGTAGTAATGTGTTAAACTGTTCCCACAGTCTACTATTAATGTGTTAAACTGTTCCCACAGTCTACTATTAATGTGTTAAACTGTTCCCACAGCCTACTATTAATGTGTTAAACTGTTCCCACAGCCTAGTAGTAATGTGTTAAACTGTTCCCACAGCCTACTAGTAATGTGTTAAACTGTTCCCACAGTCTAGTAGTAATGTGTTAAACTGTTCCCACAGTCTAGTAGTAATGTGTTAAACTGTTCCCACAGTCTACTATTAATGTGTTAAACTGTTCCCACAGTCTACTATTAATGTGTTAAACTGTTCCCACAGTCTACTATTAATGTGTTAAACTGTTCCCACAGCCTACTATTAATGTGTTAAACTGTTCCCACAGCCTACTAGTAATGTGTTAAACTGTTCCCACAGTCTACTATTAATGTGTTAAACTGTTCCCACAGTCTAGTAGTAATGTGATAAACTGTTCCCACAGCCTACTATTAATGTGTTATACTGTTCCCACAGTCTACTATTAATGTGTTAAACTGTTCCCACAGCCTAGTAGTAATGTGTTAAACTGTTCCCACAGCCTAGTAGTAATGTGTTAAACTGTTCCCACAGTCTAGTAGTAATGTGTTAAACTGTTCCCACAGCCTACTAGTAATGTGTTAAACTGTTCCCACAGCCTACTAGTAATGTGTTAAACTGTTCCCACAGCCTAGTAGTAATGTGTTAAACTGTTCCCACAGCCTAGTAGTAATGTGTTAAACTGTTCCCACAGTCTAGTAGTAATGTGTTAAACTGTTCCCACAGTCTACTATTAATGTGTTAAAATGTTCCCACAGTCTACTATTAATGTGTTAAACTGTTCCCACAGCCTACTATTAATGTGTTAAACTGTTCCCACAGCCTAGTAGTAATGTGTTAAACTGTTCCCACATTCTACTATTAATGTGTTAAACTGTTCCCACAGTCTACTATTAATGTGTTAAACTGTTCCCACAGTCTAATAGTAATGTGTTAATCTGTTCCCACAGTCTAGTAGTAATGTGTTAAACTGTTCCCACAGACTAGTAGTAATGTGTTAAACTGTTCCCACAGTCTACTATTAATGTGTTAAACTGTTCCCACAGTCTACTATTAATGTGTTAAACTGTTCCCACAGTCTAGTAGTAATGTGTTAAACTGTTCCCACAGTCTACTATTAATGTGTTAAACTGTTCCCACAGTCTACTATTAATGTGTTAAACTGTTCCCACAGCCTACTATTAATGTGTTAAACTGTTCCCACAGCCTAGTAGTAATGTGTTAAACTGTTCCCACAGCCTACTAGTAATGTGTTAAACTGTTCCCACAGTCTAGTAGTAATGTGTTAAACTGTTCCCACAGTCTAGTAGTAATGTGTTAAACTGTTCCCACAGTCTAGTAGTAATATGTTAAACTGTTCCCACAGTCTACTATTAATGTGTTAAACTGTTCCCACAGTCTACTATTAATGTGTTAAACTGTTCCCACAGCCTACTATTAATGTGTTAAACTGTTCCCACAGCCTACTAGTAATGTGTTAAACTGTTCCCACAGTCTACTATTAATGTGTTAAACTGTTCCCACAGTCTAGTAGTAATGTGATAAACTGTTCCCACAGCCTACTATTAATGTGTTATACTGTTCCCACAGTCTACTATTAATGTGTTAAACTGTTCCCACAGTCTACTATTAATGTGTTAAACTGTTCCCACAGCCTAGTAGTAATGTGTTAAACTGTTCCCACAGCCTAGTAGTAATGTGTTAAACTGTTCCCACAGTCTAGTAGTAATGTGTTAAACTGTTCCCACAGCCTACTAGTAATGTGTTAAACTGTTCCCACAGCCTAGTAGTAATGTGTTAAACTGTTCCCACAGCCTAGTAGTAATGTGTTAAACTACAGTAGTAGTAATGTGTTAAACTGTTCCCACAGTCTAGTAGTAATGTGTTAAACTGTTCCCACAGCCTAGTAGTAATGTGTTAAACTGTTCCCACAGCCTACTAGTAATGTGTTAAACTGTTCCCACAGTCTAGTAGTAATGTGTTAAACTGTTCCCACAGTCTACTATTAATGTGTTAAACTGTTCCCACAGTCTACTAGTTAATGTGTTAAACTGTTCCCAGTCTACTATTAATGTGTTAAACTGTTCCCACAGTAGTAATGTGTTAAACTGTTCCCACAGTCTACTATTAATGTGTTAAACTGTTCCCACAGCCTAGTAGTAATGTGTTAAACTGTTCCCACAGCCTACTATTAATGTGTTAAACTGTTCCCACAGTCTATATTAATGTGTTAAACTGTTCCCACAGTCTACTATTAATGTGTTAAACTGTTCCCACAGTCTAGTATTAATGTGTTAAACTGTTCCCACAGTCTACTATTAATGTGTTAAACTGTTCCCACAGCCTACTATTAATGTGTTAAACTGTTCCCACAGCTACTGTTCCCATACTATTAATGTGTTAAACTGTTCCCACAGCCTACTAGTAATGTGTTAAACTGTTCCCACAGTCTAGTAGTAATGTGTTAAACTGTTCCCACAGTCTAGTAGTAATGTGTTAAACTGTTCCCACAGTCTAATAATGTGTTAAACTGTTCCCACAGTCTACTAGTAATGTGTTAAACTGTTCCCACAGTCTACTATTAATGTGTTAAACTGTTCCCACAGTCTAGTAGTAATGTGTTAAACTGTTCCCACAGCCTACTAGTAATGTGTTAAACTGTTCCCACAGCCTAGTAGTAATGTGTTAAACTGTTCCCACAGTCTACTATTAATGTGTTAAACTGTTCCCACAGCCTACTATTAATGTGTTAAACTGTTCCCACAGCCTAGTAGTAATGTGTTAAACTGTTCCCACAGCCTACTAGTAATGTGTTAAACTGTTCCCACAGTCTAGTAGTAATGTGTTAAACTGTTCCCACAGTCTAGTAGTAATGTGTTAAACTGTTCCCACAGTCTAGTAGTAATATGTTAAACTGTTCCCACAGTCTACTATTAATGTGTTAAACTGTTCCCACAGTCTAGTAGTAATGTGTTAAACTGTTCCCACAGTCTAGTAGTAATGTGTTAAACTGTTCCCAGTCTACAGCCTACTAGTAGTGTTAAACTGTTCCCACAGCCTAGTAGTAATGTGTTAAACTGTTCCCACAGTCTACTATTAATGTGTTAAACTGTTCCCACAGCCTACTATTAATGTGTTAAACTGTTCCCACAGTCTACTATTAATGTGTTAAACTGTTCCCACAGTCTAGTAGTAATGTGATAAACTGTTCCCACAGCCTACTATTAATGTGTTATACTGTTCCCACAGTCTACTATTAATGTGTTAAACTGTTCCCACAGTCTAGTAGTAATGTGTTAAACTGTTCCCACAGCCTAGTAGTAATGTGTTAAACTGTTCCCACAGCCTAGTAGTAATGTGTTAAACTGTTCCCACAGTCTAGTAGTAATGTGTTAAACTGTTCCCACAGTCTAGTAGTAATGTGTTAAACTGTTCCCACAGCCTACTAGTAATGTGTTAAACTGTTCCCACAGCCTAGTAGTAATGTGTTAAACTGTTCCCACATTCTACTATTAATGTGTTAAACTGTTCCCACAGTCTAGTAGTAATG
This sequence comes from Oncorhynchus nerka, assembly GCF_034236695.1. Lineage (NCBI taxonomy): Eukaryota > Metazoa > Chordata > Actinopteri > Salmoniformes > Salmonidae > Oncorhynchus > Oncorhynchus nerka. The sequence goes on along the minus strand of NC_088417.1, from coordinate 107,159,279 downwards.
TGTTAAACTGTTCCCACAGCCTAGTAGTAATGTGTTAAACTGTTCCCACAGCCTACTAGTAATGTGTTAAACTGTTCCCACAGTCTAGTAGTAATGTGTTAAACTGTTCCCACAGTCTACAAACTGTTCCCACAGTCTACTATTAATGTGTTAAACTGTTCCCACAGTCTAGTAGTAATGTGTTAAACTGTTCCCACATTCTACTATTAATGTGTTAAACTGTTCCCACAGCCTAGTAGTAATGTGTTAAACTGTTCCCACAGCCTAGTAGTAATGTGTTAAACTGTTCCCACAGCCTACTAGTAATGTGTTAAACTGTTCCCACAGTCTAGTAGTAATGTGTTAAACTGTTCCCACAGTCTACTATTAATGTGTTAAACTGTTCCCACAGCCTACTATTAATGTGTTAAACTGTTCCCACAGTCTACTATTAATGTGTTAAACTGTTCCCACAGTCTAGTAGTAATGTGATAAACTGTTCCCACAGTCTAGTAGTAATGTGATAAACTGTTCCCACAGCCTACTATTAATGTGTTAAACTGTTCCCACAGTCTACTATTAATGTGTTAAACTGTTCCCACATTCTACTATTAATGTGTTAAACTGTTCCCACAGCCTACTAGTAATGTGTTAAACTGTTCCCACAGCCTACTAGTAATGTGTTAAACTGTTCCCACAGTCTAGTAGAAATGTGTTAAACTGTTCCCACAACCTACTATTAATGTGTTAAACTGTTCCCACAGTCTACTATTAATGTGTTAAACTGTTCCCACAGCCTACTAGTAATGTGTTAAACTGTTCCCAGTACTATTAATGTGTTAAACTGTTCCTACAGCAGCTAGTAGTAATGTGTTAAACTGTTCCCACAGCCTAGTAGTAATGTGTTAAACTGTTCCCACAGTCTAGTAGTAATGTGTTAAACTGTTCCCACAGCCTACTAGTAATGTGTTAAACTGTTCCCACAGCCTAGTAGTAATGTGTTAAACTGTTCCCACAGCCTAGTAGTAATGTGTTAAACTGTTCCCACAGCCTACTAGTAATGTGTTAAACTGTTCCCAATCTAGTAGTAATGTGTTAAACTGTTCCCACAGTCTAGTAGTAATGTGTTAAACTGTTCCCACAGTCTACTATTAATGTGTTAAACTGTTCCCACAGTCTACTATTAATGTGTTAAACTGTTCCCACAGTCTACTATTAATGTGTTAAACTGTTCCCACAGCCTACTATTAATGTGTTAAACTGTTCCCACAGCCTAGTAGTAATGTGTTAAACTGTTCCCACAGTCTACTATTAATGTGTTAAACTGTTCCCACAGTCTAGTAGTAATGTGTTAAACTGTTCCCACAGCCTACTATTAATGTGTTAAACTGTTCCCACAGTCTACTATTAATGTGTTAAACTGTTCCCACAGCCTAGTAGTAATGTGTTAAACTGTTCCCACAGTCTAGTAGTAATGTGTTAAACTGTTCCCACAGTCTAGTAGTAATGTGTTAAACTGTTCCCACAGCCTAGTAGTAATGTGTTAAACTGTTCCCACAGTCTAGTAGTAATGTGTTAAACTGTTCCCACAGTCTACTATTAATGTGTTAAACTGTTCCCACAGTCTAGTAGTAATGTGTTAAACTGTTCCCACAGTCTACTATTAATGTGTTAAACTGTTCCCACAGTCTACTATTAATGTGTTAAACTGTTCCCACAGCCTACTATTAATGTGTTAAACTGTTCCCACAGTCTACTATTAATGTGTTAAACTGTTCCCACAGTCTACTATTAATGTGTTAAACTGTTCCCACAGCCTACTAGTAATGTGTTAAACTGTTCCCACAGTCTAGTAGTAATGTGTTAAACTGTTCCCACAGTCTAGTAGTAATGTGTTAAACTGTTCCCACAGTCTACTATTAATGTGTTAAACTGTTCCCACAGTCTAGTAGTAATGTGTTAAACTGTTCCCACATTCTACTATTAATGTGTTAAACTGTTCCCACAGCCTAGTAGTAATGTGTTAAACTGTTCCCACAGCCTAGTAATGTGTTAAACTGTTCCCACAGCCTACTAGTAATGTGTTAAACTGTTCCCACAGTCTAGTAGTAATGTGTTAAACTGTTCCCACAGTCTACTATTAATGTGTTAAACTGTTCCCACAGTCTACTATTAATGTGTTAAACTGTTCCCACAATCTACTATTAATGTGTTAAACTGTTCCCACAGCCTACTATTAATGTGTTAAACTGTTCCCACAGCCTACTATTAATGTGTTAAACTGTTCCCACAGTCTACTATTAATGTGTTAAACTGTTCCCACAGTCTACTATTAATGTGTTAAACTGTTCCCACAGTCTACTAGTAATGTGTTAAACTGTGTTAAACTGTTCCCACAGCCTACTATTAATGTGTTAAACTGTTCCCACAGCCTAGTAGTAATGTGTTAAACTGTGTTAAACTGTTCCCACAGTCTACTATTAATGTGTTAAACTGTTCCCACAGTCTACTATTAATGTGTTAAACTGTTCCCACAGCCTAGTAGTAATGTGTTAAACTGTTCCCACAGCCTGGTAGTAATGTGTTAAACTGTTCCCACAGCCTGGTAGTAATGTGTTAAACTGTTCCCACAGTCTACTATTAGACTGGGAACAGTTTAACACATTAATAGTAGACTGTGGGAACAGTTTAACACATTAATAGTAGACACCTGCCTCTGATTGAGAACCATACTAGGCCGAAACATGGAAATACCCAAATCATAGAAAAACAAACATAGACTGCCCACCCAACTCACGCCCTGACCATACTAACTAAATACAAAACACAGGAAATACAGGTCAGAACGTGACAGTACCCCCCCCCCCAAAGGTGCGGACTCCGGCCGCAAAACCTTGACCTATAGGGGAGGGTCTGGGTGGGCGTCTGTCCGCGGTGGCGGCTCTGGCGCGGGACGTGGACCCCACATCACAATTGTCCTAGTCCGCCTTATTGTCCGCCTCCGTGGCTTTCTCACCATGGCCACCCTTATCAATGACCCCACTGGGCAGAGGGGCAGGGACACTCCGGCAGCGGCGCCGGACAGGCGGGACTCCTGTGTTTCTGGACAAATGTATTTTTAACCCTGTGTATCTGACCCTGTGTTTCTGACCCTATGTTTCTCACCATGTGTATCTGACCCTGTGTTTCTGACCCTATGTTTCTCACCATGTGTTTCTGATCCTGTGTATCTGGTTCGTGTTTCTTGCCTTGTGTTTCTGGACAAATATATTTTTAAGCCTGTGTTTCTGACCCTGTGTTTCTGGTTAGTGTTTCTGACCCTGTGTTTCTGTTTGATTTTCTGACTTTTTATTTCCGACCCTGTGTTTCTGACCCTGTGTTTCTGGTCAGTGTTTCTGACCCTGTGTTTTTGTTTGGTTTTTCTGACTTTTTGTTTCTGACCCTGTGTTTCTGACCCTGTGTTTCTGACCCTGTGCTTCTGGTTAGTGTTACTGACCCTGTGATTCTGGTTAGTGTTTGTGAACCTGTGTTTCTGGTTAGTGTTTCTGACCCTGTGTTCTGGTTAGTGTTTCTGACCCTGTGTTCTGGTTAATGTTTCTGACCCTGTGTTCTGGTTAGTGTTACTGACCCTGTGATTCTGGTTAGTGTTTGTGACCCTGTGTTTCTGGGCAGTGTGTCTGACCCTGTGTTTCTGGTTAGTGTTTCTGGCCCTGTGTTTCAGGTCAGTGTTTCTGATTAGTAGTTCTGATCCAGGGATTCTGACCATGTGTTTCTGGCCCTTTGTTTCTGGTTAGTGTTTCTGACCCTGTGTTTCCTGTTAGTGTTTCTGACCCTGTGTTCTGGTTACTGTTTCTGACCCTGTGTTCTGGTTAGTGTTTCTGACCCTGTGTTCTGGTTAGTGTTTCTGACCCTGTGTTCTGGTTAGTGTTTCTGACCCTGTGTTTCTGGTCAGTGTTTCTGACCCTGTGTTTCTGTTTGTTTTTTTCTGACTTTTTGATTCTGACCCTGTGTTTCTGACCCTGTGTTTCTGACCCTGTGCTTCTGTTTAGTGTTACTGACCCTGTGATTCTGGTCAGTGTTTCTGTCCCTGTGTTCTGGTTACTGTTACTGACCCTGTGATTCTGGTTAGTGTGTCTGACCCTGTGTTTCTGGGAAGTGTGTCTGACCCTGTGTTTCTGGGCAGTTTGTCTGAACCTGTGTTTCTGGTTAGTGTTTCTGATTAGTAGTTCTGATCCAGTGTTTCTGACCCTGTGTTTCTGACCCTGTGTTTATGATTAGTAGTTCTGATCCACTGTTTCTGACCCTGTGTTTCTGGCCCTGTGTTTCTGACCTTGTGTTTCTGGCATTGTGTTTCTGATTAGTAGTTCTGATCCAGTGATTCTGACCATGTGTTTCTGGCCCTGTGTTTCTGGTTAGTGTTTCTGGCCCTGTGTTTCTGGTTAGTGTTTCTGACCCTGTGTTTCTGGTTAGTGTTTCTGACCCTGTGTTCTGGTTACTGTTTCTGACCCTGTGTTCTGGTTAGTGTTTCTGACCCTGTGTTCTGGTTAGTGTTTGTGACCCTGTGTATCTGGTCAGTGTTTCTGACCCTGTGCTTCTGGTTAGTGTTACTGACCCTGTGTTTCTGGTTAGTGTTTCTGACCCTGTGTTCTGGTTAGTGTTTCTGACCCTGTGTTCTGGTTAATGTTTCTGACCCTGTGTTCTGGTTAGTGTTACTGACCCTGTGATTCTGGTTAGTGTTTGTGACCCTGTGTTTCTGGGCAGTGTGTCTGACCCTGTGTTTCTGGTTAGTGTTTCTGGCCCTGTGTTTCAGGTCAGTGTTTCTGATTAGTAGTTCTGATCCAGGGATTCTGACCATGTGTTTCTGGCCCTTTGTTTCTGGTTAGTGTTTCTGACCCTGTGTTTCCTGTTAGTGTTTCTGACCCTGTGTTCTGGTTACTGTTTCTGACCCTGTGTTCTGGTTAGTGTTTCTGACCCTGTGTTCTGGTTAGTGTTTCTGACCCTGTGTTCTGGTTAGTGTTTCTGGTCAGTGTTTCTGACCCTGTGTTTCTGTTTGTTTTTTTCTGACTTTTTGATTCTGACCCTGTGTTTCTGACCCTGTGCTTCTGTTTAGTGTTACTGACCCTGTGATTCTGGTCAGTGTTTCTGTCCCTGTGTTCTGGTTACTGTTACTGACCCTGTGATTCTGGTTAGTGTGTCTGACCCTGTGTTTCTGGGCAGTGTGTCTGACCCTGTGTTTCTGTTTGTTTTTTTCTGACTTTTTGATTCTGACCCTGTGTTTCTGACCCTGTGCTTCTGTTTAGTGTTACTGACCCTGTGATTCTGGTCAGTGTTTCTGTCCCTGTGTTCTGGTTACTGTTTCTGACCCTGTGTTCTGGTTAGTGTTTCTGACCCTGTGTTCTGGTTAGTGTTTGTGACCCTGTGTATCTGGTTAGTGTTTCTGACCCTGTGTTCTGGTTAGTGTTTCTGACCCTGTGTTCTGTTAGTGTTTCTGGTCAGTGTTTCTGACCCTGTGTTTCTGTTAGTTTTTTTTCTGACTTTTTGATTCTGACCCTGTGTTTCTGACCCTGTGCTTCTGTTTAGTGTTACTGACCCTGTGATTCTGGTCAGTGTTTCTGTCCCTGTGTTCTGGTTACTGTTTCTGACCCTGTGTTCTGGTTAGTGTTTCTGACCCTGTGTTCTGGTTAGTGTTTGTGACCCTGTGTATCTGGTTAGTGTTTCTGACCCTGTGTTCTGGTTAGTGTTTCTGACCCTGTGTTCTGGTTAGTGTTTCTGGTCAGTGTTTCTGACCCTGTGTTTCTGTTAGTTTTTTTCTGACTTTTTGATTCTGACCCTGTGTTTCTGACCCTGTGCTTCTGTTTAGTGTTACTGACCCTGTGATTCTGGTCAGTGTTTCTGTCCCTGTGTTCTGGTTACTGTTTCTGACCCTGTGTTCTGGTTAGTGTTTCTGACCCTGTGTTCTGGTTAGTGTTTGTGACCCTGTGTATCTGGTCAGTGCTTCTGACCCTGTGTTTCTGGTCAGTGTTTCTGAACCTGTGTTTCTGGTCAGTGTTTCTGAACCTGTGTTTCTGGTTAGTGTTTCTGACCCTGTGTACCTGGCTCTGTGTTTCTGACCCTGTGTTCTGGTTAGGGTTTCTGACCCTGTGTTTTTGGTTAGTGTTTCTGACCCTGTGTTTCTGGCTCTGTGTTTCTGACCCTATGTTTCTGGTTAGTGTTTCTGACCCTATGTTTCTGGTTACTGTTTCTGACCCTGTGTTCTGGTTAGTGTTTCTGACCCTGTGTTCTGGTTAGTGTTTCTGACCCTGTGTTCTGGTTAATGTTTCTGACCCTGTGTTCTGGTTAGTGTTACTGACCCTGTGATTCTGGTTAGTGTTTGTGACCCTGTGTTTCTGGTCAGTGTTTCTGACCCTGTGTTTCTGGTCAGTGTTTCTGACCCTGTGTTTCTGGGCAGTGTGTCTGACCCTGTGTTTCTGGGCAGTGTGTCTGACCCTGTGTTTCTGGGCAGTGTGTCTGACCCTGTGTTTCTGGGCAGTGTGTCTGACCCTGTGTTTCTGGTTAGTTTTTCTGACCCTGTGTTTCTGGTCAGTGTTTCTGATGAGTAGTTCTGATCCAGTGTTTCTGACCCTGTGTTTCTGACCCTGTGTTTATGATGAGTAGTTCTGATCCAGTGATTCTGACCCTGTGTTTCTGGCCCTGTGTTTCAGGTTAATGTTTCTGAACCTGTGTTTCTGGTTCGTGTTTCTTGCCTTGTGTTTCTGGACAAATATATTTTTAAGCCTGTGTTTCTGACCCTGTGTTTCTGGTTAGTGTTTCTGACCCTGTGTTTCTGTTTGATTTTCTGACTTTTTATTTCCGACCCTGTGTTTCTGACCCTGTGTTTCTGGTCAGTGTTTCTGACCCTGTGTTTTTGTTTGGTTTTTCTGACTTTTTGTTTCTGACCCTGTGTTTCTGACCCTGTGTTTCTGACCCTGTGCTTCTGGTTAGTGTTACTGACCCTGTGATTCTGGTTAGTGTTTGTGAACCTGTGTTTCTGGTTAGTGTTTCTGACCCTGTGTTCTGGTTAGTGTTTCTGACCCTGTGTTCTGGTTAATGTTTCTGACCCTGTGTTCTGGTTAGTGTTACTGACCCTGTGATTCTGGTTAGTGTTTGTGACCCTGTGTTTCTGGGCAGTGTGTCTGACCCTGTGTTTCTGGTTAGTGTTTCTGGCCCTGTGTTTCAGGTCAGTGTTTCTGATTAGTAGTTCTGATCCAGGGATTCTGACCATGTGTTTCTGGCCCTTTGTTTCTGGTTAGTGTTTCTGACCCTGTGTTTCCTGTTAGTGTTTCTGACCCTGTGTTCTGGTTACTGTTTCTGACCCTGTGTTCTGGTTAGTGTTTCTGACCCTGTGTTCTGGTTAGTGTTTCTGACCCTGTGTTCTGGTTAGTGTTTCTGGTCAGTGTTTCTGACCCTGTGTTTCTGTTTAGTGTTACTGACCCTGTGATTCTGGTCAGTGTTTCTGTCCCTGTGTTCTGGTTACTGTTACTGACCCTGTGATTCTGGTTAGTGTGTCTGACCCTGTGTTTCTGGGCAGTGTGTCTGACCCTGTGTTTCTGGGCAGTTTGTCTGACCCTGTGTTTCTGGTTAGTGTTTCTGATTAGTAGTTCTGATCCAGTGTTTCTGACCCTGTGTTTCTGACCCTGTGTTTATGATTAGTAGTTCTGATCCACTGTTTCTGACCCTGTGTTTCTGGCCCTGTGTTTCTGACCTTGTGTTTCTGGCATTGTGTTTCTGATTAGTAGTTCTGATCCAGTGTTTCTGACCCTGTGTTTCTGACCCTGTGTTTATGATTAGTAGTTCTGATCCACTGTTTCTGACCCTGTGTTTCTGGCCCTGTGTTTCTGACCTTGTGTTTCTGGCATTGTGTTTCTGATTAGTAGTTCTGATCCAGTGATTCTGACCATGTGTTTCTGGCCCTGTGTTTCTGGTTAGTGTTTCTGACCCTGTGTTTCTGGTTAGTGTTTCTGACCCTGTGTTCTGGTTACTGTTTCTGACCCTGTGTTCTGGTTAGTGTTTCTGACCCTGTGTTCTGGTTAGTGTTTGTGACCCTGTGTATCTGGTCAGTGCTTCTGACCCTGTGTTTCTGGTCAGTGTTTCTGAACCTGTGTTTCTGGTCAGTGTTTCTGACCCTGTGTTTCTGGTCAGTGTTTCTGACCCTGTGTACCTGGCTCTGTGTTTCTGACCCTGTGTTCTGGTTAGGGTTTCTGACCCTGTGTTTTTGGTTAGTGTTTCTGACCCTGTGTTTCTGGGTCTGTGTTTCTGACCCTGTGTTTCTGGGCAGTGTGTCTGACCCTGTGTTTCTGGGCAGTGTGTCTGACCCTGTGTTTCTGGGCAGTGTGTCTGACCCTGTGTTTCTGGGCAGTGTGTCTGACCCTGTGTTTCTGGTTAGTTTTTCTGACCCTGTGTTTCTGGTCAGTGTTTCTGATGAGTAGTTCTGATCCAGTGTTTCTGACCCTGTGTTTCTGACCCTGTGTTCTGGTTAGTGTTTCTGACCCTGTGTTCTGGTTAATGTTTCTGACCCTGTGTTCTGGTTAGTGTTACTGACCCTGTGATTCTGGTTAGTGTTTGTGACCCTGTGTTTCTGGGCAGTGTGTCTGACCCTGTGTTTCTGGTTAGTGTTTCTGGCCCTGTGTTTCAGGTCAGTGTTTCTGATTAGTAGTTCTGATCCAGGGATTCTGACCATGTGTTTCTGGCCCTTTGTTTCTGGTTAGTGTTTCTGACCCTGTGTTCTGGTTACTGTTTCTGACCCTGTGTTCTGGTTAGTGTTTCTGACCCTGTGTTCTGGTTAGTGTTTCTGACCCTGTGTTCTGGTTAGTGTTTCTGACTCTGTGTTTCTGGTCAGTGTTTCTGACCCTGTGTTTCTGTTTGTTTTTTTCTGACTTTTTGATTCTGACCCTGTGTTTCTGACCCTGTGCTTCTGTTTAGTGTTTCTGATTAGTAGTTCTGATCCAGTGTTTCTGACCCTGTGTTTCTGACCCTGTGTTTATGATTAGTAGTTCTGATCCACTGTTTCTGACCCTGTGTTTCTGGCCCTGTGTTTCTGGGCAGTTTGTCTGACCCTGTGTTTCTGGTTAGTGTTTCTGATTAGTAGTTCTGATCCAGTGTTTCTGACCCTGTGTTTCTGACCCTGTGTTTATGATTAGTAGTTCTGATCCACTGTTTCTGACCCTGTGTTTCTGGCCCTGTGTTTCTGACCTTGTGTTTCTGGCATTGCGTTTCTGATTAGTAGTTCTGATCCAGTGATTCTGACCATGTGTTTCTGGCCCTGTGTTTCTGGTTAGTGTTTCTGACCCTGTGTTTCTGGTTAGTGTTTCTGACCCTGTGTTCTGGTTACTGTTTCTGACCCTGTGTTCTGGTTAGTGTTTCTGACCCTGTGTTCTGGTTAGTGTTTGTGACCCTGTGTATCTGGTCAGTGCTTCTGACCCTGTGTTTCTGGTCAGTGTTTCTGAACCTGTGTTTCTGGTCAGTGTTTCTGAACCTGTGTTTCTGGTTAGTGTTTCTGACCCTGTGTACCTGGCTCTGTGTTTCTGACCCTGTGTTCTGGTTAGGGTTTCTGACCCTGTGTTTTTGGTTAGTGTTTCTGACCCTGTGTTTCTGGCTCTGTGTTTCTGACCCTATGTTTCTGGTTAGTGTTTCTGACCCTATGTTTCTGGTTACTGTTTCTGACCCTGTGTTCTGGTTAGTGTTTCTGACCCTGTGTTCTGGTTAGTGTTTCTGACCCTGTGTTCTGGTTAATGTTTCTGACCCTGTGTTCTGGTTAGTGTTACTGACCCTGTGTTTCTGGTCAGTGTTTCTGACCCTGTGTTTCTGGTCAGTGTTTCTGACCCTGTGTTTCTGGGCAGTGTGTCTGACCCTGTGTTTCTGGGCAGTGTGTCTGACCCTGTGTTTCTGGGCAGTGTGTCTGACCCTGTGTTTCTGGGCAGTGTGTCTGACCCTGTGTTTCTGGTTAGTTTTTCTGACCCTGTGTTTCTGGTCAGTGTTTCTGATGAGTAGTTCTGATCCAGTGTTTCTGACCCTGTGTTTCTGACCCTGTGTTTATGATGAGTAGTTCTGATCCAGTGATTCTGACCCTGTGTTTCTTGCCCTGTGTTTCAGGTTAATGTTTCTGAACCTGTGTTTCTGGTTCGTGTTTCTTGCCTTGTGTTTCTGGACAAATATATTTTTAAGCCTGTGTTTCTGACCCTGTGTTTCTGGTTAGTGTTTCTGACCCTGTGTTTCTGTTTGATTTTCTGACTTTTTATTTCCGACCCTGTGTTTCTGACCCTGTGTTTCTGGTCAGTGTTTCTGACCCTGTGTTTTTGTTTGATTTTCTGACTTTTTGTTTCTGACCCTGTGTTTCTGACCCTGTGTTTCTGACCCTGTGCTTCTGGTTAGTGTTACTGACCCTGTGATTCTGGTTAGTGTTTGTGAACCTGTGTTTCTGGTTAGTGTTTCTGACCCTGTGTTCTGGTTAGTGTTTCTGACCCTGTGTTCTGGTTAATGTTTCTGACCCTGTGTTCTGGTTAGTGTTACTGACCCTGTGATTCTGGTTAGTGTTTGTGACCCTGTGTTTCTGGGCAGTGTGTCTGACCCTGTGTTTCTGGTTAGTGTTTCTGGCCCTGTGTTTCAGGTCAGTGTTTCTGATTAGTAGTTCTGATCCAGGGATTCTGACCATGTGTTTCTGGCCCTTTGTTTCTGGTTAGTGTTTCTGACCCTGTGTTTCCTGTTAGTGTTTCTGACCCTGTGTTCTGGTTACTGTTTCTGACCCTGTGTTCTGGTTAGTGTTTCTGACCCTGTGTTCTGGTTAGTGTTTCTGACCCTGTGTTCTGGTTAGTGTTTCTGACCCTGTGTTTCTGGTCAGTGTTTCTGACCCTGTGTTTCTGTTTGTTTTTTTCTGACTTTTTGATTCTGACCCTGTGTTTCTGACCCTGTGCTTCTGTTTAGTGTTACTGACCCTGTGATTCTGGTTAGTGTCTCTGACCCTGTGTTTCTGGGCAGTGTGTCTGACCCTGTGTTTCTGGGCAGTTTGTCTGACCCTGTGTTTCTGGTTAGTGTTTCTGATTAGTAGTTCTGATCCAGTGTTTCTGACCCTGTGTTTCTGACCCTGTGTTTATGATTAGTAGTTCTGATCCACTGTTTCTGACCCTGTGTTTCTGGCCCTGTGTTTCTGAGCTTGTGTTTCTGGCATTGTGTTTCTGATTAGTAGTTCTGATCCAGTGATTCTGACCATGTGTTTCTGGCCCTGTGTTTCTGGTTAGTGTTTCTGACCCTGTGTTTCTGGTTAGTGTTTCTGACCCTGTGTTCTGGTTACTGTTTCTGACCCTGTGTTCTGGTTAGTGTTTCTGACCCTGTGTTCTGGTTAGTGTTTGTGACCCTGTGTATCTGGTCAGTGCTTCTGACCCTGTGTTTCTGGTCAGTGTTTCTGAACCTGTGTTTCTGGTCAGTGTTTCTGACCCTGTGTTTCTGGTTAGTGTTTCTGACCCTGTGTACCTGGCTCTGTGTTTCTGACCCTGTGTTCTGGTTAGGGTTTCTGACCCTGTGTTTTTGGTTAGTGTTTCTGACCCTGTGTTTCTGGCTCTGTGTTTCTGACCCTATGTTTCTGGTTAGTGTTTCTGACCCTGTGTTCTGGTTACTGTTTCTGACCCTGTGTTCTGGTTAGTGTTTCTGACCCTGTGTTCTGGTTAGTGTTTCTGACCCTGTGTTCTGGTTAATGTTTCTGACCCTGTGTTCTGGTTAGTGTTACTGACCCTGTGATTCTGGTTAGTGTTTGTGACCCTGTGTTTCTGGTCAGTGTTTCTGACCCTGTGTTTCTGGTCAGTGTTTCTGACCCTGTGTTTCTGGGCAGTGTGTCTGACCCTGTGTTTCTGGGCAGTGTGTCTGAACCTGTGTTTCTGGGCAGTGTGTCTGACCCTGTGTTTCTGGGCAGTGTGTCTGACCCTGTGTTTCTGGTTAGTTTTTCTGACCCTGTGTTTCTGGTCAGTGTTTCTGATGAGTAGTTCTGATCCAGTGTTTCTGACCCTGTGTTTCTGACCCTGTGTTTATGATGAGTAGTTCTGATCCAGTGATTCTGACCCTGTGTTTCTGGTTAGTGTTTCTGACCCTGTGTTCTGGTTACTTTTTCTGACACTTTGTTCTGGTTAGTGTTTCTGACACTGTGTTCTGGTTAGTGTTTCTGACCCTGTGTTCTTGTTACTGTTTCTGACCCTGTGTTCTGGTTAGTGTTTCGACCCTGTGTTTCTGGTCAGTATTTCTGACCCTGTGTTTCTGGTCAGTGTTTCTTAACCTGTGTTTCTGGTCAATGTTTCTGACCCTGTGTTTCTGGTTAGTGTTTCTGGCCCTGTGTTTCTGATTAGTGTTTCTGACACTGTTTATCTGTTTAGTGTTTCTGTCTGTTTGTTTCTGTTACTGTTTCTGACCCTGTGTTTCTGGCTCTGTGTTTCTGACCCTGTGTTTCTGTTTCGTGTTTCTGACCCTGTGTTTCTGACCCTGTGTTTCTGGTTAGTGTTTCTGACACTGTATTTGTTTAGTGTTTCTGTCTCTTTGTTTCTGTTACTGTTTCTGACCCTGTGTTTCTGGCTCTGTGTTTCTGACCCTGTGTTTCTGTTTAGTGTTTCTGACCCTGTGTTTCTGGCTCTGTGTTTCTGACCCTGTGTTTCTGGTTAGTGTTTCTGACCCTGTGTTTCTGGTTAGTATTTCTGACCCTGTATTTCTGGTTAGTATTTCTGACCCTGTGTTTCGGGCTCTGTGTTTCTGACCCTGTGTTTCTGGTTAGTGTTTCTGGCCCTGTGTTTCTGATTAGTGTTTCTGTCTGTTTGTTTCGTTTACTGTTTCTGACCCTGTGTTTCTGGCTCTGTGTTTCTGACCCTGTGTTTCTGTTTAGTGTTTCTGACCCTGTGTTTCTGACCCTGTGTTTCTGGCTCTGTGTTTCTGACCCTGTGTTTCTGTTTAGTGTTTCTGACCCTGTGTTTCTGGTCAGTGTTTCTGACCCTGTTTTTCTGGTTTGTGTTTCTGACCCTGCATTTCTGGCTCTGTGTTTCTGACCCTGTGTTCTGGTTAGTGTTTCTGACCCTGTTTTTCTGGGTATCGTTTCTGCCCTGTGTTTCTGGCTCTGTGTTTCTGACCCTGTGTTTCTGGTCAGTGTTTCTGACCCTGTGTTTCTGGCTCTGTGTTTCTGACACTGTGTTTCTGGTCAGTGTTTCTGACCCTGTGTTTCTGGTTAGTGTTTCTGTCTGTTTCTGTTACTGTTTCTGACCCTGTGTTTCTGGTTAGTCGTGCTGACGCTGTGCTCTGGTTAGTGTTTCTGACCCTGTGTTCTGGTTAGTGTTTCTGACCCTGTGTTTCTGGATAGTGTTTCTGACCCTGTGTTTCTGGTTAGTGTTTCTGACCCTGTGCTTCTGGTTATTGTTTCTGACCCTGTGTTTCTGATTAGTGTTTCTGACCCTGTGTTTCTGGTTCTGTGTTTCTGACCCTGTGTTCTGGTTAGTGTTTCTGACCCTGTGTTTCTGGTTAGTGTTTCTGACCCTGTGTTTCTGGTTAGTGTTTCTGACCCTGTGTTTCTGGTTAGTGTTTCTGACCCTGTGTTTCTGGTTGTGTTTCTGACCCTGTGTTTCTGGTCAGTGTTTCTGACCCTGTGTTTCTGGTTGTGTTTCTGACCCTGTGTTTCTGGTTAGTTTTCTGACCCTGTGTTTTCTGTTTCTGGCCCTGTGTTTCTGATTAGTGTTTCTGTTGTGTTTCTGGTTAGTGTTTCTGACCCTGTGTTTCTGGTTCTGACCCTGTGTTTCTGGCTCTGTGTTTCTGACCCTGTGTTCTGTTGTGTTTCTGACCCTGTGTTTCTGGTCAGTGTTTCTGACCCTGTTTTTCTGGTTTGTGTTTCTGACCCTGTGTTTCTGGCTCTGTGTTTCTGACCCTGTGTTTCTGGTTAGTGTTTCTGACCCTGTGTTTCTGTTTGATTTTCTGACCGTTGTTTGAGGCTCCTGTGTTTCTGACCCTGTGTTTCTGACCCTGTGTTTCTGTTTAGTGTTTCTGACCCTGTGTTTCTGGTTAGTGTTTCTGACCCTGTGTTTCTGGTTTGTGTTTCTGACCCTGTGTTTCTGGCTTGTGTTTCTGACCCTGTGTTCTGGTTAGTGTTTCTGACCCTGTGTTTCTGGTTAGTGTTTCTGACCCTGTGTTTCTGGCTTAGTGTTTCTGACCCTGTGTTTCTGGTTAGTGTTCTGACCCTGTGTTTCTGGTTAGTGTTTCTGACCCTGTGTTCTGGTTAGTGTTTCTGACCCTGTGTTTCTGTTTAGTGTTTCTGACCCTGTGTTTCTGGATAGTGTTTCTGACCCTGTGTTTCTGGATAGTGTTTCTGACCCTGTGTTTCTGGTTAGTGTTTCTGACCCTGTGTTCTGGTTATGTTTCTGACCCTGTGTTTCTGGTTAGTGTTTCTGACCCTGTGTTTCTGGTTCTGTGTTTCTGACCCTGTGTTCTGGTTAGTGTTTCTGACCCTGTGTTTCTGGATAATGTTTCTGACCCTGTGTTTCTGGTTTGTTTCTGACCCTGTGATTCTGACCCTGTGTTTTCTGACCCTGTGTTTCTGGTTAGTGTTTCTGACCCTGTGTTTCTGGTTAGTGTTTCTGACCCTGTGTTCTGGTTAGTGTTTCTGACCCTGTGTTTCTGGTTAGTGTTTCTGACCCTGTGTTTCTGGTTAGTGTTTCTGACACTGTGTTTCTGGTTGTGTTTCTGACCCTGTGTTTCTGTTAGTTTCTGACCCTGTGTTTATGGTTAGTGTTTCTGACCCTGTTTCTGGTCTGTGTTTCTGACCCTGTGTTTCTGGTTAGTGTTTCTGGCTGTTTGTTTCTGATTAGTACTGTTTCTGACCCTGTGTTTCTGACTCTGTGTTTCTGACCCTGTGTTTCTGGTTAGTGTTTCTGACCCTGTGTTTCTGGTCAGTGTTTCTGACCCTGTGTTTCTGGTTAGTGTTTCTGACCCTGTGTTTCTGGTTAGTGTTTCTGACCCTGTGTTTCTGGTTAGTGTTTCTGACCCTGTGTTTCTGGTTAGTGTTTCTGACCCTGTGTTTCTGGTTAGTGTTTCTGACCCTGTGTTTCTGGTCAGTGTTTCTGACCCTGTGTTTCTGGTTAGTGTTTCTGACCCTGTGTTTCCTGATTGTGTTTCTGACCCTGTGTTCTGTTTAGTGTTTCTGACCCTGTGTTTCTGGTTACTGTTTCTGACCCTGTGTTTCTGGCTCTGTGTTTCTGACCCTGTGTTTCTGGTTAGTGTTTCTGACCCTGTGTTTCTGGTCAGTGTTTCTGTTTTTCTGGTTTGTGTTTCTGACCCTGTGTTTCTGGCTCTGTGTTTCTGACCCTGTGTTCTGGTTAGTGTTTCTGACCCTGTGTTTCTGGTTAATGTTTTCTGACCCTGTGTTTCTGGCTCTGTGTTTCTGACCCTGTGTTTCTGGTCAGTGTTTCTGACCCTGTGTTTCTGGTTAGTGTTTCTGACCCTGTGTTTCTGGTTTAGTGTTTCTGACCCTGTGTTTCTGGTTAGTGTTTCTGACCCTGTGTTTCTGGTTAGTGTTTCTGAACCTTTGTTTCTGTTACTGTTTCTGACCCTGTGTTCTGGTTAGTGTTTCTGACCCTGTGTTTCTGGTTAGTGTTTCTGACCCTGTGTTTCTGGTTAGTGTTTCTGACACTGTGTTTCTGGTTGGTGTTTCTGACCCTGTGTTTCTGGTTAGTGTTTCTGACCATGTGTTTATGGTTAGTGTTTCTGACCCTGCCTGGTCAGTGTTTCTGACCCTGTGTTTCTGGTTAGTGTTTCTGGCCCTGTGTTTCTGATTAGTGTTTCTGACACTGTGTATCTGTTTAGTGTTTCTGTCTGTTTGATTCGTTTACTGTTTCTGACCCTGTGTTTCTGGCTCTGTGTTTCTGACCCTGTGTTTCTGTTTAGTGTTTCTGACCCTGTGTTTCTGGTCAGTGTTTCTGACCCTGTTTTTCTGGTTTGTGTTTCTGACCCTGTGTTTCTGGCTCTGTGTTTCTGACCCTGTGTTCTGGTTAGTGTTTCTGACCCTGTGTTTCTGGGTATCGTTTCTGACCGTGTGTTTCTGGCTCTGTGTTTCTGACCCTGTGTTTCTGACCCTGTGTTTCTGGTTAGTGTTTCTGACCCTGTGTTTCTGGTTAGTGTTTCTGACCCTGTGTTTCTGGTTAGTGTTTCTGACCCTGTGTTTCTGGTTAGTGTTTCTGTCTCTTTGTTTCTGTTACTGTTTCTGACCCTGTGTTCCTGGTTAGTCGTTCTGACGCTGTGTTCTGGTTAGTGTTTCTGACCCTGTGTTCTGGTTAGTGTTTCTGACCCTGTGTTTCTGGTTAGTGTTTCTGACCCTGTGTTTCTGGATAGTGTTTCTGACCCTGTGTTTCTGGATAGTGTTTCTGACCCTGTGTTTCTGGTTAGTGTTTCTGACCCTGTGCTTCTGGTTATTGTTTCTGACCCTGTGTTTCTGGTTAGTGTTTCTGACCCTGTGTTTCTGGTTCTGTGTTTCTGACCCTGTGTTCTGGTTAGTGTTTCTGACCCTGTGTTTCTGGATAATATTTCTGACCCTGTGTTTCTGGTTAGTGTTTCTGACCCTGTGCTTCTGGTTATTGTTTCTGACCCTGTGTTTCTGGTTAGTGTTTCTGACCCTGTGTTTCTGGTTCTGTGTTTCTGACCCTGTGTTCTGTTAGTGTTTCTGACCCTGTGTTTCTGGTTAGTGTTTCTGACCCTGTGTTTCTGGTTAGTGTTTCTGACCTGTGTTTCTGGTTGGTGTTTCTGACCCTGTGTTTCTGGTTAGTGTTTCTGACCCTGTGCTTCTGGTTATTGTTTCTGACCCTGCGTTTCTGGTCAGTGTTTTTGACCCTGTGTTTCCGGTTAGTGTTTCTGTCTGTTTGTTTCGTTTACTGTTTCTGACCCTGTGTTTCTGGCTCTGTGTTTCTGACCCTGTGTTTCTGTTTAGTGTTTCTGACCCTGTGTTTCTGGTCAGTGTTTCTGACCCTGTTTTCTGGTTAGTGTTTCTGACCCTGTGTTTCTGGTTAGTGTTTCTGACCCTGTGTTTCTGGTTAGTGTTTCTGACCCTGTGTTTCTGGTTAGTGTTTCTGACCCTGTGTTTCTGGTCAGTGTTTCTGACCCTGTGTTTCTGGTTAGTGTTTCTGGCCCTGTGTTTCTGGTTAGTGTTTCTGACACTGTGTTTAGTGTTTAGTGTTTCTGTCTGTTTTCTGATTCTGTTTACTGTTTCTGACCCTGTGTTTCTGGCTCTGTGTTTCTGACCCTGTGTTTCTGTTTAGTGTTTCTGACCCTGTGTTTCTGGTCAGTGTTTCTGACCCTGTTTTTCTGGTTTGTGTTTCTGACCCTGTGTTTCTGGCTCTGTGTTTCTGACCCTGTGTTCTGGTTAGTGTTTCTGACCCTGTGTTTCTGTTTATGTTTCTGACCGTGTGTTTCTGGCTCTGTGTTTCTGACCCTGTGTTTCTGGTCAGTGTTTCTGACCCTGTGTTTCTGGTTAGTGTTTCTGACCCTGTGTTTCTGGTTAGTGTTTCTGACCCTGTGTTTCTGGTTAGTGTTTCTGACCCTGTGTTTCTGGTTAGTGTTTCTGTCTCTTTGTTTCTGTTACTGTTTCTGACCCTGTGTTCCTGGTTAGTCGTTTCTGACGCTGTGTTCTGGTTAGTGTTTCTGACCCTGTGTTTCTGGTTAGTGTTTCTGACCCTGTGTTTCTGGTTAGTGTTTCTGACCCTGTGTTTCTGGATAGTGTTTCTGACCCTGTGTTTCTGGATAGTGTTTCTGACCTTGTGTTTCTGGTTAGTGTTTCTGACCCTGTGCTTCTGGTTATTGTTTCTGACCCTGTGTTTCTGGTTAGTGTTTCTGACCCTGTGTTTCTGGTTCTGTGTTTCTGACCCTGTGTTCTGGTTAGTGTTTCTGACCCTGTGTTTCTGGATAGTATTTCTGACCCTGTGTTTCTGGTTAGTGTTTCTGACCCTGTGTTTCTGGTTATTGTTTCTGACCCTGTGCTTCTGGTTAGTGTTTCTGACCCTGTGTTTCTGGTTCTGTGTTTCTGACCCTGTGTTTCTGGTTAGTGTTTCTGACCCTGTGTTTCTGGTTAGTGTTTCTGACCCTGTGTTTCTGGTTAGTGTTTCTGACCTGTGTTTCTGGTTGGTGTTTCTGACCCTGTGTTTCTGGTTAGTGTTTCTGACCATGTGTTTATGGTTAGTTTTCTGACCCTGTGTTTCTGGTCAGTGTTTCTGACCCTGTGTTTCTGGTTAGTGTTTCTGACCCTGTGTTTCTGGTTAGTGTTTCTGACCCTGTGTTTCTGGTTAGTGTTTCTGTCTGTTTGTTTCTGTTACTGTTTCTGACCCTGTGTTTCTGGTTAGTCGTGCTGACCTGTGTTCTGTGTGTTTCTGACCCTGTGTTCTGGTTAGTGTTTCTGACCCTGTGTTTCTGGTTAGTGTTTCTGACCCTGTGTTTCTGGATAGTGTTTCTGACCCTGTGTTTCTGGTTCTGTGTTTCTGACCCTGTGTTCTGGTTAGTGTTTCTGACCCTGTGTTTCTGGATAATATTTCTGACCCTGTGTTTCTGGTTAGTGTTTCTGACCCTGTGCTTCTGGTTATTGTTTCTGACCCTGTGTTTCTGGTTAGTGTTTCTGACCCTGTGTTTCTGGTTCTGTGTTTCCGACCCTGTGTTCTAGTTAGTGTTTCCGACCCTGTGTTTCTGGTTAGTGTTTCTGACCCTGTGTTTCTGGTTAGTGTTTCTGACCCTGTGTTTCTGGTTGGTGTTTCTGACCCTGTGTTTCTGGTTAGTGTTTCTGACCATGTGTTCTGGTTAGTGTTTCTGACCCTGTGTTTCTGGTCAGTGTTTTGACCCTGTGTTTCTGGTTAGTGTTTCTGTCTGTTTGTTTCTGTTTAGTGTTTCTGACCCTGTGTTTCTGGCTCTGTGTTTCTGACCCTGTGTTTCTGTTTAGTGTTTCTGACCCTGTGTTTCTGGTCAGTGTTTCTGACCCTGTGTTTCTGGTTAGTGTTTCTGACCCTGTGTTTCTGGTTAGTGTTTCTGACCCTGTGTTTCTGGTTAGTGTTTCTGACCCTGTTTTTCTGGTTAGTGTTTCTGACCCTGTGTTTCTGGTTAGTGTTTCTGACCCTGTGTTTCTGGTTAGTGTTTCTGACCCTGTGTTTCTGGTTAGTGTTTCTGACCCTGCGTGTCTGGTCAGTGTTTCTGACCCTGTGTTTCTGGTTAGTGTTTCTGGCCCTGTGTTTCTGATTAGTGTTTCTGACACTGTGTATCTGTTTAGTGTTTCTGTCTGTTTGATTCGTTTACTGTTTCTGACCCTGTGTTTCTGGCTCTGTGTTTCTGACCCTGTGTTTCTGTTTAGTGTTTCTGACCCTGTGTTTCTGGTCAGTGTTTCTGACCCTGTTTTTCTGGTTTGTGTTTCTGACCCTGTGTTTCTGGCTCTGTGTTTCTGACCCTGTGTTCTGGTTAGTGTTTCTGACCCTGTGTTTCTGGGTATCGTTTCTGACCGTGTGTTTCTGGCTCTGTGTTTCTGACCCTGTGTTTCTGACCCTGTGTTTCTGTTTAGTGTTTCTGACCCTGTGTTTCTGGTCAGTGTTTCTGACCCTGTTTTTCTGGTTTGTGTTTCTGACCCTGTGTTTCTGGCTCTGTGTTTCTGACCCTGTGTTTCTGGTTAGTGTTTCTGACCCTGTGTTTCTGGTTAGTGTTTCTGACCCTGTTTCTGACCGTGTGTTTCTGGCTCTGACCCTGTGTTTCTGACCCTGTGTTTCTGGTTAGTGTTTCTGACCCTGTGTTTCTGGTTAGTGTTTCTGACCCTGTGTTTCTGGTTAGTGTTTCTGACCCTGTGTTTCTGGTTAGTGTTTCTGTCTCTTTGTTTCTGTTACTGTTTCTGACCCTGTGTTTCTGGTTAGTGTTTCTGACCCTGTGTTCTGGTTAGTGTTTCTGACCCTGTGTTCTGGTTAGTGTTTCTGACCCTGTGTTTCTGGTTAGTGTTTCTGACCCTGTGTTTCTGGATAGTGTTTCTGACCCTGTGTTTCTGGATAGTGTTTCTGACCCTGTGTTTCTGGTTAGTGTTTCTGACCCTGTGCTTCTGGTTATTGTTTCTGACCCTGTGTTTCTGGTTAGTGTTTCTGACCCTGTGTTTCTGGTTCTGTGTTTCTGACCCTGTGTTCTGGTTAGTGTTTCTGACCCTGTGTTTCTGGATAATATTTCTGACCCTGTGTTTCTGGTTAGTGTTTCTGACCCTGTGCTTCTGGTTATTGTTTCTGACCCTGTGTTTCTGGTTAGTGTTTCTGACCCTGTGTTTCTGGTTCTGTGTTTCCGACCCTGTGTTCTAGTTAGTGTTTCCGACCCTGTGTTTCTGGTTAGTGTTTCTGACCCTGTGTTTCTGGTTAGTGTTTCTGACACTGTGTTTCTGGTTGGTGTTTCTGACCCTGTGTTTCTGGTTAGTGTTTCTGACCATGTGTTTATGGTTAGTGTTTCTGACCCTGCGTTTCTGGTCAGTGTTTCTGACCCTGTGTTTCTGGTTAGTGTTTCTGTCTGTTTGTTTCGTTTACTGTTTCTGACCCTGTGTTTCTGGCTCTGTGTTTCTGACCCTGTGTTTCTGTTTAGTGTTTCTGACCCTGTGTTTCTGGTCAGTGTTTCTGACCCTGTTTTTCTGGTTAGTGTTTCTGACCCTGTGTTTCTGGTTAGTGTTTCTGACCCTGTGTTTCTGGTTAGTGTTTCTGACCCTGTGTTTCTGGTTAGTGTTTCTGACACTGTGTTTCTGGTTGGTGTTTCTGACCCTGTGTTTCTGGTTAGTGTTTCTGACCATGTGTTTATGGTTAGTGTTTCTGACCCTGCGTTTCTGGTCAGTGTTTCTGACCCTGTGTTTCTGGTTAGTGTTTCTGGCCCTGTGTTTCTGATTAGTGTTTCTGACACTGTGTATCTGTTTAGTGTTTCTGTCTGTTTGATTCGTTTACTGTTTCTGACCCTGTGTTTCTGGCTCTGTGTTTCTGACCCTGTGTTTCTGTTTAGTGTTTCTGACCCTGTGTTTCTGGTCAGTGTTTCTGACCCTGTTTTTCTGGTTTGTGTTTCTGACCCTGTGTTTCTGGCTCTGTGTTTCTGACCCTGTGTTCTGGTTAGTGTTTCTGACCCTGTGTTTCTGGGTATCGTTTCTGACCGTGTGTTTCTGGCTCTGTGTTTCTGACCCTGTGTTTCTGGTCAGTGTTTCTGACCCTGTGTTTCTGGTTAGTGTTTCTGACCCTGTGTTTCTGGTTAGTGTTTCTGACCCTGTGTTTCTGGTTAGTGTTTCTGACCCTGTGTTTCTGGTTAGTGTTTCTGTCTCTTTGTTTCTGTTACTGTTTCTGACCCTGTGTTCCTGGTTAGTCGTGCTGACGCTGTGTTCTGGTTAGTGTTTCTGACCCTGTGTTTCTGGTTAGTGTTTCTGACCCTGTGTTTCTGGTTAGTGTTTCTGACCCTGTGTTTCTGGATAGTGTTTCTGACCCTGTGTTTCTGGATAGTGTTTCTGACCTTGTGTTTCTGGTTAGTGTTTCTGACCCTGTGTTTCTGGTTAGTGTTTCTGACCCTGTGTTTCTGGTTCTGTGTTTCTGACCCTGTGTTCTGGTTATTGTTTCTGACCCTGTGTTTCTGGTTAGTGTTTCTGACCCTGTGTTTCTGGTTCTGTGTTTCTGACCCTGTGTTCTGGTTAGTGTTTCTGACCCTGTGTTTCTGGATAGTATTTCTGACCCTGTGTTTCTGGTTAGTGTTTCTGACCCTGTGTTTCTGGTTAGTGTTTCTGACACTGTGTTTCTGGTTGGTGTTTCTGACCCTGTGTTTCTGGTTAGTGTTTCTGACCATGTGTTTATGGTTAGTGTTTCTGACCCTGCGTTTCTGGTCAGTGTTTCTGACCCTGTGTTTCTGGTTAGTGTTTCTGGCCCTGTGTTTCTGATTAGTGTTTCTGACACTGTGTATCTGTTTAGTGTTTCTGTCTGTTTGATTCTGTTTACTGTTTCTGACCCTGTGTTTCTGGCTCTGTGTTTCTGACCCTGTGTTTCTGGTTAGTGTTTCTGACCCTGTGTTTCTGGTCAGTGTTTCTGACCCTGTTTTTCTGGTTTGTGTTTCTGACCCTGTGTTTCTGGCTCTGTGTTTCTGACCCTGTGTTCTGGTTAGTGTTTCTGACCCTGTGTTTCTGGGTATCGTTTCTGACCGTGTGTTTCTGGCTCTGTGTTTCTGACCCTGTGTTTCTGGTCAGTGTTTCTGACCCTGTGTTTCTGGTTAGTGTTTCTGACCCTGTGTTTCTGGTTAGTGTTTCTGACCCTGTGTTTCTGGTTAGTGTTTCTGACCCTGTGTTTCTGGTTAGTGTTTCTGTCTCTTTGTTTCTGTTACTGTTTCTGACCCTGTGTTCCTGGTTAGTCGTGCTGACGCTGTGTTCTGGTTAGTGTTTCTGACCCTGTGTTTCTGGTTAGTGTTTCTGACCCTGTGTTTCTGGTTAGTGTTTCTGACCCTGTGTTTCTGGATAGTGTTTCTGACCCTGTGTTTCTGGATAGTGTTTCTGACCTTGTGTTTCTGGTTAGTGTTTCTGACCCTGTGTTTCTGGTTAGTGTTTCTGACCCTGTGTTTCTGGTTCTGTGTTTCTGACCCTGTGCTTCTGGTTATTGTTTCTGACCCTGTGTTTCTGGTTAGTGTTTCTGACCCTGTGTTTCTGGTTCTGTGTTTCTGACCCTGTGTTCTGGTTAGTGTTTCTGACCCTGTGTTTCTGGATAGTATTTCTGACCCTGTGTTTCTGGTTAGTGTTTCTGACCCTGTGCTTCTGGTTATTGTTTCTGACCCTGTGTTTCTGGTTAGTGTTTCTGACCCTGTGTTTCTGGTTCTGTGTTTCCGACCCTGTGTTTCTGGTTAGTGTTTCTGACCCTGTGTTTCTGGTTAGTGTTTCTGACCCTGTGTTTCTGGTTAGTGTTTCTGACCCTGTGTTTCTGGTTGGTGTTTCTGACCCTGTGTTTCTGGTTAGTGTTTCTGACCATGTGTTTATGGTTAGTGTTTCTGACCCTGTGTTTCTGGTCAGTGTTTCTGACCCTGTGTTTCTGGTTAGTGTTTCTGTCTGTTTGTTTCTGTTTACTGTTTCTGACCCTGTGTTTCTGGCTCTGTGTTTCTGACCCTGTGTTTCTGTTTAGTGTTTCTGACCCTGTGTTTCTGGTCAGTGTTTCTGACCCTGTTTTTCTGGTTTGTGTTTCTGACCCTGTGTTTCTGGTTAGTGTTTCTGACCCTGTGTTTCTGGGTATCGTTTCTGACCCTGTGTTTCTGGCTCTGTGTTTCTGACCCTGTGTTTCTGGTCAGTGTTTCTGACCCTGTGTTTCTGGTTAGTGTTTCTGACCCTGTGTTTCTGGTTAGTGTTTCTGACCCTGTGTTTCTGGTTAGTGTTTCTGTCTGTTTGTTTCTGTTACTGTTTCTGACCCTGTGTTTCTGGTTAGTCGTGCTGACGCTGTGTTCTGTTAGTGTTTCTGACCCTGTGTTCTGGTTAGTGTTTCTGACCCTGTGTTTCTGGTTAGTGTTTCTGACCCTGTGTTTCTGGATAGTGTTTCTGACCCTGTGTTTCTGGTTAGTGTTTCTGACCCTGTGCTTCTGGTTATCGTTTCTGACCCTGTGTTTCTGGTTAGTGTTTCTGACCCTGTGTTTCTGGTTCTGTGTTTCTGACCCTGTGTTCTGGTTAGTGTTTCTGACCCTGTGTTTCTGGTTAGTGTTTCTGACCCTGTGTTTCTGGTTAGTGTTTCTGACCCTGTGTTTCTGGTTAGTGTTTCTGACCTTGTGTTTCTGGTTGGTGTTTCTGACCCTGTGTTTCTGGTTAGTGTTTCTGACCATGTGTTTATGGTTAGTGTTTCTGACCCTGCGTTTCTGGTCAGTGTTTCTGACCCTGTGTTTCTGGTTAGCGTTTCTGACCCTGTGTTTCTGGTTAGTGTTTCTGACCCTTTGTTTCTGGTTAGTGTTTCTGTCTGTTTGTTTCTGTTACTGTTTCTGACCCTGTGTTTCTGGTTAGTGTTTCTGACCCTGTGTTCTGGTTAGTGTTTCTGACCCTGTGTTCTGGTTAGTGTTTCTGACCCTGTGTTTCTGGTTAGTGTTTCTGACCCTGTGTTTCTGGATAGTGTTTCTGACCCTGTGTTTCTGGTTCTGTGTTTCTGACCCTGTGTTCTGGTTAGTGTTTCTGACCCTGTGTTTCTGGATAATATTTCTGACCCTGTGCTTCTGGTTATTGTTTCTGACCCTGTGTTTCTGGTTAGTGTTTCTGACCCTGTGTTTCTGGTTCTGTGTTTCCGACCCTGTGTTCTAGTTAGTGTTTCCGACCCTGTGTTTCTGGTTAGTGTTTCTGACCCTGTGTTTCTGGTTAGTGTTTCTGACACTGTGTTTCTGGTTGGTGTTTCTGACCCTGTGTTTCTGGTTAGTGTTTCTGACCATGTGTTTATGGTTAGTGTTTCTGACCCTGTGTTTCTGGTTAGTGTTTCTGTCTGTTTGTTTCGTTTACTGTTTCTGACCCTGTGTTTCTGGCTCTGTGTTTCTGACCCTGTGTTTCTGTTTAGTGTTTCTGACCCTGTGTTTCTGGTCAGTGTTTCTGATCCTGTTTTTCTGGTTAGTGTTTCTGACCCTGTGTTTCTGGTTAGTGTTTCTGACCCTGTGTTTCTGGTTAGTGTTTCTGACACTGTGTTTCTGGTTGGTGTTTCTGACCCTGTGTTTCTGGTTAGTGTTTCTGACCATGTGTTTATGGTTAGTGTTTCTGACCCTGCGTTTCTGGTCAGTGTTTCTGACCCTGTGTTTCTGGTTAGTGTTTCTGGCCCTGTGTTTCTGATTAGTGTTTCTGACACTGTGTATCTGTTTAGTGTTTCTGTCTGTT
This sequence comes from Oncorhynchus nerka, assembly GCF_034236695.1. Classification (NCBI taxonomy): domain Eukaryota; kingdom Metazoa; phylum Chordata; class Actinopteri; order Salmoniformes; family Salmonidae; genus Oncorhynchus; species Oncorhynchus nerka. The sequence goes on along the minus strand of NC_088417.1, from coordinate 107,134,441 downwards.
TGATTCGTTTACTGTTTCTGACCCTGTGTTTCTGGCTCTGTGTTTCTGACCCTGTGTTTCTGTTTAGTGTTTCTGACCCTGTGTTTCTGGTCAGTGTTTCTGACCCTGTTTTTCTGGTTTGTGTTTCTGACCCTGTGTTTCTGGCTCTGTGTTTCTGACCCTGTGTTCTGGTTAGTGTTTCTGACCCTGTGTTTCTGGGTATCGTTTCTGACCGTGTGTTTCTGGCTCTGTGTTTCTGACCCTGTGTTTCTGGTCAGTGTTTCTGACCCTGTGTTTCTGGTTAGTGTTTCTGACCCTGTGTTTCTGGTTAGTGTTTCTGACCCTGTGTTTCTGGTTAGTGTTTCTGACCCTGTGTTTCTGGTTAGTGTTTCTGTCTCTTTGTTTCTGTTACTGTTTCTGACCCTGTGTTCCTGGTTAGTCGTGCTGACGCTGTGTTCTGGTTAGTGTTTCTGACCCTGTGTTCTGGTTAGTGTTTCTGACCCTGTGTTTCTGGTTAGTGTTTCTGACCCTGTGTTTCTGGATCAGTGTTTCTGACCCTGTGTTTCTGGATAGTGTTTCTGACCTTGTGTTTCTGGTTAGTGTTTCTGACCCTGTTTCTGGTTGTTTCTGACCCTGTGTTTCTGGTTAGTGTTTCTGACCCTGTGTTTCTGGTTCTGTGTTTCTGACCCTGTGTTCTGGTTAGTGTTTCTGACCCTGTGTTTCTGGATAGTGTTTCTGACCCTGTGTTTCTGGTTAGTGTTTCTGACCCTGTGCTTCTGGTTATTGTTTCTGACCCTGTGTTTCTGGTTAGTGTTTCTGACCCTGTGTTTCTGGTTCTGTGTTTCTGACCCTGTGTTCTGGTTAGTGTTTCTGACCCTGTGTTTCTGGTTAGTGTTTCTGACCCTGTGTTTCTGGTTAGTGTTTCTGACACTGTGTTTCTGGTTGGTGTTTCTGACCCTGTGTTTCTGGTTAGTGTTTCTGACCATGTGTTTATGGTTAGTGTTCTGACCCTGCGTTTCTGGTCAGTGTTTCTGACCCTGTGTTTCTGGTTAGTGTTTCTGTCTGTTTGTTTCGTTTACTGTTTCTGACCCTGTGTTTCTGGCTCTGTGTTTCTGACCCTGTGTTTCTGTTTAGTGTTTCTGACCCTGTGTTTCTGGTCAGTGTTTCTGACCCTGTTTTTCTGGTTTGTGTTTCTGACCCTGTGTTTCTGGTTAGTGTTTCTGACCCTGTGTTTCTGGGTATCGTTTCTGACCCTGTGTTTCTGGCTCTGTGTTTCTGACCCTGTGTTTCTGGTCAGTGTTTCTGACCCTGTGTTTCTGGTTAGTGTTTCTGACCCTGTGTTTCTGGTTAGTGTTTCTGACCCTGTGTTTCTGGTTAGTGTTTCTGTCTGTTTGTTTCTGTTACTGTTTCTGACCCTGTGTTTCTGGTTAGTCGTGCTGACGCTGTGTTCTGGTTAGTGTTTCTGACCCTGTGTTCTGGTTAGTGTTTCTGACCCTGTGTTTCTGGTTAGTGTTTCTGACCCTGTGTTTCTGGATAGTGTTTCTGACCCTGTGTTTCTGGTTAGTGTTTCTGACCCTGTGCTTCTGGTTATTGTTTCTGACCCTGTGTTTCTGGTTAGTGTTTCTGACCCTGTGTTTCTGGTTCTGTGTTTCTGACCCTGTGTTCTGGTTAGTGTTTCTGACCCTGTGTTTCTGGTTAGTGTTTCTGACCCTGTGTTTCTGGTTAGTGTTTCGGACCCTGTGTTTCTGGTTAGTGTTTCTGACCTTGTGTTTCTGGTTGGTGTTTCTGACCCTGTGTTTCTGGTTAGTGTTTCTGACCATGTGTTTATGGTTAGTGTTTCTGACCATGTGTTTATGGTTAGTGTTTCTGACCCTGTGTTTCTGGTCAGTGTTTCTGACCCTGTGTTTCTGGTTAGTGTTTCTGTCCCTTTGTTTCTGGTTAGTGTTTCTGTCCCTGTTTGTTTCTGTTACTGTTTCTGACCCTGTGTTTCTGGTTAGTGTTTCTGACCTGTGTTTCTGTTAGTGTTTCTGACCCTGTGTTTCTGGTTAGTGTTTCTGACCCTGTGTTTCTGGTTAGTGTTTCTGACCCTGTGTTTCTGGTTAGTGTTTCTGACCCTGTGTTTCTGGTTAGTGTTTCTGACCCTGTGTTTCTGGTTAGTGTTTCTGACCCTGTGCTTCTGGTTATTGTTTCTGACCCTGTGTTTCTGGTTATTGTTTCTGACCCTGTGTTTCGGTTAGTGTTTCTGACCCTGTGTTTCTGTTTAGTGTTTCTGACCCTGTGTTTCTGGTCAGTGTTTCTGACCCTGTTTTTCTGGTTTGTGTTTCTGACCCTGTGTTTCTGGCTCTGTGTTTCTGACCCTGTGTTCTGGTTAGTGTTTCTGACCCTGTGTTTCTGGTTAGTGTTTCTGACCATGTGTTTATGGTTAGTGTTTCTGACCCTGCGTTTCTGGTCAGTGTTTCTGACCCTGTGTTTCTGGTTAGTGTTTCTGTCTGTTTGTTTCGTTTACTGTTTCTGACCCTGTGTTTCTGGCTCTGTGTTTCTGACCCTGTGTTTCTGTGTTTCTGACCTGTGTTTCTGGTCAGTGTTTCTGACCCTGTTTTTCTGGTTTGTGTTTCTGACCCTGTGTTTCTGGTTAGTGTTTCTGACCCTGTGTTTCTGGTTCGTTTCTGACCCTGTGTTTCTGGCTCTGTGTTTCTGACCCTGTGTTTCTGGTCAGTGTTTCTGACCCTGTGTTTCTGGTTAGCGTTTCTGACCCTGTGTTTCTGGTTAGTGTTTCTGACCCTGTGTTTCTGGTTAGTGTTTCTGTCTGTTTGTTTCTGTTACTGTTTCTGACCCTGTGTTTCTGGTTAGTCGTGCTGACGCTGTGTTCTGTTAGTGTTTCTGACCCTGTGTTCTGGTTAGTGTTTCTGACCCTGTGTTTCTGGTTAGTGTTTCTGACCCTGTGTTTCTGGATAGTGTTTCTGACCCTGTGTTTCTGGTTAGTGTTTCTGACCCTGTGCTTCTGGTTATTGTTTCTGACCCTGTGTTTCTGGTTAGTGTTTCTGACCCTGTGTTTCTGGTTCTGTGTTTCTGACCCTGTGTTCTGGTTAGTGTTTCTGACCCTGTGTTTCTGGTTAGTGTTTCTGACCCTGTGTTTCTGGTTAGTGTTTCTGGACCCTGTGTTTCTGGTTAGTGTTTCTGACCTTGTGTTTCTGGTTGGTGTTTCTGACCCTGTGTTTCTGGTTAGTGTTTCTGACCATGTGTTTATGGTTAGTGTTTCTGACCCTGCGTTTCTGTCAGTGTTTCTGACTGTGTTTCTGGTTAGTTTCTGACCCTGTGTTTCTGGTTAGTGTTTCTGACCCTGGTGTTTTCTGTCTGTTTGTTTCTGTTACTGTTTCTGACCCTGTGTTTCTGGTTAGTCGTGCTGACGCTGTGTTCTGGTTAGTGTTTCTGACCCTGTGTTCTGGTTAGTGTTTCTGACCCTGTGTTTCTGGTTAGTGTTTCTGACCCTGTGTTTCTGGTTAGTGTTTCTGACCCTGTGTTTCTGGTTAGTGTTTCTGACCCTGTGTTTCTGGTTAGTGTTTCTGACCCTGTGCTTCTGGTTATTGTTTCTGACCCTGTGTTTCTGGTTATTGTTTCTGACCCTGTGTTTCGGTTAGTGTTTCTGACCCTGTGTTTCTGGTTAGTGTTTCTGACCCTGTGTTTCTGGTTAGTGTTTCGGACCCTGTGTTTCTGGTTAGTGTTTCTGACCATGTGTTTATGGTTAGTGTTTCTGACCCTGCGTTTCTGGTCAGTGTTTCTGACCCTGTGTTTCTGGTTAGTGTTTTTGGCCCTGTGTTTCTGATTAGTGTTTCTGACACTGTGTATCTGTTTAGTGTTTCTGACCCTGTGTTTCTGGTTTGTGTTTCTGACCCTGTGTTTCTGGTTAGTGTTTCTGACCCTGTGTTTCTGGGTATCGTTTCTGACCCTGTGTTTCTGGCTCTGTGTTTCTGACCCTGCGTTTCTGGTCAGTGTTTCTGACCCTGTGTTTCTGGTTAGTGTTTCTGGCCCTGTGTTTCTGATTAGTGTTTCTGACACTGTGTATCTGTTTAGTGTTTCTGTCTGTTTGATTCGTTTACTGTTTCTGACCCTGTGTTTCTGGCTCTGTGTTTCTGACCCTGTGTTTCTGTTTAGTGTTTCTGACCCTGTGTTTCTGGTCAGTGTTTCTGACCCTGTTTTTCTGGTTTGTGTTTCTGACCCTGTGTTTCTGGCTCTGTGTTTCTGACCCTGTGTTCTGGTTAGTGTTTCTGACCCTGTGTTTCTGGGTATCGTTTCTGACCGTGTGTTTCTGGCTCTGTGTTTCTGACCCTGTGTTTCTGGTCAGTGTTTCTGACCCTGTGTTTCTGGTTAGTGTTTCTGACCCTGTGTTTCTGGTTAGTGTTTCTGACCCTGTGTTTCTGGTTAGTGTTTCTGACCCTGTGTTTCTGGTTATTGTTTCTGTCTCTTTGTTTCTGTTACTGTTTCTGACCCTGTGTTCCTGGTTAGTCGTGCTGACGCTGTGTTCTGGTTAGTGTTTCTGACCCTGTGTTCTGGTTAGTGTTTCTGACCCTGTGTTTCTGGTTAGTGTTTCTGACCCTGTGTTTCTGGATAGTGTTTCTGACCCTGTGTTTCTGGATAGTGTTTCTGACCTTGTGTTTCTGGTTAGTGTTTCTGACCCTGTGCTTCTGGTTATTGTTTCTGACCCTGTGTTTCTGGTTAGTGTTTCTGACCCTGTGTTTCTGGTTCTGTGTTTCTGACCCTGTGTTCTGGTTAGTGTTTCTGACCCTGTGTTTCTGGATAGTATTTCTGACCCTGTGTTTCTGGTTAGTGTTTCTGACCCTGTGCTTCTGGTTATTGTTTCTGACCCTGTGTTTCTGGTTAGTGTTTCTGACCCTGTGTTTCTGGTTCTGTGTTTCCGACCCTGTGTTCTGGTTAGTGTTTCCGACCCTGTGTTTCTGGTTAGTGTTTCTGACCCTGTGTTTCTGGTTAGTGTTTCTGACACTGTGTTTCTGGTTGGTGTTTCTGACCCTGTGTTTCTGGTTAGTGTTTCTGACCATGTGTTTATGGTTAGTGTTTCTGACCCTGCGTTTCTGGTCAGTGTTTCTGACCCTGTGTTTCTGGTTAGTGTTTCTGTCTGTTTGTTTCGTTTACTGTTTCTGACCCTGTGTTTCTGGCTCTGTGTTTCTGACCCTGTGTTTCTGTTTAGTGTTTCTGACCCTGTGTTTCTGGTCAGTGTTTCTGACCCTGTTTTTCTGGTTTGTGTTTCTGACCCTGTGTTTCTGGTTAGTGTTTCTGACCCTGTGTTTCTGGGTATCGTTTCTGACCCTGTGTTTCTGGCTCTGTGTTTCTGACCCTGTGTTTCTGGTCAGTGTTTCTGACCCTGTGTTTCTGGTTAGCGTTTCTGACCCTGTGTTTCTGGTTAGTGTTTCTGACCCTGTGTTTCTGGTTAGTGTTTCTGTCTGTTTGTTTCTGTTACTGTTTCTGACCCTGTGTTTCTGGTTAGTCGTGCTGACGCTGTGTTCTGGTTAGTGTTTCTGACCCTGTGTTCTGGTTAGTGTTTCTGACCCTGTGTTTCTGGTTAGTGTTTCTGACCCTGTGTTTCTGGTTAGTGTTTCTGACCCTGTGTTTCTGGATAGTGTTTCTGACCCTGTGTTTCTGGTTAGTGTTTCTGACCCTGTGCTTCTGGTTATTGTTTCTGACCCTGTGTTTCTGGTTAGTGTTTCTGACCCTGTGTTTCTGGTTCTGTGTTTCTGACCCTGTGTTCTGGTTAGTGTTTCTGACCCTGTGTTTCTGGTTAGTGTTTCTGACCCTGTGTTTCTGGTTAGTGTTTCGGACCCTGTGTTTCTGGTTAGTGTTTCTGACCTTGTGTTTCTGGTTGGTGTTTCTGACCCTGTGTTTCTGGTTAGTGTTTCTGACCATGTGTTTATGGTTAGTGTTTCTGACCCTGCGTTTCTGGTCAGTGTTTCTGACCCTGTGTTTCTGGTTAGCGTTTCTGACCCTGTGTTTCTGGTTAGTGTTTCTGACCCTTTGTTTCTGGTTAGTGTTTCTGTCTGTTTGTTTCTGTTACTGTTTCTGACCCTGTGTTTCTGGTTAGTCGTGCTGACGCTGTGTTCTGGTTAGTGTTTCTGACCCTGTGTTCTGGTTAGTGTTTCTGACCCTGTGTTTCTGGTTAGTGTTTCTGACCCTGTGTTTCTGGTTAGTGTTTCTGACCCTGTGCTTCTGGTTATTGTTTCTGACCCTGTGTTTCTGGTTATTGTTTCTGACCCTGTGTTTCGGTTAGTGTTTCTGACCCTGTGTTTCTGGTTAGTGTTTCTGACCCTGTGTTTCTGGTTAGTGTTTCGGACCCTGTGTTTCTGGTTAGTGTTTCTGACCTTGTGTTTCTGGTTGGTGTTTCTGACCCTGTGTTTCTGGTTAGTGTTTCTGACCATGTGTTTATGGTTAGTGTTTCTGACCCTGCGTTTCTGGTCAGTGTTTCTGACCCTGTGTTTCTGGTTAGTGTTTTTGGCCCTGTGTTTCTGATTAGTGTTTCTGACACTGTGTATCTGTTTAGTGTTTCTGACCCTGTGTTTCTGGTTTGTGTTTCTGACCCTGTGTTTCTGGTTAGTGTTTCTGACCCTGTGTTTCTGGGTATGTTTCTGACCCTGTGTTTCTGGCTCTGTGTTTCTGACCCTGTGTTTCTGGTCAGTGTTTGACCCTGTGTTTCTGGTTAGTGTTTCTGACCCTGTGTTTCTGGTTAGTGTTTCTGACCCTGTGTTTCTGGTTAGTGTTTCTGTCTGTTTGTTTCTGTTACTGTTTCTGACCCTGTGTTTCTGGTTAGTCGTGCTGACGCTGTGTTCTGGTTAGTGTTTCTGACCCTGTGTTCTGGTTAGTGTTTCTGACCCTGTGTTTCTGGTTAGTGTTTCTGACCCTGTGTTTCTGGATAGTGTTTCTGACCCTGTGTTTCTGGATAGTGTTTCTGACCCTGTGTTTCTGGATAGTGTTTCTGACCCTGTGTTTCTGGTTAGTGTTTCTGACCCTGTGTTTCTGGTTAGTGTTTCTGGTTAGTGTTTCTGACCCTGTGTTTCTGGTTAGTGTTTCGGACCCTGTGTTTCTGGTTAGTGTTTCTGACCATGTGTTTATGGTTAGTGTTTCTGACCCTGCGTTTATGGTCAGTGTTTCTGACCCTGTGTTTCTGGTTAGCGTTTCTGACCCTGTGTTTCTGGTTAGTGTTTCTGACCCTGTGTTTCTGGTTAGTGTTTCTGTCTGTTTGTTTCTGTTACTGTTTCTGACCCTGTGTTTCTGGTTAGTCGTGCTGACGCTGTGTTCTGGTTAGTGTTTCTGACCCTGTGTTCTGGTTAGTGTTTCTGACCCTGTGTTTCTGGTTAGTGTTTCTGACCCTGTGTTTCTGGATAGTGTTTCTGACCCTGTGTTTCTGGTTAGTGTTTCTGACCCTGTGCTTCTGTTTAGTGTTTCTGTTTGTTTCTGTTACTGTTTCTGATCCTGTGTTTCTGTTTAGTGTTTCTGACCCTGTGTTTCTGTTCAGTGTTTCTGACCCTGTGTTTCTTGTGAGTGTTTCACCCCCTGTGTTTCTGGTTAGTCTTTCTGACGCTGTGTTCTGGTTAGTATTTCTGACCCTGTGTATCTGTTTAGTGTTTCTGTCTGTTTGTTTCTGTTACTGTTTCTGACCCTGTGTTTCTGGTTAGTTTTTCTGACCCCGTGTTTCTGGCTCTGTGTTTCTGACCCTGTGTTTCTGGTTAGTCTTTCTGACGCTGTGTTCTGGCTAGTGTTTCTGACCCTTTGCTTCTGGTTAGTGTTTCTGACACTGTATCTGTTTAGTGTTTCTGTCTGTTTGTTTCTGTTAGTGTTTCTGACCCTGTGTTTCTGGTCAGTGTTTCTGGCTCTGTGTTTCTGACCCTGTATTTCTGTTTAGTGTTTCTGACCATGTGTTTCTGGTTATTGTTTCTGACCCTGTGTTTCTGACCATGTGTTTCTGGGTAGTGTTTCTGCCTCTGTGTTTCTGACCCTGTGTTCTGGTTAGTGTTTCTGACCCTGTGTTTCTGGTCAGTGTTTCTGGTTAGAGTTTCTGACCATGTGTTTCTGGATAGTGTTTCTGACCCTGTGTTTCTGGTTAGTGTTTCTGACCCTGTGCTTCTGGTTAGTGTTTCTGACCCTGTGTTTCTGGTTAGTGTTTCTGACCCTGTGTTTCTGGTTCTGTGTTTCTGACCCTGTGTTCTGGTTAGTGTTTCTGACCCTGTGTTTCTGGTTAGTGTTTCTGACCCTGTGTTTCTGGTTGGTGTTTCTGACCCTGTGTTTCTGGTTAGTGTTTCTGTCCATGTGTTTATGGTTAGTGTTTCTGACCCTGTTTCTGGTTAGTGTTTCTGACCCTGCGTTTCTGGTCAGTGTTTCTGACCCTGTGTTTCTGGTTAGTGTTTCTGGCCCTGTGTTTCTGATTAGTGTTTCTGACACTGTGTATCTGTTTAGTGTATCTGTCTGTTTGTTTCTGTTACTGTTTCTGACCCTGTGTTTCTGTTTATTGTTTCTTACCCTGTGTTTCTGTTCAGTGTTTCTGACCCTGTGTTTCTGGTTTGTGTTTCTGACCCTGTGTTTCTGGTGAGTGTTTCTGACCCTGTGTTTCTGGTTAGTCTTTCTGACGCTGTGTTCTGGTTAGTATTTCTGACCCTGTGTATCTGTTTAGTGTTTCTGACACTGTGTATCTGTTTAGTGTTTCTGTCTGTTTGTTTCTGTTACTGTTTCTGACCCTGTGTTTCTGGTTAGTGTTTCTGACCCAGTGTTTCTGGTCAGTGTTTCTGACCCTGTGTTCTGGTTAGTGTTTCTGACCCTGTGTTTCTGGTTAGTGTTTCTGACCCTGTGTTCTGGTTATTGTTTCTGACCCTGTGTTCTGGTTAGCTTCTCTGACCCTGTGTTTCTGGTTAATGTTTCTGTCTGTTTGTTTCTGTTACTGTTTCTGACCCTGTGTTTCTGGTTAGTTTTTCTGACCCTGTGTTTCTGGCTCTGTGTTTCTGACCCTGTGTTTCTGGTTAGTCTTTCTGACGCTGTTTTCTGGTTAATGTTTCTGACCCTGCTTTTCTGGCTAGTGTTTCTGACGCTGTGTTCTGGCTAGTGTTTCTGACCCTTTGCTTCTGGTTCGTGTTTCTGACACTGTATCTGTTTAGTGTTTCTGTCTGTTTGTTTCTGTTAGTGTTTCTGACCCTGTGTTTCTGGTCAGTGTTTCTGGCTCTGTGTTTCTGACCCTGTATTTCTGTTTAGTGTTTCTGACCATGTGTTTCTGGTTATTGTTTCTGACCCTGTGTTTCTGACCATGTGTTTCTGACCATGTGTTTCTGGGTAGTGTTTCTGACCCTGTGTTTCTGCCTCTGTGTTTCTGACCCTGTGTTCTGGTTAGTGTTTCTGACCCTGTGTTTCTGGTCAGTGTTTCTGGTGAGTGTTTCTGACCCTGTGTTTCTGGTTAGTGTTTCTGTCTGTTTGTTTCTGTTACTGTTTCCGACCCTGTGTTCTGGTTAGTGTTTCCGACCCTGTGTTTCTGGTTAGTGTTTCTGACCCTGTGTTTCTGGTTAGTGTTTCTGACCCTGTGTTTCTGGTTAGTGTTTCTGACCCTGTGTTTCTGGTTAGTGTTTCTGACCCTGTGTTTATGGTTAGTGTTTCTGACCCTGCGTTTCTGGTCAGTGTTTCTGACCCTGTGTTTCTGGTTAGTGTTTCTGTCTGTTTGTTTCGTTTACTGTTTCTGACCCTGTGTTTCTGGCTCTGTGTTTCTGACCCTGTGTTTCTGTTTAGTGTTTCTGACCCTGTGTTTCTGGTCAGTGTTTCTGACCCTGTTTTTCTGGTTTGTGTTTCTGACCCTGTGTTTCTGGTTAGTGTTTCTGACCCTGTGTTTCTGGTTAGTGTTTCTGACCCTGTGTTTCTGGCTCTGTGTTTCTGACCCTGTGTTTCTGGTCAGTGTTTCTGACCCTGTGTTTCTGGTTAGTTTCTGACCCTGTGTTTCTGGTTAGTGTTTCTGACCCTGTGTTTCTGGTTAGTGTTTCTGTCTGTTTGTTTCTGTTACTGTTTCTGACCCTGTGTTTCTGGTTAGTGTTTGACGCTGTGTTCTGGTTAGTGTTTCTGACCCTGTGTTCTGGTTAGTGTTTCTGACCCTGTGTTTCTGGTTAGTGTTTCTGACCCTGTGTTTCTGGATAGTGTTTCTGACCCTGTGTTTCTGGTTAGTGTTTCTGACCCTGTGTTTCTGGTTATTGTTTCTGACCCTGTGTTTCTGGTTAGTGTTTCTGACCCTGTGTTTCTGGTTCTGTGTTTCTGACCCTGTGTTCTGGTTAGTGTTTCTGACCCTGTGTTTCTGGTTAGTGTTTCTGACCCTGTGTTTCTGGTTAGTGTTTCTGACCCTGTGTTTCTGGTTAGTGTTTCTGACCTTGTGTTTCTGGTTGGTGTTTCTGACCCTGTGTTTCTGGTTAGTGTTTCTGACCATGTGTTTATGGTTAGTGTTTCTGACCTGTGTTTCTGGTCAGTGTTTCTGACCCTGTGTTTCTGGTTAGTGTTTCTGACCCTGTGTTTCTGGTTAGTGTTTCTGACCCTGTGTTTCTGGTTAGTGTTTCTGTCTGTTTGTTTCTGTTACTGTTTCTGACCCTGTGTTTCTGGTTAGTCGTGCTGACGCTGTGTTCTGGTTAGTGTTTCTGACCCTGTGTTCTGGTTAGTGTTTCTGACCCTGTGTTTCTGGTTAGTGTTTCTGACCCTGTGTTTCTGGTTAGTGTTTCTGACCCTGTGTTCTGGTTATTGTTTCTGACCCTGTGTTTCTGGTTATTGTTTCTGACCCTGTGTTTCTGGTTCTGTGTTTCTGACCCTGTGTTTCTGGTTAGTGTTTCTGACCCTGTGTTTCTGGTTAGTGTTTCTGACCCTGTGTTTCTGGTTAGTGTTTGACCCTGTGTTTCTGGTTAGTGTTTCTGACCTTGTGTTTCTGGTTGGTGTTTCTGACCCTGTGTTTCTGGTTAGTGTTTCTGACCATGTGTTTATGGTTAGTGTTTCTGACCCTGCGTTTCTGGTCAGTGTTTCTGACCCTGTGTTTCTGGTTAGTGTTTTTGGCCCTGTGTTTCTGATTAGTGTTTCTGACACTGTGTTCTGTTTAGTGTTTCTGACCCTGTGTTTCTGGTTTGTGTTTCTGACCCTGTGTTTCTGGTTAGTGTTTCTGACCCTGTGTTTCTGGGTGTTTCTGACCCTGTGTTTCTGGCTCTGTGTTTCTGACCCTGTGTTTCTGGTCAGTGTTTCTGACCCTGTGTTTCTGGTTAGCGTTTCTGACCCTGTGTTTCTGGTTAGTGTTTCTGACCCTGTGTTTCTGGTTAGTGTTTCTGTCTGTTTGTTTCTGTTACTGTTTCTGACCCTGTGTTTCTGGTTAGTGTGCTGACCCTGTGTTCTGGTTAGTGTTTCTGACCCTGTGTTTCTGGTTAGTGTTTCTGACCCTGTGTTTCTGGTTAGTGTTTCTGACCCTGTGTTTCTGGATAGTGTTTCTGACCCTGTGTTTCTGGATAGTGTTTCTGACCCTGTGTTTCTGGTTAGTGTTTCTGACCCTGTGTTTCTGGTTAGTGTTTCGGACCCTGTGTTTCTGGTTAGTGTTTCTGACCTTGTGTTTCTGGTTGGTGTTTCTGACCCTGTGTTTCTGGTTAGTGTTTCTGACCATGTGTTTATGGTTAGTGTTTCTGACCCTGTGTTTCTGGTCAGTGTTTCTGACCCTGTGTTTCTGGTTAGCGTTTCTGACCCTGTGTTTCTGGTTAGTGTTTCTGACCCTGTGTTTCTGGTTAGTGTTTCTGTCTGTTTGTTTCTGTTACTGTTTCTGACCCTGTGTTTCTGGTTAGTCGTGCTGACGCTGTGTTCTGGTTAGTGTTTCTGACCCTGTGTTCTGGTTAGTGTTTCTGACCCTGTGTTTCTGGTTAGTGTTTCTGACCCTGTGTTTCTGGATAGTGTTTCTGACCCTGTGTTTCTGGTTAGTGTTTCTGACCCTGTGCTTCTGTTTAGTGTTTCTGTTTGTTTCTGTTACTGTTTCTGATCCTGTGTTTCTGTTTAGTGTTTCTGACCCTGTGTTTCTGTTCAGTGTTTCTGACCCTGTGTTTCTGGTTTGTGTTTCTGACCCTGTGTTTCTGGTGAGTGTTTCACCCCTGTGTTTCTGGTTAGTCTTTCTGACGCTGTGTTCTGGTTAGTATTTCTGACCCTGTGTATCTGTTTAGTGTTTCTGTCTGTTTGTTTCTGTTACTGTTTCTGACCCTGTGTTTCTGGTTAGTTTTTCTGACCCCGTGTTTCTGGCTCTGTGTTTCTGACCCTGTGTTTCTGGTTAGTCTTTCTGACGCTGTGTTCTGGCTAGTGTTTCTGACCCTTTGCTTCTGGTTAGTGTTTCTGACACTGTATCTGTTTAGTGTTTCTGTCTGTTTGTTTCTGTTAGTGTTTCTGACCCTGTGTTTCTGGTCAGTGTTTCTGGCTCTGTGTTTCTGACCCTGTATTTCTGTTTAGTGTTTCTGACCATGTGTTTCTGGTTATTGTTTCTGACCCTGTGTTTCTGACCATGTGTTTCTGGGTGTGTTTCTGCCTCTGTGTTTCTGACCCTGTGTTCTGGTTAGTGTTTCTGACCCTGTGTTTCTGGTCAGTGTTTCTGGTTAGAGTTTCTGACCATGTGTTTCTGGATAGTGTTTCTGACCCTGTGTTTCTGGTTAGTGTTTCTGACCCTGTGCTTCTGGTTATTGTTTCTGACCCTGTGTTTCTGGTTAGTGTTTCTGACCCTGTGTTTCTGGTTCTGTGTTTCTGACCCTGTGTTCTGGTTAGTGTTTCTGACCCTGTGTTTCTGGTTAGTGTTTCTGACCCTGTGTTTCTGGTTGGTGTTTCTGACCCTGTGTTTCTGGTTAGTGTTTCTGTCCATGTGTTTATGGTTAGTGTTTCTGACCCTGCGTTTCTGGTTAGTGTTTCTGACCCTGCGTTTCTGGTCAGTGTTTCTGACCCTGTGTTTCTGGTTAGTGTTTCTGGCCCTGTGTTTCTGATTAGTGTTTCTGACACTGTGTATCTGTTTAGTGTATCTGTCTGTTTGTTTCTGTTACTGTTTCTGACCCTGTGTTTCTGTTTATTGTTTCTTACCCTGTGTTTCTGTTCAGTGTTTCTGACCCTGTGTTTCTGGTTTGTGTTTCTGACCCTGTGTTTCTGGTGAGTGTTTCTGACCCTGTGTTTCTGGTTAGTCTTTCTGACGCTGTGTTCTGGTTAGTATTTCTGACCCTGTGTATCTGTTTAGTGTTTCTGACACTGTGTATCTGTTTAGTGTTTCTGTCTGTTTGTTTCTGTTACTGTTTCTGACCCTGTGTTTCTGGTTAGTGTTTCTGACCCAGTGTTTCTGGTCAGTGTTTCTGACCCTGTGTTCTGGTTAGTGTTTCTGACCCTGTGTTTCTGGTTAGTGTTTCTGACCCTGTGTTTCTGACCATGTGTTTCTGGTTAGTGTTTCTGATCCTGTGTTCTGGTTATTGTTTCTGACCCTGTGTTCTGGTTAGCTTCTCTGACCCTGTGTTCTGGTTAATGTTTCTGTCTGTTTGTTTCTGTTACTGTTTCTGACCCTGTGTTTCTGGTTAGTTTTTCTGACCCTGTGTTTCTGGCTCTGTGTTTCTGACCCTGTGTTTCTGGTTAGTCTTTCTGACCTGTTTTCTGGTTAATGTTTCTGACCCTGCTTTTCTGGCTAGTGTTTCTGACGCTGTGTTCTGGCTAGTGTTTCTGACCCTTTGCTTCTGGTTCGTGTTTCTGACACTGTATCTGTTTAGTGTTTCTGTCTGTTTGTTTCTGTTAGTGTTTCTGACCCTGTGTTTCTGGTCAGTGTTTCTGGCTCTGTGTTTCTGACCCTGTATTTCTGTTTAGTGTTTCTGACCATGTGTTTCTGGTTATTGTTTCTGACCCTGTGTTTCTGACCATGTGTTTCTGACCATGTGTTTCTGGGTTGTTTCTGACCCTGTGTTTCTGCCTCTGTGTTTCTGACCCTGTGTTCTGGTTAGTGTTTCTGACCCTGTGTTTCTGGTCAGTGTTTCTGGTGAGTGTTTCTGACCCTGTGTTTCTGGTTAGTGTTTCTGTCTGTTTGTTTCTGTTACTGTTTCCGACCCTGTGTTCTGGTTAGTGTTTCTGTGTTTCTGGTTAGTTTTCTGACCCTGTGTTTCTGGTTAGTGTTTCTGACACTGTGTTTCTGGTTGGTGTTTCTGACCCTGTGTTTCTGGTTAGTGTTTCTGACCATGTGTTTATGGTTAGTGTTTCTGACCCTGTGTTTCTGGTCAGTGTTTCTGACCCTGTGTTTCTGGTTAGTGTTTCTGTCTGTTTGTGTTTCTGTTTCTGTTTCTGACCCTGTGTTTCTGTGTTTCTGACCCTGTGTTTCTGTTTAGTGTTTCTGACCCTGTGTTTCTGGTCAGTGTTTCTGACCCTGTTTTCTGTTTGTGTTTCTGACCCTGTGTTTCTGGTTAGTGTTTCTGACCCTGTGTTTCTGGGTATGTTTCTGACCCTGTGTTTCTGGCTTAGTGTTTCTGACCCTGTGTTTCTGGTCAGTGTTTCTGACCCTGTGTTTCTGTGTTTCTGACCCTGTGTTTCTGGTTAGTGTTTCTGACCCTGTGTTTCTGGTTAGTGTTTCTGTCTGTTTGTTTCTGTGTTTCTGACCCTGTGTTTCTGGTTAGTGTTTTTGTTTCTGACCCCCTGTGTTTCTGGTTAGTGTTTCTGACCCTGTGTTTCTGGTTAGTGTTTCTGACCCTGTGTTCTGGTTAGTGTTTCTGACCCTGTGTTTCTGGTTAGTGTTTCTGACCCTGTGTTTCTGGGTATCGTTTCTGACCCTGTGTTTCTGGCTCTGTGTTTCTGACCCTGTGTTTCTGGTCAGTGTTTCTGGTTAGCCTGACCCTGTGTTTCTGGTTAGTGTTTCTGACCCTGTGTTTCTGGTTAGTGTTTCTGTCTGTTTGTTTCTGTTTGTTTCTGACCCTGTGTTTCTGTCTGTTTGTTTCTGTTTCTGACCCTGTGTTTCTGGTTAGTCGTGCTGACGCTGTGTTCTGGTTAGTGTTTCTGACCCTGTGTTCTGGTTAGTGTTTCTGACCCTGTGTTTCTGGTTAGTGTTTCTGACCCTGTGTTTCTGGTAGTGTTTCTGACCCTGTGTTTCTGGTTAGTGTTTCTGACCCTGTGCTTCTGGTTAGTGTTTCTGACCCTGTGTTTCTGGTTAGTGTTTCTGACCCTGTGTTTCTGGTTCTGTGTTTCTGACCCTGTGTTCTGGTTAGTGTTTCTGACCCTGTGTTTCTGGTTAGTGTTTCTGACCCTGTGTTTCTGGTTAGTGTTTCTGTGTGTTTCTGGTTAGTGTTTCTGACCTGTGTTTCTGGTTACCCTGTGTTTCTGGTTAGTGTTTCTGACCCTGTGTTTCTGGTTAGTGTTTCTGACCCTGTGTTTCTGTTAGCGTTTCTGACCCTGTGTTTCTGGTTAGTGTTTCTGACCCTGACTGACCCTGTGTTTCTGGTTAGTGTTTCTGACCCTGTGTTTCTGGTTAGTGTTTCTGACCCTGTGTTTCTGGTTAGTGTTTCGGACCCTGTGTTTCTGGTTAGTGTTTCTGACCTTGTGTTTCTGGTTGGTGTTTCTGACCCTGTGTTTCTGGTTAGTGTTTCTGACCATGTGTTTATGGTTAGTGTTTCTGACCCTGCGTTTCTGGTCAGTGTTTCTGACCCTGTGTTTCTGGTTAGCGTTTCTGACCCTGTGTTTCTGGTTAGTGTTTCTGACCCTTTGTTTCTGGTTAGTGTTTCTGTCTGTTTGTTTCTGTTACTGTTTCTGACCCTGTGTTTCTGGTTAGTCGTGCTGACGCTGTGTTCTGGTTAGTGTTTCTGACCCTGTGTTCTGGTTAGTGTTTCTGACCCTGTGTTTCTGGTTAGTGTTTCTGACCCTGTGTTTCTGGTTAGTGTTTCTGACCCTGTGCTTCTGGTTATTGTTTCTGACCCTGTGTTTCTGGTTATTGTTTCTGACCCTGTGTTTCTGGTTCGTGTTTCTGACCCTGTGTTTCGGTTAGTGTTTCTGACCCTGTGTTTCTGGTTAGTGTTTCTGACCCTGTGTTTCTGGTTAGTGTTTCGGACCCTGTGTTTCTGGTTAGTGTTTCTGACCTTGTGTTTCTGGTTGGTGTTTCTGACCCTGTGTTTCTGGTTAGTGTTTCTGACCATGTGTTTATGGTTAGTGTTTCTGACCCTGCGTTTCTGGTCAGTGTTTCTGACCCTGTGTTTCTGGTTAGTGTTTTTGGCCCTGTGTTTCTGATTAGTGTTTCTGACACTGTGTATCTGTTTAGTGTTTCTGACCCTGTGTTTCTGGTTTGTGTTTCTGACCCTGTGTTTCTGGTTAGTGTTTCTGACCCTGTGTTTCTGGGTATCGTTTCTGACCCTGTGTTTCTGGCTCTGTGTTTCTGACCCTGTGTTTCTGGTCAGTGTTTCTGACCCTGTGTTTCTGGTTAGCGTTTCTGACCCTGTGTTTCTGGTTAGTGTTTCTGACCCTGTGTTTCTGGTTAGTGTTTCTGTCTGTTTGTTTCTGTTACTGTTTCTGACCCTGTGTTTCTGGTTAGTCGTGCTGACGCTGTGTTCTGGTTAGTGTTTCTGACCCTGTGTTCTGGTTAGTGTTTCTGACCCTGTGTTTCTGGTTAGTGTTTCTGACCCTGTGTTTCTGGATAGTGTTTCTGACCCTGTGTTTCTGGATAGTGTTTCTGACCCTGTGTTTCTGGATAGTGTTTCTGACCCTGTGCTTCTGGTTAGTGTTTCTGACCCTGTGCTTCTGGTTAGTGTTTCTGACCCTGTGTTTCTGGTTAGTGTTTCTGACCCTGTGTTTCTGGTTAGTGTTTCTGGTTAGTGTTTCTGACCCTGTGTTTCTGGTTAGTGTTTCGGACCCTGTGTTTCTGGTTAGTGTTTCTGACCTTGTGTTTCTGGTTGGTGTTTCTGACCCTGTGTTTCTGGTTAGTGTTTCTGACCATGTGTTTATGGTTAGTGTTTCTGACCCTGCGTTTCTGGTCAGTGTTTCTGACCCTGTGTTTCTGGTTAGCGTTTCTGACCCTGTGTTTCTGGTTAGTGTTTCTGACCCTGTGTTTCTGGTTAGTGTTTCTGTCTGTTTGTTTCTGTTACTGTTTCTGACCCTGTGTTTCTGGTTAGTCGTGCTGACGCTGTGTTCTGGTTAGTGTTTCTGACCCTGTGTTCTGGTTAGTGTTTCTGACCCTGTGTTTCTGGTTAGTGTTTCTGACCCTGTGTTTCTGGATAGTGTTTCTGACCCTGTGTTTCTGGTTAGTGTTTCTGACCCTGTGCTTCTGTTTAGTGTTTCTGTTTGTTTCTGTTACTGTTTCTGATCCTGTGTTTCTGTTTAGTGTTTCTGACCCTGTGTTTCTGTTCAGTGTTTCTGACCCTGTGTTTCTGGTTTGTGTTTCTGACCCTGTGTTTCTGGTGAGTGTTTCACCCCCTGTGTTTCTGGTTAGTCTTTCTGACGCTGTGTTCTGGTTAGTATTTCTGACCCTGTGTATCTGTTTAGTGTTTCTGTCTGTTTGTTTCTGTTACTGTTTCTGACCCTGTGTTTCTGGTTAGTTTTTCTGACCCCGTGTTTCTGGCTCTGTGTTTCTGACCCTGTGTTTCTGGTTAGTCTTTCTGACGCTGTGTTCTGGCTAGTGTTTCTGACCCTTTGCTTCTGGTTAGTGTTTCTGACACTGTATCTGTTTAGTGTTTCTGTCTGTTTGTTTCTGTTAGTGTTTCTGACCCTGTGTTTCTGACCCTGTGTTTCTGTTTAGTGTTTCTGACCATGTGTTTCTGGTTATTGTTTCTGACCCTGTGTTTCTGACCATGTGTTTCTGGGTAGTGTTTCTGCCTCTGTGTTTCTGACCCTGTGTTCTGGTTAGTGTTTCTGACCCTGTGTTTCTGGTCAGTGTTTCTGGTTAGAGTTTCTGACCATGTGTTTCTGGATAGTGTTTCTGACCCTGTGTTTCTGGTTAGTGTTTCTGACCCTGTGCTTCTGGTTATTGTTTCTGACCCTGTGTTTCTGGTTAGTGTTTCTGACCCTGTGTTTCTGGTTCTGTGTTTCTGACCCTGTGTTCTGGTTAGTGTTTCTGACCCTGTGTTTCTGGTTAGTGTTTCTGACCCTGTGTTTCTGGTTGGTGTTTCTGACCCTGTGTTTCTGGTTAGTGTTTCTGTCCATGTGTTTATGGTTAGTGTTTCTGACCCTGCGTTTCTGGTTAGTGTTTCTGACCCTGCGTTTCTGGTCAGTGTTTCTGACCCTGTGTTTCTGGTTAGTGTTTCTGGCCCTGTGTTTCTGATTAGTGTTTCTGACACTGTGTATCTGTTTAGTGTATCTGTCTGTTTGTTTCTGTTACTGTTTCTGACCCTGTGTTTCTGTTTATTGTTTCTTACCCTGTGTTTCTGTTCAGTGTTTCTGACCCTGTGTTTCTGGTTTGTGTTTCTGACCCTGTGTTTCTGGTGAGTGTTTCTGACCCTGTGTTTCTGGTTAGTCTTTCTGACGCTGTGTTCTGGTTAGTATTTCTGACCCTGTGTATCTGTTTAGTGTTTCTGACACTGTGTATCTGTTTAGTGTTTCTGTCTGTTTGTTTCTGTTACTGTTTCTGACCCTGTGTTTCTGGTTAGTGTTTCTGACCCAGTGTTTCTGGTCAGTGTTTCTGACCCTGTGTTCTGGTTAGTGTTTCTGACCCTGTGTTTCTGGTTAGTGTTTCTGACCCTGTGTTTCTGACCATGTGTTTCTGGTTAGTGTTTCTGATCCTGTGTTCTGGTTATTGTTTCTGACCCTGTGTTCTGGTTAGCTTCTCTGACCCTGTGTTCTGGTTAATGTTTCTGTCTGTTTGTTTCTGTTACTGTTTCTGACCCTGTGTTTCTGGTTAGTTTTTCTGACCCTGTGTTTCTGGCTCTGTGTTTCTGACCCTGTGTTTCTGGTTAGTCTTTCTGACGCTGTTTTCTGGTTAATGTTTCTGACCCTGCTTTTCTGGCTAGTGTTTCTGACGCTGTGTTCTGGCTAGTGTTTCTGACCCTTTGCTTCTGGTTCGTGTTTCTGACACTGTATCTGTTTAGTGTTTCTGTCTGTTTGTTTCTGTTAGTGTTTCTGACCCTGTGTCTCTGGTCAGTGTTTCTGGCTCTGTGTTTCTGACCCTGTATTTCTGTTTAGTGTTTCTGACCATGTGTTTCTGGTTATTGTTTCTGACCCTGTGTTTCTGACCATGTGTTTCTGACCATGTGTTTCTGGGTAGTGTTTCTGACCCTGTGTTTCTGCCTCTGTGTTTCTGACCCTGTGTTCTGGTTAGTGTTTCTGACCCTGTGTTTCTGGTCAGTGTTTCTGGTGAGTGTTTCTGACCCTGTGTTTCTGGTTAGTGTTTCTGTCTGTTTGTTTCTGTTACTGTTTCTGACCCTGTGTTCTGGTTAGTGTTTCTGACCCTGCTTTTCTGGCTAGTGTTTCTGACCCTGTGTTCTGGCTAGTGTTTCTGACCCTGTGTTTCTGGTTAGTGTTTCTGACCCTGTGTTTCTGGTTAGTGTTTCTGTCTGTTCGTTTCTGTTACTGTTTCTGACCCTGTGTTTCTGGTTAGTTGTGCTGACGCTGTGTTCTGGTTAGTGTTTCTGACCCTGTGTTCTGGTTAGTGTTTCTGGTTAGTGTTTCTGACCCTGTGTTTCTGGATAGTGTTTCTGACCCTGTGTTTCTGGTTAGTGTTTCTGACCCTGTGTTTCGGTTAGTGTTTCTGACCCTGTGTTTCTGGTTAGTGTTTCTGACCCTGTGTTTCTGGTTAGTGTTTCGGACCCTGTGTTTCTGGTTAGTGTTTCTGACCTTGTGTTTCTGGTTGGTGTTTCTGACCCTGTGTTTCTGGTTAGTGTTTCTGACCATGTGTTTATGGTTAGTGTTTCTGACCCTGCGTTTCTGGTCAGTGTTTCTGACCCTGTGTTTCTGGTTAGTGTTTTTGGCCCTGTGTTTCTGATTAGTGTTTCTGACACTGTGTATCTGTTTAGTGTTTCTGACCCTGTGTTTCTGGTTTGTGTTTCTGACCCTGTGTTTCTGGTTAGTGTTTCTGACCCTGTGTTTCTGGGTATCGTTTCTGACCCTGTGTTTCTGGCTCTGTGTTTCTGACCCTGTGTTTCTGGTTAGCGTTTCTGACCCTGTGTTTCTGGTTAGTGTTTCTGACCCTGTGTTTCTGGTTAGTGTTTCTGTCTGTTTGTTTCTGTTACTGTTTCTGACCCTGTGTTTCTGGTTAGTCGTGCTGACGCTGTGTTCTGGTTAGTGTTTCTGACCCTGTGTTCTGGTTAGTGTTTCTGACCCTGTGTTTCTGGTTAGTGTTTCTGACCCTGTGTTTCTGGATAGTGTTTCTGACCCTGTGTTTCTGGATAGTGTTTCTGACCCTGTGTTTCTGGATAGTGTTTCTGACCCTGTGCTTCTGGTTAGTGTTTCTGACCCTGTGCTTCTGGTTAGTGTTTCTGACCCTGTGTTTCTGGTTAGTGTTTCTGACCCTGTGTTTCTGGTTAGTGTTTCTGGTTAGTGTTTCTGACCCTGTGTTTCTGGTTAGTGTTTCGGACCCTGTGTTTCTGGTTAGTGTTTCTGACCTTGTGTTTCTGGTTGGTGTTTCTGACCCTGTGTTTCTGGTTAGTGTTTCTGACCATGTGTTTATGGTTAGTGTTTCTGACCCTGCGTTTCTGGTCAGTGTTTCTGACCCTGTGTTTCTGGTTAGCGTTTCTGACCCTGTGTTTCTGGTTAGTGTTTCTGACCCTGTGTTTCTGGTTAGTGTTTCTGTCTGTTTGTTTCTGTTACTGTTTCTGACCCTGTGTTTCTGGTTAGTCGTGCTGACGCTGTGTTCTGGTTAGTGTTTCTGACCCTGTGTTCTGGTTAGTGTTTCTGACCCTGTGTTTCTGGTTAGTGTTTCTGACCCTGTGTTTCTGGATAGTGTTTCTGACCCTGTGTTTCTGGTTAGTGTTTCTGACCCTGTGCTTCTGTTTAGTGTTTCTGTTTGTTTCTGTTACTGTTTCTGATCCTGTGTTTCTGTTTAGTGTTTCTGACCCTGTGTTTCTGTTCAGTGTTTCTGACCCTGTGTTTCTGGTTTGTGTTTCTGACCCTGTGTTTCTGGTGAGTGTTTCCCCCCTGTGTTTCTGGTTAGTCTTTCTGACGCTGTGTTCTGGTTAGTATTTCTGACCCTGTGTATCTGTTTAGTGTTTCTGTCTGTTTGTTTCTGTTACTGTTTCTGACCCTGTGTTTCTGGTTAGTTTTTTTCTGACCCCGTGTTTCTGGCTCTGTGTTTCTGACCCTGTGTTTCTGGTTAGTCTTTCTGACCTGTGTTCTGGCTAGTGTTTCTGACCCTTTGCTTCTGGTTAGTGTTTCTGACACTGTATCTGTTTAGTGTTTCTGTCTGTTTGTTTCTGTTAGTGTTTCTGACCCTGTGTTTCTGTTTGTTTAGTGTTTCTGACCATGTGTTTCTGGTTATTGTTTCTGACCCTGTGTTTCTGACCATGTGTTTCTGGGTAGTGTTTCTGCCTCTGTGTTTCTGACCCTGTGTTCTGGTTAGTGTTTCTGACCCTGTGTTTCTGGTCAGTGTTTCTGGTTAGAGTTTCTGACCATGTGTTTCTGGATAGTGTTTCTGACCCTGTGTTTCTGGTTAGTGTTTCTGACCCTGTGCTTCTGGTTATTGTTTCTGACCCTGTGTTTCTGGTTAGTGTTTCTGACCCTGTGTTTCTGGTTCTGTGTTTCTGACCCTGTGTTCTGGTTAGTGTTTCTGACCCTGTGTTTCTGGTTAGTGTTTCTGACCCTGTGTTTCTGGTTGGTGTTTCTGACCCTGTGTTTCTGGTTAGTGTTTCTGTCCATGTGTTTATGGTTAGTGTTTCTGACCCTGCGTTTCTGGTTAGTGTTTCTGACCCTGTGTTTCTGGTCAGTGTTTCTGACCCTGTGTTTCTGGTTAGTGTTTCTGGCCCTGTGTTTCTGATTAGTGTTTCTGACACTGTGTATCTGTTTAGTGTATCTGTCTGTTTGTTTCTGTTACTGTTTCTGACCCTGTGTTTCTGTTTATTGTTTCTTACCCTGTGTTTCTGTTCAGTGTTTCTGACCCTGTGTTTCTGGTTTGTGTTTCTGACCCTGTGTTTCTGGTGAGTGTTTCTGACCCTGTGTTTCTGGTTAGTCTTTCTGACGCTGTGTTCTGGTTAGTATTTCTGACCCTGTGTATCTGTTTAGTGTTTCTGACACTTTGTATCTGTTTAGTGTTTCTGTCTGTTTGTTTCTGTTACTGTTTCTGACCCTGTGTTTCTGGTTAGTGTTTCTGACCCAGTGTTTCTGGTCAGTGTTTCTGACCCTGTGTTCTGGTTAGTGTTTCTGACCCTGTGTTTCTGGTTAGTGTTTCTGACCCTGTGTTTCTGACCATGTGTTTCTGGTTAGTGTTTCTGATCCTGTGTTCTGGTTATTGTTTCTGACCCTGTGTTCTGGTTAGCTTCTCTGACCCTGTGTTCTGGTTAATGTTTCTGTCTGTTTGTTTCTGTTACTGTTTCTGACCCTGTGTTTCTGGTTAGTTTTTCTGACCCTGTGTTTCTGGCTCTGTGTTTCTGACCCTGTGTTTCTGGTTAGTCTTTCTGACGCTGTTTTCTGGTTAATGTTTCTGACCCTGCTTTTCTGGCTAGTGTTTCTGACGCTGTGTTCTGGCTAGTGTTTCTGACCCTTTGCTTCTGGTTCGTGTTTCTGACACTGTATCTGTTTAGTGTTTCTGTCTGTTTGTTTCTGTTAGTGTTTCTGACCCTGTGTTTCTGGTCAGTGTTTCTGGCTCTGTGTTTCTGACCCTGTATTTCTGTTTAGTGTTTCTGACCATGTGTTTCTGGTTATTGTTTCTGACCCTGTGTTTCTGACCATGTGTTTCTGACCATGTGTTTCTGGGTAGTGTTTCTGACCCTGTGTTTCTGCCTCTGTGTTTCTGACCCTGTGTTCTGGTTAGTGTTTCTGACCCTGTGTTTCTGGTCAGTGTTTCTGGTGAGTGTTTCTGACCCTGTGTTTCTGGTTAGTGTTTCTGTCTGTTTGTTTCTGTTACTGTTTCTGACCCTGTGTTCTGGTTAGTGTTTCTGACCCTGCTTTTCTGGCTAGTGTTTCTGACCCTGTGTTCTGGCTAGTGTTTCTGACCCTGTGTTCTGGTTAGTGTTTCTGACCCTGTGTTTCTGGTTAGTGTTTCTGACCCTGTGTTTCTGGTTAGTGTTTCTGACCCTGTGTTTCTGGTTAGTGTTTCTGTCTGTTCGTTTCTGTTACTGTTTCTGACCCCGTGTTTCTGGCTCTGTGTTTCTGACCCTGTGTTTCTGGTTAGTCTTTCTGACGCTGTGTTCTGGCTAGTGTTTCTGACCCTTTGCTTCTGGTTAGTGTTTCTGACACTGTATCTGTTTAGTGTTTCTGTCTGTTTGTTTCTGTTAGTGTTTCTGACCCTGTGTTTCTGTTTAGTGTTTCTGACCATGTGTTTCTGGTTACTGACCTGTGTTTCTGACCATGTGTTTCTGGGTAGTGTTTCTGCCTCTGTGTTTCTGACCCTGTGTTCTGGTTAGTGTTTCTGACCCTGTGTTTCTGGTCAGTGTTTCTGGTTAGAGTTTCTGACCATGTGTTTCTGGATAGTGTTTCTGACCCTGTGTTTCTGGTTAGTGTTTCTGACCCTGTGCTTCTGGTTATTGTTTCTGACCCTGTGATTCTGGTTAGTGTTTCTGACCCTGTGTTTCTGGTTCTGTGTTTCTGACCCTGTGTTCTGGTTAGTGTTTCTGACCCTGTGTTTCTGGTTAGTGTTTCTGACCCTGTGTTTCTGGTTGGTGTTTCTGACCCTGTGTTTCTGGTTAGTGTTTCTGTCCATGTGTTTATGGTTAGTGTTTCTGACCCTGCGTTTCTGGTTAGTGTTTCTGACCCTGCGTTTCTGGTCAGTGTTTCTGACCCTGTGTTTCTGGTTAGTGTTTCTGGCCCTGTGTTTCTGATTAGTGTTTCTGACACTGTGTATCTGTTTAGTGTATCTGTCTGTTTGTTTCTGTTACTGTTTCTGACCCTGTGTTTCTGTTTATTGTTTCTTACCCTGTGTTTCTGTTCAGTGTTTCTGACCCTGTGTTTCTGGTTTGTGTTTCTGACCCTGTGTTTCTGGTGAGTGTTTCTGACCCTGTGTTTCTGGTTAGTCTTTCTGACGCTGTGTTCTGGTTAGTATTTCTGACCCTGTGTATCTGTTTAGTGTTTCTGACACTTTGTATCTGTTTAGTGTTTCTGTCTGTTTGTTTCTGTTACTGTTTCTGACCCTGTGTTTCTGGTTAGTGTTTCTGACCCAGTGTTTCTGGTCAGTGTTTCTGACCCTGTGTTCTGGTTAGTGTTTCTGACCCTGTGTTTCTGGTTAGTGTTTCTGACCCTGTGTTTCTGACCATGTGTTTCTGGTTAGTGTTTCTGATCCTGTGTTCTGGTTATTGTTTCTGACCCTGTGTTCTGGTTAGCTTCTCTGACCCTGTGTTCTGGTTAATGTTTCTGTCTGTTTGTTTCTGTTACTGTTTCTGACCCTGTGTTTCTGGTTAGTTTTCTGACCCTGTGTTTCTGGCTCTGTGTTTCTGACCCTGTGTTTCTGGTTAGTCTTTCTGACGCTGTTTTCTGGTTAATGTTTCTGACCCTGCTTTTCTGGCTAGTGTTTCTGACGCTGTGTTCTGGCTAGTGTTTCTGACCCTTTGCTTCTGGTTCGTGTTTCTGACACTGTATCTGTTTAGTGTTTCTGTCTGTTTGTTTCTGTTAGTGTTTCTGACCCTGTGTCTCTGGTCAGTGTTTCTGGCTCTGTGTTTCTGACCCTGTATTTCTGTTTAGTGTTTCTGACCATGTGTTTCTGGTTATTGTTTCTGACCCTGTGTTTCTGACCATGTGTTTCTGACCATGTGTTTCTGGGTAGTGTTTCTGACCCTGTGTTTCTGCCTCTGTGTTTCTGACCCTGTGTTCTGGTTAGTGTTTCTGACCCTGTGTTTCTGGTCAGTGTTTCTGAGTGTTTCTGACCCTGTGTTTCTGGTTAGTGTTTCTGTCTGTTTGTTTCTGTTACTGTTTCTGACCCTGTGTTCTGGTTAGTGTTTCTGACCCTGCTTTTCTGGCTAGTGTTTCTGACCCTGTGTTCTGGCTAGTGTTTCTGACCCTGTGTTCTGGTTAGTGTTTCTGACCCTGTGTTTCTGGTTAGTGTTTCTGACCCTGTGTTTCTGGTTAGTGTTTCTGACCCTGTGTTTCTGGTTAGTGTTTCTGTCTGTTCGTTTCTGTTACTGTTTCTGACCCTGTGTTTCTGGTTAGTTGTGCTGACGCTGTGTTCTGGTTAGTGTTTCTGACCCTGTGTTCTGGTTAGTGTTTCTGGTTAGTGTTTCTGACCCTGTGTTTCTGGATAGTGTTTCTGACCCTGTGTTTCTGGTTAGTGTTTCTGTCTGTTTGTTTCTGTTACTGTTTCTGACCCTGTGTTTCTGGTTAGTCGTGCTGACGCTGTGTTCTGGTTAGTGTTTCTGACCCTGTGTTCTGGTTAGTGTTTCTGACCCTGTGTTTCTGGTTAGTGTTTCTGACCCTGTGCTTCTGTTTAGTGTTTCTGTTTGTTTCTGTTACTGTTTCTGATCCTGTGTTTCTGTTTAGTGTTTCTGACCCTGTGTTTCTGTTCAGTGTTTCTGACCCTGTGTTTCTGGTTTGTGTTTCTGACCCTGTGTTTCTGGTGAGTGTTTCACCCCCTGTGTTTCTGGTTAGTCTTTCTGACGCTGTGTTCTGGTTAGTATTTCTGACCCTGTGTATCTGTTTAGTGTTTCTGTCTGTTTGTTTCTGTTACTGTTTCTGACCCTGTGTTTCTGGTTAGTTTTTCTGACCCCGTGTTTCTGGCTCTGTGTTTCTGACCCTGTGTTTCTGGTTAGTCTTTCTGACGCTGTGTTCTGGCTAGTGTTTCTGACCCTTTGCTTCTGGTTAGTGTTTCTGACACTGTATCTGTTTAGTGTTTCTGTCTGTTTGTTTCTGTTAGTGTTTCTGACCCTGTGTTTCTGTTTAGTGTTTCTGACCATGTGTTTCTGGTTATTGTTTCTGACCCTGTGTTTCTGACCATGTGTTTCTGGGTAGTGTTTCTGCCTCTGTGTTTCTGACCCTGTGTTCTGGTTAGTGTTTCTGACCCTGTGTTTCTGGTCAGTGTTTCTGGTTAGAGTTTCTGACCATGTGTTTCTGGATAGTGTTTCTGACCCTGTGTTTCTGGTTAGTGTTTCTGACCCTGTGCTTCTGGTTATTGTTTCTGACCCTGTGATTCTGGTTAGTGTTTCTGACCCTGTGTTTCTGGTTCTGTGTTTCTGACCCTGTGTTCTGGTTAGTGTTTCTGACCCTGTGTTTCTGGTTAGTGTTTCTGACCCTGTGTTTCTGGTTGGTGTTTCTGACCCTGTGTTTCTGGTTAGTGTTTCTGTCCATGTGTTTATGGTTAGTGTTTCTGACCCTGCGTTTCTGGTTAGTGTTTCTGACCCTGCGTTTCTGGTCAGTGTTTCTGACCCTGTGTTTCTGGTTAGTGTTTCTGGCCCTGTGTTTCTGATTAGTGTTTCTGACACTGTGTATCTGTTTAGTGTATCTGTCTGTTTGTTTCTGTTACTGTTTCTGACCCTGTGTTTCTGTTTATTGTTTCTTACCCTGTGTTTCTGTTCAGTGTTTCTGACCCTGTGTTTCTGGTTTGTGTTTCTGACCCTGTGTTTCTGGTGAGTGTTTCTGACCCTGTGTTTCTGGTTAGTCTTTCTGACGCTGTGTTCTGGTTAGTATTTCTGACCCTGTGTATCTGTTTAGTGTTTCTGACACTGTGTATCTGTTTAGTGTTTCTGTCTGTTTGTTTCTGTTACTGTTTCTGACCCTGTGTTTCTGGTTAGTGTTTCTGACCCAGTGTTTCTGGTCAGTGTTTCTGACCCTGTGTTCTGGTTAGTGTTTCTGACCCTGTGTTTCTGGTTAGTGTTTCTGACCCTGTGTTTCTGACCATGTGTTTCTGGTTAGTGTTTCTGATCCTGTGTTCTGGTTATTGTTTCTGACCCTGTGTTCTGGTTAGCTTCTCTGACCCTGTGTTCTGGTTAATGTTTCTGTCTGTTTGTTTCTGTTACTGTTTCTGACCCTGTGTTTCTGGTTAGTTTTTCTGACCCTGTGTTTCTGGCTCTGTGTTTCTGACCCTGTGTTTCTGGTTAGTCTTTCTGACGCTGTTTTCTGGTTAATGTTTCTGACCCTGCTTTTCTGGCTAGTGTTTCTGACGCTGTGTTCTGGCTAGTGTTTCTGACCCTTTGCTTCTGGTTACTGTTTCTGACACTGTATCTGTTTAGTGTTTCTGTCTGTTTGTTTCTGTTAGTGTTTCTGACCCTGTGTCTCTGGTCAGTGTTTCTGGCTCTGTGTTTCTGACCCTGTATTTCTGTTTAGTGTTTCTGACCATGTGTTTCTGGTTATTGTTTCTGACCCTGTGTTTCTGACCATGTGTTTCTGACCATGTGTTTCTGGGTAGTGTTTCTGACCCTGTGTTTCTGCCTCTGTGTTTCTGACCCTGTGTTCTGGTTAGTGTTTCTGACCCTGTGTTTCTGGTCAGTGTTTCTGGTGAGTGTTTCTGACCCTGTGTTTCTGGTTAGTGTTTCTGTCTGTTTGTTTCTGTTACTGTTTCTGACCCTGTGTTCTGGTTAGTGTTTCTGACCCTGTTTTCTGGCTAGTGTTTCTGACCCTGTGTTCTGGCTAGTGTTTCTGACCCTGTGTTCTGGTTAGTGTTTCTGACCCTGTGTTTCTGGTTAGTGTTTCTGACCCTGTGTTTCTGGTTAGTGTTTCTGACCCTGTGTTTCTGGTTAGTGTTTCTGTCTGTTCGTTTCTGTTACTGTTTCTGACCCTGTGTTTCTGGTTAGTTGTGCTGACGCTGTGTTCTGGTTAGTGTTTCTGACCCTGTGTTCTGGTTAGTGTTTCTGGTTAGTGTTTCTGACCCTGTGTTTCTGGATAGTGTTTCTGACCCTGTGTTTCTGGTTAGTGTTTCTGACCCTGTGTTTCTGGTTCTGTGTTTCTGACCCTGTGTTCTGGTTAGTGTTTCTGACCCTGTGTTTCTGGTTAGTGTTTCTGACCTTGTGTTTCTGGTTGGTGTTTCTGACCCTGTGTTTCTGGTTAGTGTTTCTGACCATGTGTTTATGGTTAGTGTTTCTGACCCTGTGTTTCTGGTTAGTGTTTCTGGTTAGTGTTTCTGACCCTGTGTTTCTGGTTAGTGTTTCGGACCCTGTGTTTCTGGTTAGTGTTTCTGACCTTGTGTTTCTGGTTGGTGTTTCTGACCCTGTGTTTCTGGTTAGTGTTTCTGACCATGTGTTTATGGTTAGTGTTTCTGACCCTGCGTTTCTGGTCAGTGTTTCTGACCCTGTGTTTCTGGTTAGCGTTTCTGACCCTGTGTTTCTGGTTAGTGTTTCTGACCCTGTGTTTCTGGTTAGTGTTTCTGTCTGTTTGTTTCTGTTACTGTTTCTGACCCTGTGTTTCTGGTTAGTCGTGCTGACGCTGTGTTCTGGTTAGTGTTTCTGACCCTGTGTTCTGGTTAGTGTTTCTGACCCTGTGTTTCTGGTTAGTGTTTCTGACCCTGTGTTTCTGGATAGTGTTTCTGACCCTGTGTTTCTGGTTAGTGTTTCTGACCCTGTGCTTCTGTTTAGTGTTTCTGTTTGTTTCTGTTACTGTTTCTGATCCTGTGTTTCTGTTTAGTGTTTCTGACCCTGTGTTTCTGTTCAGTGTTTCTGACCCTGTGTTTCTGGTTTGTGTTTCTGACCCTGTGTTTCTGGTGAGTGTTTCACCCCCTGTGTTTCTGGTTAGTCTTTCTGACGCTGTGTTCTGGTTAGTATTTCTGACCCTGTGTATCTGTTTAGTGTTTCTGTCTGTTTGTTTCTGTTACTGTTTCTGACCCTGTGTTTCTGGTTAGTTTTTCTGACCCCGTGTTTCTGGCTCTGTGTTTCTGACCCTGTGTTTCTGGTTAGTCTTTCTGACGCTGTGTTCTGGCTAGTGTTTCTGACCCTTTGCTTCTGGTTAGTGTTTCTGACACTGTATCTGTTTAGTGTTTCTGTCTGTTTGTTTCTGTTAGTGTTTCTGACCCTGTGTTTCTGGTCAGTGTTTCTGGCTCTGTGTTTCTGACCCTGTATTTCTGTTTAGTGTTTCTGACCATGTGTTTCTGACCATGTGTTTCTGGGTAGTGTTTCTGCCTCTGTGTTTCTGACCCTGTGTTCTGGTTAGTGTTTCTGACCCTGTGTTTCTGGTCAGTGTTTCTGGTTAGAGTTTCTGACCATGTGTTTCTGGATAGTGTTTCTGACCCTGTGTTTCTGGTTAGTGTTTCTGACCCTGTGCTTCTGGTTATTGTTTCTGACCCTGTGTTTCTGGTTAGTGTTTCTGACCCTGTGTTTCTGGTTCTGTGTTTCTGACCCTGTGTTCTGGTTAGTGTTTCTGACCCTGTGTTCTGGTTAGTGTTTCTGACCCTGTGTTTCTGGTTAGTGTTTCTGACCCTGTGTTTCTGGTTGGTGTTTCTGACCCTGTGTTTATGGTTAGTGTTTCTGACCCTGCGTTTCTGGTTAGTGTTTCTGACCCTGCGTTTCTGGTCAGTGTTTCTGACCCTGTGTTTCTGGTTAGTGTTTCTGGCCCTGTGTTTCTGATTAGTGTTTCTGACACTGTGTATCTGTTTAGTGTATCTGTCTGTTTGTTTCTGTTACTGTTTCTGACCCTGTGTTTCTGTTTATTGTTTCTTACCCTGTGTTTCTGTTCAGTGTTTCTGACCCTGTGTTTCTGGTTTGTGTTTCTGACCCTGTGTTTCTGGTGAGTGTTTCTGACCCTGTGTTTCTGGTTAGTCTTTCTGACGCTGTGTTCTGGTTAGTATTTCTGACCCTGTGTATCTGTTTAGTGTTTCTGACACTGTGTATCTGTTTAGTGTTTCTGTCTGTTTGTTTCTGTTACTGTTTCTGACCCTGTGTTTCTGGTTAGTGTTTCTGACCCAGTGTTTCTGGTCAGTGTTTCTGACCCTGTGTTCTGGTTAGTGTTTCTGACCCTGTGTTTCTGGTTAGTGTTTCTGACCCTGTGTTTCTGACCATGTGTTTCTGGTTAGTGTTTCTGATCCTGTGTTCTGGTTATTGTTTCTGACCCTGTGTTCTGGTTAGCTTCTCTGACCCTGTGTTCTGGTTAATGTTTCTGTCTGTTTGTTTCTGTTACTGTTTCTGACCCTGTGTTTCTGGTTAGTTTTTCTGACCCTGTGTTTCTGGCTCTGTGTTTCTGACCCTGTGTTTCTGGTTAGTCTTTCTGACGCTGTTTTCTGGTTAATGTTTCTGACCCTGCTTTTCTGGCTAGTGTTTCTGACCCTTTGCTTCTGGTTCGTGTTTCTGACACTGTATCTGTTTAGTGTTTCTGTCTGTTTGTTTCTGTTAGTGTTTCTGACCCTGTGTTTCTGGTCAGTGTTTCTGGCTCTGTGTTTCTGACCCTGTATTTCTGTTTAGTGTTTCTGACCATGTGTTTCTGGTTATTGTTTCTGACCCTGTGTTTCTGACCATGTGTTTCTGACCATGTGTTTCTGGGTAGTGTTTCTGACCCTGTGTTTCTGGTCAGTGTTTCTGGTGAGTGTTTCTGACCCTGTGTTTCTGGTTAGTGTTTCTGTCTGTTTGTTTCTGTTACTGTTTCTGACCCTGTGTTCTGGTTAGTGTTTCTGACCCTGCTTTTCTGGCTAGTGTTTCTGACCCTGTGTTCTGGCTAGTGTTTCTGACCCTGTGTTCTGGTTAGTGTTTCTGACCCTGTGTTTCTGGTTAGTGTTTCTGACCCTGTGTTTCTGGTTAGTGTTTCTGACCCTGTGTTTCTGGTTAGTGTTTCTGTCTGTTCGTTTCTGTTACTGTTTCTGACCCTGTGTTTCTGGTTAGTTGTGCTGACGCTGTGTTCTGGTTAGTGTTTCTGACCCTGTGTTCTGGTTAGTGTTTCTGGTTAGTGTTTCTGACCCTGTGTTTCTGGATAGTGTTTCTGACCCTGTGTTTCTGGTTAGTGTTTCTGACCCTGTGTTTCTGGTTCTGTGTTTCTGACCCTGTGTTCTGGTTAGTGTTTCTGACCCTGTGTTTCTGGTTAGTGTTTCTGACCTTGTGTTTCTGGTTGGTGTTTCTGACCCTGTGTTTCTGGTTAGTGTTTCTGACCATGTGTTTATGGTTAGTGTTTCTGACCTGCGTTTCTGGTCAGAGTTTCTGACCCTGTGTTTCTGGTTAGTGTTTCTGGCCCTGCGTTTCTAATTAGTGTTTCTGACACTGTTTATCTGTTTAGTGTTTCTGTCTGTTTGTTTCTGTTACTGTTTCTGACCCTGTGTTTCTGTTTAGTATTTCTGACACTGTGTATCTGTTTAGTGTTTCTGTCTGTTTGTTTCTGTTCAGTGTTTCTGACCCTGTGTTTCTGGTTAGTGTTTCTGACCCAGTGTTTCTGGTCAGTGTTTCTGACCCTGTGTTCTGGTCAGTGTTTCTGACCCTGTGTTCTGGTTAGTGTTTCTGACCCTGTGTTTCTGGTTAGTGTTTCTGACCCTGTGTTTCTGACCATGTGTTTCTGGTTAGTGTTTCTGATCCTGTGTTCTGGTTACTGTTTCTGACCCTGTGTTCTGGTTAGTGTTTCTGTCTGTTTGTTTCTGTTACTGTTTCTGACCCTGTGTTTCTGGTTAGTTTTTCTGACCCTGTGTTTCTGGTTAGTCTTTCTGACGCTGTGTTCTGGTTAATGTTTCTGACCCTGCTTTTCTGGCTAGTGTTTCTGACCCTGTGTTCTGGCTAGTGTTTCTGACACTGTATCTGTTTAGTGTTTGTTTCTGTTAGTGTTTCTGACCCTGTGTTTCTGGTCAGTGTTTCTGGCTCTGTGTTTCTGACCCTGTATTTCTGTTTAGTGTTTCTGACCCTGTGTTTCTGACCATGTGTTTCTGACCATGTGTTTCTGGGTAGTGTTTCTGACCCTGTGTTTCTGCCTCTGTGTTTCTGACCCTGTGTTCTGGTTAGTGTTTCTGACCCTGTGTTTCTGGTCAGTGTTTCTGGTTAGAGTTTCTGACCCTGTGTTTCTGGATAGTGTTTCTGACCCTGTGTTTCTGGTTAGTGTTTCTGACCCTGTGCTTCTGGTTATTGTTTCTGACCCTGTGTTTCTGGTTAGTGTTTCTGACCCTGTGTTTCTGGTTCTGTGTTTCTGACCCTGTGTTCTGGTTAGTGTTTCTGACCCTGTGTTTCTGGTTAGTGTTTCTGACCCTGTGTTTCTGGTTAGTGTTTCTGACCTTGTGTTTCTGGTTGGTGTTTCTGACCCTGTGTTTCTGGTTAGTGTTTCTGACCATGTGTTTATGGTTAGTGTTTCTGACCCTGCGTTTCTGGTCAGTGTTTCTGGCCCTGTGTTTCTGGTTTGTGTTTCTGACCCTGTGTATCTGTTTAGTGTTTCTGTCTGTTAGTTTCTGTTACTGTTTCTGACCCTGTGTTTCTGTTTAGTGTTTCTGACCCTGTGTTTCTGTTCAGTGTTTCTGACCCTGTGTTTCTGGTTTGTGTTTCTGACCCTGTGTTTCTGGTTAGTGTTTCTGTCTGTTTGTTTCTGTTACTGTTTCTGACCCTGTGTTCTGGTTAGTGTTTCTGACCCTGCTTTTCTGGCTAGTGTTTCTGACCCTGCTTTTCTGGCTAGTGTTTCTGACCCTGTGTTCTGGTTAGTGTTTCTGACCCTGTGTTTCTGGTCAGTGTTTCTGACCCTGTGTTCTGGTTAGTGTTTCTGACCCTGTGTTTCTGGTTAGTGTTTCTGACCCTGTGTTTCTGGTTCTGTGTTTCTGACCCTGTGTTCTGGTTAGTGTTTCTGAACATGTGTTTCTGGTTAGTGTTTCTGACCCTGTGTTTCTGGTTAGTGTTTCTGACCCTGTGTTTCTGGTTCTGTGTTTCTGACACTGTGTTTCTGGTTAGTGTTTCTGTCTCTTTGTTTCTGTTACTGTTTCTGACCCTGTGTTCCTGGTTAGTCGTGCTGACGCTGTGTTCTGGTTAGTGTTTCTGACCCTGTGTTCTGGTTAGTGTTTCTGACCCTGTGTTTCTGGTTAGTGTTTCTGACCCTGTGTTTCTGGATAGTGTTTCTGACCCTGTGTTTCTGGTTAGTGTTTCTGACCCTGTGCTTCTGGTTATTGTTTCTGACCCTGTGTTTCTGGTTAGTGTTTCTGACCCTGTGTTTCTGGTTCTGTGTTTCTGACCCTGTGTTCTGGTTAGTGTTTCTGACCCTGTGTTTCTGGATAGTATTTCTGACCCTGTGTTTCTGGTTAGTGTTTCTGACCCTGTGCTTCTGGTTATTGTTTCTGACCCTGTGTTTCTGGTTAGTGTTTCTGACCCTGTGTTTCTGGTTCTGTGTTTCTGATCCTGTGTTCTGGTTAGTGTTTCCGACCCTGTGTTTCTGGTTAGTGTTTCTGACACTGTGTTTCTGGTTAGTGTTTCTGACACTGTGTTTCTGGTTGGTGTTTCTGACACTGTGTTTCTGGTTAGTGTTTCTGACCCTGCGTTTCTGGTCAGTGTTTCTGACCCTGTGTTTCTGGTTAGTGTTTCTGTCTGTTTGTTTCGTTTACTGTTTCTGACCCTGTGTTTCTGGCTCTGTGTTTCTGACCCTGTGTTTCTGTTTAGTGTTTCTGACCCTGTGTTTCTGGTCAGTGTTTCTGACCCTGTTTTTCTGGTTTGTGTTTCTGACCCTGTGTTTCTGGTTAGTGTTTCTGACCCTGTGTTTCTGGGTATCGTTTCTGACCCTGTGTTTCTGGCTCTGTGTTTCTGACCCTGTGTTTCTGGTCAGTGTTTCTGACCCTGTGTTTCTGGTTAGCGTTTCTGACCCTGTGTTTCTGGTTAGTGTTTCTGACCCTGTGTTTCTGGTTAGTGTTTCTGTCTGTTTGTTTCTGTTACTGTTTCTGACCCTGTGTTTCTGGTTAGTCGTGCTGACGCTGTGTTCTGGTTAGTGTTTCTGACCCTGTGTTTCTGGTTTGTGTTTCTGACCCTGTGTTTCTGGTGAGTGTTTCTGACCCTGTGTTTCTGGTTAGTCTTTCTGACGCTGTGTTCTGGTTAGTATTTCTGACCCTGTGTATCTGTTTAGTGTTTCTGTCTGTTTGTTTCTGTTACTGTTTCCTACCCTGTGTTTCTGGTTAGTTTTTCTGACCCTGTGTTTCTGGCTCTGTGTTTCTGACCCTGTGTTTCTGGTTAGTCTTTCTGACGCTGTGTTCTGGCTAGTGTTTCTGACCCTTTGCTTCTGGTTAGTGTTTCTGACACTGTATCTGTTTAGTGTTTCTGACCCTGTGTTTCTGGTCAGTGTTTCTGGCTCTGTGTTTCTGACCCTGTATTTCTGTTTAGTGTTTCTGACCATGTGTTTCTGGTTAGTGTTTCTGTCTGTTTGTTTCGTTTACTGTTTCTGACCCTGTGTTTCTGGCTCTGTGTTTCTGACCCTGTGTTTCTGTTTAGTGTTTCTGACCCTGTGTTTCTGGTCAGTGTTTCTGACCCTGTTTTTCTGGTTTGTGTTTCTGACCCTGTGTTTCTGGTTAGTGTTTCTGACCCTGTGTTTCTGGGTATCGTTTCTGACCCTGTGTTTCTGGCTCTGTGTTTCTGACCCTGTGTTTCTGGTCAGTGTTTCTGACCCTGTGTTTCTGGTTAGCGTTTCTGACCCTGTGTTTCTGGTTAGTGTTTCTGACCCTGTGTTTCTGGTTAGTGTTTCTGTCTGTTTGTTTCTGTTACTGTTTCTGACCCTGTGTTTCTGGTTAGTCGTGCTGACGCTGTGTTCTGGTTAGTGTTTCTGACCCTGTGTTCTGGTTAGTGTTTCTGACCCTGTGTTTCTGGTTAGTGTTTCTGACCCTGTGTTTCTGGATAGTGTTTCTGACCCTGTGTTTCTGGTTAGTGTTTCTGACCCTGTGCTTCTGGTTATTGTTTCTGACCCTGTGCTTCTGGTTATTGTTTCTGACCCTGTGTTTCTGGTTCTGTGTTTCTGACCCTGTGTTCTGGTTAGTGTTTCTGACCCTGTGTTTCTGGTTAGTGTTTCTGACCCTGTGTTTCTGGTTAGTGTTTTGGACCCTGTGTTTCTGGTTAGTGTTTCTGACCTTGTGTTTCTGGTTGGTGTTTCTGACCCTGTGTTTCTGGTTAGTGTTTCTGACCATGTGTTTCTGGTTCTGTGTTTCTGACCCTGTGTTCTGGTTAGTGTTTCTGACCCTGTGTTTCTGGATAGTATTTCTGACCCTGTGTTTCTGGTTAGTGTTTCTGACCCTGCGTTTCTGGTCAGTGTTTCTGACCCTGTGTTTCTGGATAGTGTTTCTGACCCTGTGTTTCTGGTTAGTGTTTCTGACCCTGTGCTTCTGGTTATTGTTTCTGACCCTGTGTTTCTGGTTAGTGTTTCTGACCCTGTGTTTCTGGTTAGTGTTTCTGACCCTGTGTTCTGGTTAGTGTTTCTGACCCTGTGTTTCTGGATAGTGTTTCTGACCCTGTGTTTCTGGTTAGTGTTTCTGACCCTGTGCTTCTGGTTATTGTTTCTGACCCTGTGTTTCTGGTTAGTGTTTCTGACCCTGTGTTTCTGGTTCTGTGTTTCTGACCCTGTGTTCTGGTTAGTGTTTCCGACCCTGTGTTTCTGGTTAGTGTTTCTGACCCTGTGTTTCTGGTTAGTGTTTCTGACACTGTGTTTCTGGTTGGTGTTTCTGACACTGTGTTTCTGGTTAGTGGTTCTGACCCTGCGTTTCTGGTCAGTGTTTCTGACCCTGTGTTTCTGGTTAGTGTTTCTGTCTGTTTGTTTCGTTTACTGTTTCTGACCCTGTGTTTCTGGCTCTGTGTTTCTGACCCTGTGTTTCTGTTTAGTGTTTCTGACCCTGTGTTTCTGGTCAGTGTTTCTGACCCTGTTTTTCTGGTTTGTGTTTCTGACCCTGTGTTTCTGGTTAGTGTTTCTGACCCTGTGTTTCTGGGTATCGTTTCTGACCCTGTGTTTCTGGCTCTGTGTTTCTGACCCTGTGTTTCTGGTTAGTGTTTCTGACCCTGTGTTTCTGGTTAGTGTTTCTGACCCTGTGTTTCTGGATAGTGTTTCTGACCCTGTGTTTCTGGTTAGTGTTTCTGACCCTGTGCTTCTGGTTATTGTTTCTGACCCTGTGCTTCTGGTTATTGTTTCTGACCCTGTGCTTCTGGTTATTGTTTCTGACCCTGTGTTTCTGGTTCTGTGTTTCTGACCCTGTGTTCTGGTTAGTGTTTCTGACCCTGTGTTTCTGGTTAGTGTTTCTGACCCTGTGTTTCTGGTTGGTGTTTCTGACCCTGTGTTTCTGGTTAGTGTTTCTGACCATGTGTTTATGGTTAGTGTTTCTGACCCTGCGTTTCTGGTCAGTGTTTCTGACCCTGTGTTTCTGGTTAGTGTTTCTGTCTCTTTGTTTCTGTTACTGTTTCTGACCCTGTGTTCCTGGTTAGTCGTGCTGACGCTGTGTTCTGGTTAGTGTTTCTGACCCTGTGTTCTGGTTAGTGTTTCTGACCCTGTGTTTCTGGTTCTGTGTTTCTGACCCTGTGTTCTGGTTAGTGTTTCTGACCCTGTGTTTCTGGATAGTATTTCTGACCCTGTGTTTCTGGTTAGTGTTTCTGACCCTGTGCTTCTGGTTATTGTTTCTGACCCTGTGTTCCTGGTTAGTCGTGCTGACGCTGTGTTCTGGTTAGTGTTTCTGACCCTGTGTTCTGGTTAGTGTTTCTGACCCTGTGTTTCTGGTTAGTGTTTCTGACCCTGCGTTTCTGGTCAGTGTTTCTGACCCTGTGTTTCTGGATAGTGTTTCTGACCCTGTGTTTCTGGTTAGTGTTTCTGACCCTGTGCTTCTGGTTATTGTTTCTGACCCTGTGTTTCTGGTTAGTGTTTCTGACCCTGTGTTTCTGGTTCTGTGTTTCTGACCCTGTGTTCTGGTTAGTGTTTCTGACCCTGTGTTTCTGGATAGTATTTCTGACCCTGTGTTTCTGGTTAGTGTTTCTGACCCTGTGCTTCTGGTTATTGTTTCTGACCCTGTGTTTCTGGTTAGTGTTTCTGACCCTGTGTTTCTGGTTCTGTGTTTCTGACCCTGTGTTTCTGGTTAGTGTTTCTGACCCTGTGTTTCTGGTTAGTGTTTCTGACACTGTGTTTCTGGTTGGTGTTTCTGACACTGTGTTTCTGGTTAGTGTTTCTGACCCTGCGTTTCTGGTCAGTGTTTCTGACCCTGTGTTTCTGTCTGTTTGTTTCGTTTACTGTTTCTGACCCTGTGTTTCTGGCTCTGTGTTTCTGACCCTGTGTTTCTGTTTAGTGTTTCTGACCCTGTGTTTCTGGTCAGTGTTTCTGACCCTGTTTTTCTGGTTTGTGTTTCTGACCCTGTGTTTCTGGTTAGTGTTTCTGACCCTGTGTTTCTGGGTTACTCGTTTCTGACCCTGTGTTTCTGGCTCTGTGTTTCTGACCCTGTGTTTCTGGTCAGTGTTTCTGACCCTGTGTTTCTGGTTAGTGTTTCTGACCCTGTGTTTCTGGTTAGTGTTTCTGACCCTGTGTTTCTGGTTAGTGTTTCTGACCCTGTTTGTTTCTGTTACTGTTTCTGACCCTGTGTTTCTGGTTAGTGTTTCTGACCCTGTGTTCTGGTTAGTGTTTCTGACCCTGTGTTCTGGTTAGTGTTTCTGACCCTGTGTTTCTGGTTAGTGTTTCTGACCCTGTGTTTCTGGATAGTGTTTCTGACCCTGTGTTTCTGGTTAGTGTTTCTGACCCTGTGTTTCTGGTTAGTGTTTCTGACCCTGTGTTTCTGGTTAGTGTTTCTGACCTTGTGTTTCTGGTTGGTGTTTCTGACCCTGTGTTTCTGGTTAGTGTTTCTGACCATGTGTTTATGGTTAGTGTTTCTGACCCTGCGTTTCTGGTCAGTGTTTCTGACCCTGTGTTTCTGGTTAGTGTTTTTGGCCCTGTGTTTCTGATTAGTGTTTCTGACACTGTGTATCTGTTTAGTGTTTCTGTTTGTTTCTGTTACTGTTTCTGATCCTGTGTTTCTGTTTAGTGTTTCTGACCCTGTGTTTCTGTTCAGTGTTTCTGACCCTGTGTTTCTGGTTTGTGTTTCTGACCCTGTGTTTCTGGTGAGTGTTTCTGACCCTGTGTTTCTGGTTAGTCTTTCTGACGCTGTGTTCTGGTTAGTATTTCTGACCCTGTGTATCTGTTTAGTGTTTCTGTCTGTTTGTTTCTGTTACTGTTTCTTACCCTGTGTTTCTGGTTAGTTTTTCTGACCCTGTGTTTCTGGCTCTGTGTTTCTGACCCTGTGTTTCTGGTTAGTCTTTCTGACGCTGTGTTCTGGCTAGTGTTTCTGACCCTTTGCTTCTGGTTAGTGTTTCTGACACTGTATCTGTTTAGTGTTTCTGACCCTGTGTTTCTGGTCAGTGTTTCTGGCTCTGTGTTTCTGGCTCTGTGTTTCTGACCCTGTGTTTCTGACCATGTGTTTCTGGTTATTGTTTCTGACCCTGTGTTTCTGACCATGTGTTTCTGGGTAGTGTTTCTGACCCTGTGTTTCTGCCTCTGTGTTTCTGACCCTGTGTTCTGGTTAGTGTTTCTGACCCTGTGTTTCTGGTTAGTGTTTCTGACCATGTGTTTCTGGATAGTGTTTCTGACCCTGTGTTTCTGGTTAGTGTTTCTGACCCTGTGCTTCTGGTTATTGTTTCTGACCCTGTGTTTCTGGTTAGTGTTTCTGACCCTGCCCTTCTGGTTATTGTTTCTGACCATGTGTTTCTGGGTAGTGTTTCTGACCCTGTGTTTCTGACCCTGTGTTCTGGTTAGTGTTTCTGGTCAGTGTTTCTGGTTAGAGTTTCTGACCATGTGTTTCTGGATAGTGTTTCTGACCCTGTGTTTCTGGTTAGTGTTTCTGACCCTGTGCTTCTGGTTATTGTTTCTGAACCTGTGTTTCTGGTTAGTGTTTCTGACCCTGTGTTTCTGGTTCTGTGTTTCTGACCCTGTGTTCTGGTTAGTGTTTCTGACCCTGTGTTTCTGGTTAGTGTTTCTGACCCTGTGTTTCTGGTTGGTGTTTCTGACCCTGTGTTTCTGGTTAGTGTTTCTGTCCATGTGTTTATGGTTAGTGTTTCTGACCCTGCGTTTCTGGTTAGTGTTTCTGAACCTGCGTTTCTGGTCAGTGTTTCTGACCCTGTGTTTCTGGTTAGTGTTTCTGGCCCTGTGTTTCTGATTAGTGTTTCTGACACTGTGTATCTGTTTAGTGTATCTGTCTGTTTGTTTCTGTTACTGTTTCTGACCCTGTGTTTCTGTTTAGTGTTTCTGACCCTGTGTTTCTGTTCAGTGTTTCTGACCCTGTGTTTCTGGTTTGTGTTTCTGACCCTGTGTTTCTGGTGAGTGTTTCTGACCCTGTGTTTCTGGTTAGTCTTTCTGACGCTGTGTTCTGGTTAGTGTTTCTGACCCTGTGTTTCTGTTTAGTGTTTCTGACCCTGTGTTTCTGGTCAGTGTTTCTGACCCTGTGTTCTAGTTAGTGTTTCTGACCCTGTGTTTCTGGTTAGTGTTTCTGACCCTGTGTTTCTGACCATGTGTTTCTGGTTAGTGTTTCTGATTCTGTGTTCTGGTTATTTTTTCTGACCCTGTGTTCTGGTTAGCTTCTCTGACCCTGTGTTCTGGTTAATGTTTCTGTCTGTTTGTTTCTGTTACTGTTTCTGACCCTGTGTTTTTGGTTAGTTTTTCTGACCCTGTGTTTCTGGCTCTGTGTTTCTGACCCTGTGTTTCTGGTTAGTCTTTCTGACGCTGTGTTCTGGTTAATGTTTCTGACCCTGCTTTTCTGGCTAGTGTTTCTGACGCTGTGTTCTGGCTAGTGTTTCTGACCCTTTGCTTCTGGTTCGTGTTTCTGACACTGTATCTGTTTAGTGTTTCTGTCTGTTTGTTTCTGTTAGTGTTTCTGACCCTGTGTTTCTGGTCAGTGTTTCTGGCTCTGTGTTTCTGACCCTGTATTTCTGTTTAGTGTTTCTGACCATGTGTTTCTGGTTATTGTTTCTGACCATGTGTTTCTGACCATGTGTTTCTGGGTAGTGTTTCTGACCCTGTGTTTCTGCCTCTGTGTTTCTGACCCTGTGTTCTGGTTAGTGTTTCTGACCCTGTGTTTCTTGTTAGTGTTTCTGACCCTGTGTTCTGGTGAGTGTTTCTGACCCTGTGTTTCTGGTTAGTGTTTCTGTCTGTTTGTTTCTGTTACTGTTTCTGACCCTGTGTTCTGGTTAGTGTTTCTGACCCTGCTTTTCTGGCTAGTGTTTCTGACCCTGTGTTCTGGCTAGTGTTTCTGACCCTGTGTTCTGGTGAGTGTTTCTGACCCTGTGTTTCTGGTTAGTGTTTCTGTCTGTTTGTTTCTGTTACTGTTTCTGACCCTGTGTTTCTGGTTAGTGTTTCTGACCCAGTTTTTCTGGTCAGTGTTTCTGACCCTGTGTTCTAGTTAGTGTTTCTGACCCTGTGTTTCTGGTTAGTGTTTCTGACCCTGTGTTTATGACCATGTGTTTCTGGTTAGTGTTTCTGATCCTGTGTTCTGGTTATTGTTTCTGACCCTGTGTTCTGGTTAGCTTCTCTGACCCTGTGTTCTGGTTAATGTTTCTGTCTGTTTGTTTCTGTTACTGTTTCTGACCCTGTGTTTCTGGTTAGTTTTTCTGACCCTGTGTTTCTGGCTCTGTGTTTCTGACCCTGTGTTTCTGGTTAGTCTTTCTGATGCTGTGTTTCTGGTTAATGTTTCTGACCCTGTTTTCTGGCTAGTGTTTCTGACCTGTGTTCTGGTTAGTGTTTCTGACCCTGTGTTCTGGTTCGTGTTTCTGACCTGTATCTGTTTAGTGTTTCTGTCTGTTTGTTT
Organism: Oncorhynchus nerka; assembly: GCF_034236695.1. Classification (NCBI taxonomy): domain Eukaryota; kingdom Metazoa; phylum Chordata; class Actinopteri; order Salmoniformes; family Salmonidae; genus Oncorhynchus; species Oncorhynchus nerka. The sequence continues at coordinate 107,093,754 of NC_088417.1, read as the reverse complement.
CTGTTAGTGTTTCTGACCCTGTGTTTCTGGTCAGTGTTTCTGCCTCTGTGTTTCTGACCCTGTGTTCTGGTTAGTGTTTCTGACCCTGTGTTTCTGGTTAGTGTTTCTGACCCAATGTTTCTGGTCAGTGTTTCTGACCCTGTGTTTCTGGTTAGTGTTTCTGACCCTGTGTTTCTGGTTAGTGTTTCTGACCCTGTGTTTCTGACCATTGTTTCTGTTTGTTTCTGATCCTGTGTTCTGGTTATTGTTTCTGACCCTGTGTTCTGGTTAGTGTTTCTGACCCTGTGTTCTGGTTAATGTTTCTGACCCTGTTTGTTTCTGTTACTGTTTCTGACCCTGTGTTTTGGTTAGTTTTCTGACCCTGTGTTTCTGGCTTGTGTTTCTGACCCTGTGTTTCTGGTTAGTCTTTCTGACGCTGTGTTCTGTTAATGTTTCTGACCCTGTTTTCTGGCTAGTGTTTCTGACGCTGTGTTCTGGCTAGTGTTTCTGACCCTTTGCTTCTGGTTCGTGTTTCTGACACTGTATCTGTTTAGTGTTTCTGTCTGTTTGTTTCTGTTAGTGTTTCTGACCCTGTGTTTCTGGTCAGTGTTTCTGGCTCTGTGTTTCTGACCCTGTATTTCTGTTTAGTGTTTCTGACCATGTGTTTCTGGTTATTGTTTCTGACCCTGTGTTTCTGCCTCTGTGTTTCTGACCCTGTGTTCTGGTTAGTGTTTCTGACCCTGTGTTTCTGGTCAGTGTTTCTGGTTAGAGTTTCTGACCATGTGTTTCTTGTTAGTGTTTCTGACCCTGTGTTCTGGTGAGTGTTTCTGACCCTGTGTTTCTGGTTAGTGTTTCTGTCTGTTTGTTTCTGTTACTGTTTCTGACCCTGTGTTCTGGTTAGTGTTTCTGACCCTGCTTTTCTGCCTAGTGTTTCTGACCCTGTGTTCTGGCTAGTGTTTCTGACCCTGTGTTCTGGTTAGTGTTTCTGACCCTGTGTTTCTGGTTAGTGTTTCTGTCTGTTTGTTTCTGTTACTGTTTCTGACCCTGTGTTTCTGGTTAGTGTTTCTGACCCAGTGTTTCTGGTCAGTGTTTCTGACCCTGTGTTCTAGTTAGTGTTTCTGACCCTGTGTTTCTGGTTAGTGTTTCTGACCCTGTGTTTCTGACCATGTGTTTCTGGTTAGTGTTTCTGATCCTGTGTTCTGGTTATTGTTTCTGACCCTGTGTTCTGGTTAGCTTCTCTGACCCTGTGTTCTGGTTAATGTTTCTGTCTGTTTGTTTCTGTTACTGTTTCTGACCCTGTGTTTCTGGTTAGTTTTCTGACCCTGTGTTTCTGGCTCTGTGTTTCTGACCCTGTGTTTCTGGTTAGTCTTTCTGACGCTGTGTTCTGGTTAATGTTTCTGACCCTGCTTTTCTGACTAGTGTTTCTGACGCTGTGTTCTGGCTAGTGTTTCTGACCCTTTGCTTCTGGTTCGTGTTTCTGACACTGTATCTGTTTAGTGTTTCTGTCTGTTTGTTTCTGTTAGTGTTTCTGACCCTGTGTTTCTGGTCAGTGTTTCTGGCTCTGTGTTTCTGACCCTGTATTTCTGTTTAGTGTTTCTGACCATGTGTTTCTGGTTATTGTTTCTGACCCTGTGTTTCTGACCATGTGTTTCTGACCATGTGTTTCTGGGTAGTGTTTCTGACCCTGTGTTTCTGCCTCTGTGTTTCTGACCCTGTGTTCTGGTTAGTGTTTCTGACCCTGTGTTTCTGGTCAGTGTTTCTGGTTAGAGTTTCTGACCATGTGTTTCTTGTTAGTGTTTCTGACCCTGTGTTCTGGTGAGTGTTTCTGACCCTGTGTTTCTGGTTAGTGTTTCTGTCTGTTTGTTTCTGTTACTATTTCTGACCCTGTGTTCTGGTTAGTGTTTCTGACCCTGCTTTTCTGGCTAGTGTTTCTGACCCTGTGTTCTGGCTAGTGTTTCTGACCCTGTGTTCTGGTTAGTGTTTCTGACCCTGTGTTTCTGGTTAGTGTTTCTGTCTGTTCGTTTCTGTTACTGTTTCTGACCCTGTGTTTCTGGTTAGTCGTGCTGACGCTGTGTTCTGGTTAGTGTTTCTGACCCTGTGTTCTCGTTAGTGTTTCTGGTTAGTGTTTCTGACCCTGTGTTTCTGGATAGTGTTTCTGACCCTGTGTTTCTGGTTAGTGTTTCTGACCCTGTGTTTCTGGTTCTGTGTTTCTGGCCCTGTGTTCTGGTTAGTGTTTCTGACCCTGTGTTTCTGGTTAGTGTTTCTGACCTTGTGTTTCTGGTTGGTGTTTCTGACCCTGTGTTTCTGGTTAGTGTTTCTGACCATGTGTTTATGGTTAGTGTTTCTGACCTGCGTTTCTGGTCAGTGTTTCTGACCCTGTGTTTCTGGTTAGTGTTTCTGGCCCTGTGTTTCTAATTAGTGTTTCTGACACTGTTTATCTGTTTAGTGTTTCTGTCTGTTTGTTTCTGTTCCTGTTTCTGACCCTGTGTTTCTGTTTAGTGTTTCTGACCCTGTGTTTCTGTTACTGTTTCTGACCCTGTGTTTCTGTTTAGTGTTTCTGACCATGTGTTTCTGTTCAGTGTTTCTGACCCTGTGTTTCTGTTACTGTTTCTGACCCTGTGTTTCTGTTTAGTGTTTCTGACCCTGTGTTTCTGTTCAGTGTTTCTGACCCTGTGTTTCTGGTGAGTTTTCTGACCCTGTGTTTCTGGTTAGTCTTTCTGACGCTGTGTTCTGGTTAGTATTTCTGACCCTGTGTATCTGTTTAGTGTTTCTGACACTGTGTATCTGTTTAGTGTTTCTGTCTGTTTGTTTCTGTTCAGTGTTTCTGACCCTGTGTTTCTGGTTAGTGTTTCTGACCCAGTGTTTCTGGTCAGTGTTTCTGACCCTGTGTTCTGGTCAGTGTTTCTGACCCTGTGTTCTGGTTAGTGTTTCTGACCCTGTGTTTCTGGTTAGTGTTTCTGACCCTGTGTTTCTGACCATGTGTTTCTGGTTAGTGTTTCTGATCCTCTGTTCTGGTTACTGTTTCTGACCCTGTGTTCTGGTTAGTGTTTCTGTCTGTTTGTTTCTGTTACTGTTTCTGACCCTGTGTTTCTGGTTAGTTTTTCTGACCCTGTGTTTCTGGTTAGTCTTTCTGACGCTGTGTTCTGGTTAGTGTTTCTGACCCTGTGTTTCTGGTTAGTGTTTCTGTCTGTTTGTTTCTGTTACTGTTTCTGACCCTGTGTTTCTGGTTAGTGTTTCTGACCCAGTGTTTCTGGTCAGTGTTTCTGACCCTGTGTTCTAGTTAGTGTTTCTGACCCTGTGTTTCTGGTTAGTGTTTCTGACCCTGTGTTTCTGACCATGTGTTTCTGGTTAGTGTTTCTGATCCTGTGTTCTGGTTATTGTTTCTGACCCTGTGTTCTGGTTAGCTTCTCTGACCCTGTGTTCTGGTTAATGTTTCTGTCTGTTTGTTTCTGTTACTGTTTCTGACCCTGTGTTTCTGGTTAGTTTTTCTGACCCTGTGTTTCTGGCTCTGTGTTTCTGACCCTGTGTTTCTGGTTAGTCTTTCTGACGCTGTGTTCTGGTTAATGTTTCTGACCCTGCTTTTCTGACTAGTGTTTCTGACGCTGTGTTCTGGCTAGTGTTTCTGACCCTTTGCTTCTGGTTCGTGTTTCTGACACTGTATCTGTTTAGTGTTTCTGTCTGTTTGTTTCTGTTAGTGTTTCTGACCCTGTGTTTCTGGTCAGTGTTTCTGGCTCTGTGTTTCTGACCCTGTATTTCTGTTTAGTGTTTCTGGTTATTGTTTCTGACCCTGTGTTTCTGACCATGTGTTTCTGACCATGTGTTTCTGGGTAGTGTTTCTGACCCTGTGTTTCTGCCTCTGTGTTTCTGACCCTGTGTTCTGGTTAGTGTTTCTGACCCTGTGTTTCTGGTCAGTGTTTCTGGTTAGAGTTTCTGACCATGTGTTTCTTGTTAGTGTTTCTGACCCTGTGTTCTGGTGAGTGTTTCTGACCCTGTGTTTCTGGTTAGTGTTTCTGTCTGTTTGTTTCTGTTACTATTTCTGACCCTGTGTTCTGGTTAGTGTTTCTGACCCTGCTTTTCTGGCTAGTGTTTCTGACCCTGTGTTCTGGCTAGTGTTTCTGACCCTGTGTTCTGGTTAGTGTTTCTGTCTGTTCGTTTCTGTTACTGTTTCTGACCCTGTGTTTCTGGTTAGTCGTGCTGACGCTGTGTTCTGGTTAGTGTTTCTGACCCTGTGTTCTGGTTAGTGTTTCTGGTTAGTGTTTCTGACCCTGTGTTTCTGGATAGTGTTTCTGACCCTGTGTTTCTGGTTAGTGTTTCTGACCCTGTGTTTCTGGTTCTGTGTTTCTGACCCTGTGTTCTGGTTAGTGTTTCTGACCCTGGTTAGTGTTTCTGACCTTGTGTTTCTGGTTGTGTTTCTGACCCTGTGTTTCTGGTTAGTGTTTCTGACCATGTGTTTATGGTTGGTGTTTCTGACCTGTGTTTCTGGTTAGTGTTTCTGACCATGTGTTTATGGTTAGTGTTTCTGGCCCTGTGTTTCTAATTAGTGTTTCTGACACTGTTTATCTGTTTAGTGTTTCTGTCTGTTTGTTTCTGTTACTGTTTCTGACCCTGTGTTTCTGTTTAGTGTTTCTGACCCTGTGTTTCTGTTACTGTTTCTGACCCTGTGTTTCTGTTTAGTGTTTCTGACCATGTGTTTCTGTTCAGTGTTTCTGACCCTGTGTTTCTGTTACTGTTTCTGACCCTGTGTTTCTGTTTAGTGTTTCTGACCCTGTGTTTCTGTTCAGTGTTTCTGACCCTGTGTTTCTGGTGAGTGTTTCTGACCCTGTGTTTCTGGTTAGTCTTTCTGACGCTGTGTTCTGGTTAGTATTTCTGACCCTGTGTATCTGTTTAGTGTTTCTGACACTGTGTATCTGTTTAGTGTTTCTGTCTGTTTGTTTCTGTTCAGTGTTTCTGACCCTGTGTTTCTGGTTAGTGTTTCTGACCCAGTGTTTCTGGTCAGTGTTTCTGACCCTGTGTTCTGGTCAGTGTTTCTGACCCTGTGTTCTGGTTAGTGTTTCTGACCCTGTGTTTCTGGTTAGTGTTTCTGACCCTGTGTTTCTGACCATGTGTTTCTGGTTAGTGTTTCTGATCCTCTGTTCTGGTTACTGTTTCTGACCCTGTGTTCTGGTTAGTGTTTCTGTCTGTTTGTTTCTGTTACTGTTTCTGACCCTGTGTTTCTGGTTAGTTTTTCTGACCCTGTGTTTCTGGTTAGTCTTTCTGACGCTGTGTTCTGGTTAATGTTTCTGACCCTGCTTTTCTGGCTAGTGTTTCTGACCCTGTGTTCTGGCTAGTGTTTCTGACCCTTTGCTTCTGGTTAGTGTTTCTGACACTGTATCTGTTTAGTGTTTGTTTCTGGTCAGTGTTTCTGGCTCTGTGTTTCTGACCATGTGTTTCTGGTTATTGTTTCTGACCCTGTGTTTCTGACCATGTGTTTCTGACCATGTGTTTCTGGGTAGTGTTTCTGACCCTGTGTTTCTGGTTAGTGTTTCTGACCCTGTGCTTCTGGTTATTGTTTCTGACCCTGTGTTTCTGGTTAGTGTTTCTGACCCTGTGTTTCTGGTTCTGTGTTTCTGACCCTGTGTTCTGATTAGTGTTTCTGACCCTGTGTTTCTGGTTAGTGTTTCTGACCCTGTGTTTCTGGTTAGTGTTTCTGACCTTGTGTTTCTGGTTGGTGTTTCTGACCCTGTGTTTCTGGTTAGTGTTTCTGACCATGTGTTTATGGTTAGTGTTTCTGACCCTGCGTTTCTGGTCAGTGTTTCTGGCCCTGTGTTTCTGATGAGTGTTTCTGACACTGTGTTTCTGTTTAGTGTTTCTGTCTGTTAGTTTCTGTTACTGTTTCTGACCCTGTGTTTCTGTTTAGTGTTTCTGACCTTGTGTTTCTGGTTGGTGTTTCTGACCCTGTGTTTCTGGTTAGTGTTTCTGACCATGTGTTTATGGTTAGTGTTTCTGACCCTGCGTTTCTGGTCAGTGTTTCTGGCCCTGTGTTTCTGATGAGTGTTTCTGACACTGTGTATCTGTTTAGTGTTTCTGTCTGTTAGTTTCTGTTACTGTTTCTGACCCTGTGTTTCTGTTTAGTGTTTCTGACCTTGTGTTTCTGGTTGGTGTTTCTGACCCTGTGTTTCTGGTTAGTGTTTCTGACCATGTGTTTATGGTTAGTGTTTCTGACCCTGCGTTTCTGGTCAGTGTTTCTGGCCCTGTGTTTCTGATGAGTGTTTCTGACACTGTGTATCTGTTTAGTGTTTCTGTCTGTTAGTTTCTGTTACTGTTTCTGACCCTGTGTTTCTGGTTAGTGTTTCTGACCCTGTGTTCTGGTTAGTGTTTCTGACCCTGTGTTTCTGGTTAGTGTTTCTGTCTGTTTGTTTCTGTTACTGTTTCTGACCCTGTGTTCTGGTTAGTGTTTCTGACCCTGCTTTTCTGGCTAGTGTTTCTGACCCTGTGTTCTGGCTAGTGTTTCTGACCCTGTGTTCTGGTTAGTGTTTCTGACCCTGTGTTTCTGGTCAATGTTTCTGACCCTGTGTTCTGGTTAGTGTTTCTGACCCTGTGTTTCTGGTTAGTGTTTCTGACCCTGTGTTCTGGTTAGTGTTTCTGTCTGTTCGTTTCTGTTACTGTTTCTGACCCTGTGTTCTGGTTAGTGTTTCTGGTTAGTGTTTCTGACCCTGTGTTTCTGGATAGTGTTTCTGACCCTGTGTTTCTGGTTAGTGTTTCTGACCCTGTGTTTCTGGATAGTGTTTCTGACCCTGTGTTTCTGGTTAGTGTTTCTGACCCTGTGTTTCTGGTTCTGTGTTTCTGACCCTGTGTTCTGGTTAGTGTTTCTGACCCTGTGTTTCTGGTTAGTGTTTCTGACCTTGTGTTTCTGGTTGGTGTTTCTGACCCTGTGTTTCTGGTTAGTGTTTCTGACCATGTGTTTATGGTTAGTGTTTCTGACCTGCGTTTCTGGTCAGTGTTTCTGACCCTGTGTTTCTGGTTAGTGTTTCTGGCCCTGTGTTTCTAATTAGTGTTTCTGACACTGTTTATCTGTTTAGTGTTTCTGTCTGTTTGTTTCTGTTACTGTTTCTGACCCTGTGTTTCTGTTTAGTGTTTCTGACCCTGTGTTTCTGTTACTGTTTCTGACCCTGTGTTTCTGTTTAGTGTTTCTGACCATGTGTTTCTGTTCAGTGTTTCTGACCCTGTGTTTCTGGTGAGTGTTTCTGACCCTGTGTTTCTGGTTAGTCTTTCTGACCTGTGTTCTGTGTTTTCTGACCCTGTGTATCTGTTTAGTGTTTCTGACCCTGTTTAGTGTTTCTGTCTGTTTGTTTCTGTTCAGTGTTTCTGACCCTGTGTTTCTGGTTAGTGTTTCTGACCCAGTGTTTCTGGTCAGTGTTTCTGACCCTGTGTTTCTGGTTAGTGTTTCTGACCCTGTGTTTCTGGTTAGTGTTTCTGACCTTGTGTTTCTGGTTGGTGTTTCTGACCCTGTGTTTCTGGTTAGTGTTTCTGACCATGTGTTTATGGTTAGTGTTTCTGACCCTGCGTTTCTGGTCAGTGTTTCTGGCCCTGTGTTTCTGATGAGTGTTTCTGACACTGTGTATCTGTTTAGTGTTTCTGTCTGTTAGTTTCTGTTACTGTTTCTGACCCTGTGTTTCTGTTTAGTGTTTCTGACCTTGTGTTTCTGGTTGGTGTTTCTGACCCTGTGTTTCTGGTTAGTGTTTCTGACCATGTGTTTATGGTTAGTGTTTCTGACCCTGCGTTTCTGGTCAGTGTTTCTGACCCTGTGTTTCTGATGTGTTTCTGACACTGTGTTTCTGTTTAGTGTTTCTGTCTGTTAGTTTCTGTTACTGTTTCTGACCCTGTGTTTCTGGTTAGTATTTCTGACGCTGTGTTCTGGTTAGTATTTCTGACCCTGTGTTTCTGGTTAGTGTTTCTGACCCTGTGTTCTGGTTAGTGTTTCTGACCCTGTGTTTCTGGTTAGTGTTTCTGTCTGTTTGTTTCTGTTACTGTTTCTGACCCTGTGTTCTGGTTAGTGTTTCTGACCCTGCTTTTCTGGCTAGTGTTTCTGACCCTGTGTTCTGGCTAGTGTTTCTGACCCTGTGTTCTGGTTAGTGTTTCTGACCCTGTGTTTCTGGTTCTGTGTTTCTGACCCTGTGTTCTGGTTAGTGTTTCTGACCCTGTGTTTCTGGTTAGTGTTTCTGACCCTGTGTTTCTGGTTAGTGTTTCTGACCCTGTGTTTCTGGTTCTGTGTTTCTGACACTGTGTTTCTGGTTAGTGTTTCTGTCTGTTTGTTTCTGTTACTGTTTCTGACCCTGTGTTTCTGGTTAGTTGTGCTGACGCTGTGTTCTGGTTAGTGTTTCTGACCCTGTGTTTCTGGTTAGTGTTTCTGTCTGTTTGTTTCTGTTACTGTTTCTGACCCTGTGTTCTGGTTAGTGTTTCTGACCCTGCTTTTCTGGCTAGTGTTTCTGACCCTGTGTTCTGGCTAGTGTTTCTGACCCTGTGTTCTGGTTAGTGTTTCTGACCCTGTGTTTCTGGTCAGTGTTTCTGACCCTGTGTTCTGGTTAGTGTTTCTGACCCTGTGTTTCTGGTTAGTGTTTCTGACCCTGTGTTTCTGGTTCTGTGTTTCTGACCCTGTGTTCTGGTTAGTGTTTCTGACCCTGTGTTTCTGGTTAGTGTTTCTGACCCTGTGTTTCTGGTTAGTGTTTCTGACCCTGTGTTTCTGGTTCTGTGTTTCTGACACTGTGTTTCTGGTTAGTGTTTCTGTCTGTTTGTTTCTGTTACTGTTTCTGACCCTGTGTTTCTGGTTAGTGTTTCTGACCCTGTGTTTCTGGTTAGTGTTTCTGACCCTGTGTTTCTGGTTAGTGTTTCTGACCCTGTGTTTCTGGTTAGTGTTTCTGACCCTGTGTTTCTGGTTAGTGTTTCTGACCCTGTGTTTCTGGTTAGTGTTTCTGACCGTGTTTCTGGTTAGTGTTTCTGACCCTGTGTTTCTGGTTAGTGTTTCGGACCCTGTGTTTCTGGTTAGTGTTTCTGACCTTGTGTTTCTGGTTGGTGTTTCTGACCCTGTGTTTCTGGTTAGTGTTTCTGACCATGTGTTTATGGTTAGTGTTTCTGACCCTGTGTTTCTGGTCAGTGTTTCTGACCCTGTGTTTCTGGTTAGTGTTTTTGGCCCTGTGTTTCTGATTAGTGTTTCTGACCCTGTGTTCTGGCTAGTGTTTCTGTTTGTTTCTGTTACTGTTTCTGACCCTGTGTTTCTGTTTAGTGTTTCTGACCCTGTGTTTCTGTTCAGTGTTTCTGACCCTGTGTTTCTGGTTTGTGTTTCTGACCCTGTGTTTCTGGTTAGTGTTTCTGACCCTGTGTTTCTGGTTAGTGTTTCTGACCCTGTGTTTCTGGTTAGTGTTTCTGACCCTGTGTTCTGTTTAGTGTTTCTGTCTGTTTGTTTCTGTTACTGTTTCTGACCCTGTGTTTCTGGTTAGTTTTTCTGACCCTGTGTTCTGGTTAGTGTTTCTGACCCTGTGTTTCTGGTTAGTCTTTCTGACGCTGTGTTCTGTTAGTGTTTCTGACCCTTTGCTTCTGGTTAGTGTTTCTGACACTGTATCTGTTTAGTGTTTCTGTCTGTTCGTTTCTGTTAGTGTTTCTGACCCTGTGTTTCTGGTCAGTGTTTCTGACCTGTGTTTCTGTGTTTTCTGGCTAGTGTTTCTGACCCTGTGTTTCTGGTTAGTGTTTCTGACCCTGTGTTTCTGACCAGTGTTTCTGACCCTGTGTTTCTGGTTAGTGTTTCTGACCCTGTGTTTCTGGTTAGTGTTTCTGACCCTGTGTTTCTGGTTAGTGTTTCTGACCCTGTGTTTCTGGTTAGTGTTTCTGACCCTGTTTGTTTCTGTTACTGTTTCTGACCCTGTGTTCTGGTTAGTGTTTCTGACCCTGTTTTCTGGCTAGTGTTTCTGACCCTGTGTTTCTGGTTCTAGTGTTTCTGACCCTGTGTTTCTGGTTAGTGTTTCTGACCCTGTGTTTCTGGTTAGTGTTTCTGTCTGTTCTGTTACTGTTTCTGACCCTGTGTTTCTGGTTAGTGTGCTGACCCTGTGTTCTGGTTAGTGTTTCTGACCCTGTGTTCTGGTTAGTGTTTCTGGTTAGTGTTTCTGACCCTGTGTTTCTGGTTAGTGTTTCTGACCCTGTGTTTCTGGTTAGTGTTTCTGACCCTGTGTTTCTGGTTCTGTGTTTCTGACCCTGTGTTCTGGTAGTGTTTCTGACCCTGTGTTTCTGGTTAGTGTTTCTGACCTTGTGTTTCTGGTTGGTGTTTCTGACCCTGTGTTTCTGGTTAGTGTTTCTGACCTGTGTTTATGGTTAGTGTTTCTGACCTGTTTCTGGTCAGTGTTTCTGACCCTGTGTTTCTGGTTAGTGTTTCTGGCCCTGTGTTTCTGTTAGTGTTTCTGACACTGTTTATCTGTTTAGTGTTTCTTCTGTTTGTTTCTGTTACTGTTTCTGACCCTGTGTTTCTGTTTAGTGTTTCTGACCCTGTGTTTCTGTTACTGTTTCTGACCCTGTGTTTCTGTTTAGTGTTTCTGACCCTGTGTTTCTGTTCAGTGTTTCTGACCCTGTGTTTCTGGTGAGTGTTTCTGACCCTGTGTTTCTGGTTAGTCTTTCTGACGCTGTGTTCTGGTTAGTATTTCTGACACTGTGTATCTGTTTAGTGTTTCTGTCTGTTTGTTTCTGTTCAGTGTTTCTGACCCTGTGTTTCTGGTTAGTGTTTCTGACCCAGTGTTTCTGGTCAGTGTTTCTGACCCTGTGTTCTGGTCAGTGTTTCTGACCCTGTGTTCTGGTTAGTGTTTCTGACCCTGTGTTTCTGGTTAGTGTTTCTGACCCTTTGTTTCTGACCATGTGTTTCTGGTTACTGTTTCTGACCCTGTGTTCTGGTTACTGTTTCTGACCCTGTGTTCTGGTTAGTGTTTCTGTCTGTTTGTTTCTGTTACTGTTTCTGACCCTGTGTTTCTGGTTAGTTTTTCTGACCCTGTGTTGCTGGTTAGTCTTTCTGACGCTGTGTTCTGGTTAATGTTTCTGACCCTGCTTTTCTGGCTAGTGTTTCTGACCCTGTGTTCTGGCTAGTGTTTCTGGTCAGTGTTTCTGGCTCTGTGTTTCTGACCCTGTATTTGTTTAGTGTTAGTGTTTCTGGTTAGTGTTTCTGACCCTGTGTTTCTGACCATGTGTTTCTGACCATGTGTTTCTGGGTGTGTTTCTGACCCTGTGTTTCTGTTTAGTGTTTCTGACCCTGTGTTTCTGGTTAGTGTTTCTGACCCTGTGTTTCTGGTCAGTGTTTCTGGTTTCTGAGTGTTTCTGACCCTGTGTTTCTGGTTATTGTTTCTGACCCTGTGTTTCTGGTTAGTGTTTCTGACCCTGTGTTTCTGGTTTTCTGTGTTTCTGACCCTGTGTTCTGGTTAGTGTTTCTGACCCTGTGTTTCTGGTTAGTGTTTCTGACCCTGTGTTTCTGGTTAGTGTTTCTGACCCTTGTGTTTCTGGTTGGTGTTTCTGACCCTGTGTTTCTGGTTAGTGTTTCTGACCATGTGTTTATGGTTAGTGTTTCTGACCCTGCGTTTCTGGTCAGTGTTTCTGGCCCTGTGTTTCTGATTAGTGTTTCTGACACTGTGTATCTGTTTAGTGTTTCTGTCTGTTAGTTTCTGTTACTGTTTCTGACCCTGTGTTTCTGTTTAGTGTTTCTGACCCTGTGTTTCTGTTCAGTGTTTCTGACCCTGTGTTTCTGGTTTGTGTTTCTGACCCTGTGTTTCTGGTGAGCGTTTCTGACCCTGTGTTTCTGGTTAGTATTTCTGACGCTGTGTTCTGGTTAGTATTTCTGACCCTGTGTTTCTGGTTAGTGTTTCTGACCCTGTGTTCTGGTTAGTGTTTCTGACCCTGTGTTTCTGGTTAGTGTTTCTGTCTGTTTGTTTCTGTTACTGTTTCTGACCCTGTGTTCTGGTTAGTGTTTCTGACCCTGCTTTTCTGGCTAGTGTTTCTGACCCTGTGTTCTGGCTAGTGTTTCTGACCCTGTGTTCTGGTTAGTGTTTCTGACCCTGTGTTTCTGGTCAGTGTTTCTGACCCTGTGTTCTGGTTAGTGTTTCTGACCCTGTGTTTCTGGTTAGTGTTTCTGACCCTGTGTTTCTGGTTCTGTGTTTCTGACCCTGTGTTCTGGTTAGTGTTTCTGACCCCCTGTGTTTCTGGTTAGTGTTTCTGACCCTGTGTTTCTGGTTAGTGTTTCTGACCCTGTGTTTCTGGTTCTGTGTTTCTGACCCTGTGTTTCTGGTTAGTGTTTCTGTCTGTTTGTTTCTGGATAGTGTTTCTGACCCTGTGTTTCTGGTTAGTGTTTCTGTTTCTGACCTGTGTTTCTGGTTAGTGTTTCTGACCCTGTGTTTCTGGTTAGTGTTTCTGACCCTGTGTTCTGGTTAGTGTTTCTGACCCTGTGTTTCTGGTTAGTGTTTCTGACCCTGTGTTTCTGGTTAGTGTTTCTGACCCTGTGTTTCTGGTTAGTGTTTCTGACCCTGTGTTTCTGGTTAGTGTTTCTGACCCTGACCCTGTGTTTCTGGTTAGTGTTTCTGACCCTGTGTTTCTGGTTAGTGTTTCTGACCCTGTGTTTCTGGTTAGTGTTTCTGACCCTGTGTTTCTGGTTAGTGTTTCTGACCCTGTGTTTCTGGTTAGTGTTTCTGACCTTGTGTTTCTGGTTGGTGTTTCTGACCCTGTGTTTCTGGTTAGTGTTTCTGACCCTGTGTTTCTGGTTAGTGTTTCTGACCCTGTGTTTCTGGTTAGTGTTTTTGGCCCTGTGTTTCTGATTAGTGTTTCTGACACTGTGTATCTGTTTAGTGTTTCTGTTTGTTTCTGTTACTGTTTCTGATCCTGTGTTTCTGTTTAGTGTTTCTGACCCTGTGTTTCTGTTCAGTGTTTCTGACCCTGTGTTTCTGGTTTGTGTTTCTGACCCTGTGTTTCTGGTGAGTGTTTCTGACCCTGTGTTTCTGGTTAGTGTTTCTGACGCTGTGTTCTGGTTAGTGTTTCTGACCCTGTGTATCTGTTTAGTGTTTCTGTCTGTTTGTTTCTGTTACTGTTTCTGACCCTGTGTTTCTGGTTAGTTTTTCTGACCCTGTGTTTCTGGCTCTGTGTTTCTGACCCTGTGTTTCTGGTTAGTCTTTCTGACGCTGTGTTCTGGCTAGTGTTTCTGACCCTTTGCTTCTGGTTAGTGTTTCTGTCTGTTCGTTTCTGTTAGTGTTTCTGACCCTGTGTTTCTGGTCAGTGTTTCTGGCTCTGTGTTTCTGACCCTGTATTTCTGTATAGTGTTTCTGACCATGTGTTTCTGGTTATTGTTTCTGACCCTGTGTTTCTGACCCTGTGTTTCTGGGTATCGTTTCTGACCCTGTGTTTCTGGCTCTGTGTTTCTGACCCTGTGTTCTGGTCAGTGTTTCTGACCCTGTGTTTCTGGTTAGCGTTTCTGACCCTGTGTTTCTGGTTAGTGTTTCTGACCCTGTGTTTCTGGTTAGTGTTTCTGACCCAGTGTTTCTAGTCAGTGTTTCTGACCCTGTGTTCTGGTTAGTGTTTCTGACCCTGTGTTTCTGGTTAGTGTTTCTGATCCTGTGTTCTGGTTATTGTTTCTGTCCCTGTGTTCTGGTTAGCTTCTCTGACCCTGTGTTCTGGTTAATGTTTCTGTCTGTTTGTTTCTGTTACTGTTTCTGACCCTGTGTTTCTGGTTAGTTTTTCTGACCCTGTGTTTCTGGCTCTGTGTTTCTGACCCTGTGTTTCTGGTTAGTCTTTCTGACGCTGTGTTCTGGTTAATGTTTCTGACCCTGCTTTTCTGGCTAGTGTTTCTGACGCTGTGTTCTGGCTAGTGTTTCTGACCCTTTGCTTCTGGTTCGTGTTTCTGACACTGTATCTGTTTAGTGTTTCTGTCTGTTTGTTTCTGTTAGTGTTTCTGACCCTGTGTTTCTGGTCAGTGTTTCTGGCTCTGTGTTTCTGACCCTGTATTTCTGTTTAGTGTTTCTGACCATGTGTTTCTGGTTATTGTTTCTGACCCTGTGTTTCTGACCCTGTGTTTCTGACCATGTGTTTCTGACCATTGTTTCTGACCCTGTGTTTCTGCCTCTGTGTTTCTGACCCTGTGTTCTGGTTAGTGTTTCTGACCCTGTGTTTCTGGTCAGTGTTTCTGGTTAGAGTTTCTGACCATGTGTTTCTTGTTAGTGTTTCTGACCCTGTGTTCTGGTGAGTGTTTCTGACCCTGTGTTTCTGGTTAGTGTTTCTGTCTGTTTGTTTCTGTTACTGTTTCTGACCCTGTGTTCTGGTTAGTGTTTCTGACCCTGCTTTTCTGGCTAGTGTTTCTGACCCTGTGTTCTGGCTAGTGTTTCTGACCCTGTGTTCTGGTTAGTGTTTCTGACCCTGTGTTTCTGGTTAGTGTTTCTGTGTTTCTGTCTGTTTCTGTCTGTTTCTGACCCTGTGTTTCTGGTTAGTCGTGCTGACGCTGTGTTCTGGTTAGTGTTTCTGACCCTGTGTTCTGGTTAGTGTTTCTGGTTAGTGTTTCTGACCCTGTGTTTCTGGATAGTGTTTCTGACCCTGTGTTTCTGGTTAGTGTTTCTGACCCTGTGTTTCTGGTTCTGTGTTTCTGACCCTGTGTTCTGGTTAGTGTTTCTGACCCTGTGTTTCTGGTTAGTGTTTCTGACCTTGTGTTTCTGGTTCTGTGTTTCTGACCCTGTGTTCTGGTTAGTGTTTCTGACCCTGTGTTTCTGGTTAGTGTTTCTGACCTTGTGTTTCTGGTTGGTGTTTCTGACCCTGTGTTTCTGGTTAGTGTTTCTGACCATGTGTTTATGGTCAGTGTTTCTGACCCTGTGTTTCTGGTTAGTGTTTCTGGCCCTGTGTTTCTAATTAGTGTTTCTGACACTGTTTATCTGTTTAGTGTTTCTGTCTGTTTGTTTCTGTTACTGTTTCTGACCCTGTGTTTCTGTTTAGTGTTTCTGACCCTGTGTTTCTGTTACTGTTTCTGACCCTGTGTTTCTGTTTAGTGTTTCTGACCCTGTGTTTCTGTTCAGTGTTTCTGACCCTGTGTTTCTGGTGAGTGTTTCTGACCCTGTGTTTCTGGTTAGTCTTTCTGACGCTGTGTTCTGGTTAGTATTTCTGACACTGTGTATCTGTTTAGTGTTTCTGACACTGTGTATCTGTTTAGTGTTTCTGTCTGTTTGTTTCTGTTCAGTGTTTCTGACCCTGTGTTTCTGGTTAGTGTTTCTGACCCAGTGTTTCTGGTCAGTGTTTCTGACCCTGTGTTCTGGTCAGTGTTTCTGACCCTGTGTTCTGGTTAGTGTTTCTGACCCTGTGTTTCTGGTTAGTGTTTCTGACCCTGTGTTTCTGACCATGTGTTTCTGGTTACTGTTTCTGACCCTGTGTTCTGGTTACTGTTTCTGACCCTGTGTTCTGGTTAGTGTTTCTGTCTGTTTGTTTCTGTTACTGTTTCTGACCCTGTGTTTCTGGTTAGTTTTTCTGACCCTGTGTTGCTGGTTAGTCTTTCTGACGCTGTGTTCTGGTTAATGTTTCTGACCCTGCTTTTCTGGCTAGTGTTTCTGACCCTGTGTTCTGGCTAGTGTTTCTGACCCTTTGCTTCTGGTTAGTGTTTCTGACACTGTATCTGTTTAGTGTTTGTTTCTGTTAGTGTTTCTGACCCTGTGTTTCTGGTCAGTGTTTCTGGTCAGTGTTTCTGGCTCTGTGTTTCTGACCCTGTATTTCTGTTTAGTGTTTCTGGTTATTGTTTCTGACCCTGTGTTTCTGACCATGTGTTTCTGACCATGTGTTTCTGGGTAGTGTTTCTGACCCTGTGTTTCTGCCTCTGTGTTTCTGACCCTGTGTTCTGGTTAGTGTTTCTGACCCTGTGTTTCTGGTCAGTGTTTCTGGTTAGTGTTTCTGACCCTGTGCTTCTGGTTATTGTTTCTGACCCTGTGTTTCTGGTTAGTGTTTCTGACCCTGTGTTTCTGGTTCTGTGTTTCTGACCCTGTGTTCTGGTTAGTGTTTCTGACCCTGTGTTTCTGGTTAGTGTTTCTGACCCTGTGTTTCTGGTTAGTGTTTCTGACCTTGTGTTTCTGGTTGTGTTTCTGACCCTGTGTTTCTGGTTAGTGTTTCTGACCATGTGTTTATGGTTAGTGTTTCTGACCCTGTGTTTCTGGTCAGTGTTTCTGACCCTGTGTTTCTGATTAGTGTTTCTGACACTGTGTATCTGTTTAGTGTTTCTGTCTGTTAGTTTCTGTTACTGTTTCTGACCCTGTGTTTCTGTTTAGTGTTTCTGACCCTGTGTTTCTGTTCAGTGTTTCTGACCCTGTGTTTCTGGTTTGTGTTTCTGACCCTGTGTTTCTGGTGTGTGTTTCTGACCCTGTGTTTCTGGTTAGTATTTCTGACCCTGTGTTCTGGTTAGTGTTTCTGACCCTGTGTTTCTGGTTAGTGTTTCTGCCTGTTTGTTTCTGTTACTGTTTCTGACCCTGTGTTCTGGTTAGTGTTTCTGACCCTGCTTTTCTGGCTAGTGTTTCTGACCCTGTGTTCTGGCTAGTGTTTCTGACCCTGTGTTCTGGTTAGTGTTTCTGACCCTGTGTTTCTGGTCAGTGTTTCTGACCCTGTGTTCTGGTTAGTGTTTCTGACCCTGTGTTTCTGGTTAGTGTTTCTGACCCTGTGTTTCTGGTTCTGTGTTTCTGACCCTGTGTTCTGGTTAGTGTTTCTGACCCTGTGTTTCTGGTTAGTGTTTCTGACCCTGTGTTTCTGGTTAGTGTTTCTGACCCTGTGTTTCTGGTTCTGTGTTTCTGGTTAGTGTTTCTGTCTGTTTGTTTCTGGTTACTGTTTCTGACCCTGTGTTTCTGGTTAGTCGTGCTGACGCTGTGTTCTGGTTAGTGTTTCTGACCCTGTGTTCTGGTTAGTGTTTCTGACCCTGTGTTTCTGGTTAGTGTTTCTGACCCTGTGTTTCTGGATAGTGTTTCTGACCCTGTGTTTCTGGTTAGTGTTTCTGACCCTGTGCTTCTGGTTATTGTTTCTGACCCTGTGTTTCTGGTTAGTGTTTCTGACCCTGTGTTTCTGGTTCTGTGTTTCTGACCCTGTGTTCTGGTTAGTGTTTCTGACCCTGTGTTTCTGGTTAGTGTTTCTGACCCTGTGTTTCTGGTTAGTGTTTCTGGGTAGTGACCCTGTGTTTCTGGTTAGTGTTTCTGACCTTGTGTTTCTGGTTGGTGTTTCTGACCCTGTGTTTCTGGTTAGTGTTTCTGACCATGTGTTTATGGTTAGTGTTTCTGACCCTGTGTTTCTGGTTAGTGTTTTTGGCCCTGTGTTTCTGATTAGTGTTTCTGACACTGTGTATCTGTTTAGTGTTTCTGTTTGTTTCTGTTACTGTTTCTGATCCTGTGTTTCTGTTTAGTGTTTCTGACCCTGTGTTTCTGTTCAGTGTTTCTGACCCTGTGTTTCTGGTTTGTGTTTCTGACCCTGTGTTTCTGGTGAGTGTTTCTGACCCTGTGTTCTGGTTAGTATTTCTGACCCTGTGTATCTGTTTAGTGTTTCTGTCTGTTTGTTTCTGTTACTGTTTCTGACCCTGTGTTTCTGGTTAGTTTTTCTGACCCTGTGTTTCTGGCTCTGTGTTTCTGACCCTGTGTTTCTGGTTAGTCTTTCTGACGCTGTGTTCTGGCTAGTGTTTCTGACCCTTTGCTTCTGGTTAGTGTTTCTGTCTGTTGTTTCTGTTAGTGTTTCTGACCCTGTGTTTCTGGTCACTGGCTCTGTGTTTCTGACCCTGTATTTCTGTATAGTGTTTCTGACCATGTGTTTCTGGTTAGTGTTTCTGACCCTGTGTTTCTGACCCTGTGTTTCTGGGTATCGTTTCTGACCCTGTGTTTCTGGCTCTGTGTTTCTGACCCTGTGTTCTGGTCAGTGTTTCTGACCCTGTGTTTCTGGTTAGCGTTTCTGACCCTGTGTTTCTGGTTAGTGTTTCTGACCCTGTGTTTCTGGTTAGTGTTTCTGACCCTGTGTTTCTGACCATGTGTTTCTGGTTAGTGTTTCTGATCCTGTGTTCTGGTTATTGTTTCTGACCCTGTGTTCTGGTTAGCTTCTCTGACCCTGTGTTCTGGTTAATGTTTCTGTCTGTTTGTTTCTGTTACTGTTTCTGACCCTGTGTTTCTGGTTAGTTTTTCTGACCCTGTGTTTCTGGCTCTGTGTTTCTGACCCTGTGTTTCTGGTTAGTCTTTCTGACGCTGTGTTCTGGTTAATGTTTCTGACCCTGCTTTTCTGGCTAGTGTTTCTGACGCTGTGTTCTGGCTAGTGTTTCTGACCCTTTGCTTCTGGTTCGTGTTTCTGACACTGTATCTGTTTAGTGTTTCTGTCTGTTTGTTTCTGTTAGTGTTTCTGACCCTGTGTTTCTGGTCAGTGTTTCTGGCTCTGTGTTTCTGACCCTGTATTTCTGTTTAGTGTTTCTGACCATGTGTTTCTGGTTATTGTTTCTGACCCTGTGTTTCTGGCCATGTGTTTCTGACCATGTGTTTCTGGGTAGTGTTTCTGACCCTGTGTTCTGGTTAGTGTTTCTGACCCTGTGTTTCTGGTCAGTGTTTCTGGTTAGAGTTTCTGACCATGTGTTTCTTGTTAGTGTTTCTGACCCTGTGTTCTGGTGAGTGTTTCTGACCCTGTGTTTCTGGTTAGTGTTTCTGTCTGTTTGTTTCTGTTACTGTTTCTGACCCTGTGTTCTGGTTAGTGTTTCTGACCCTGTGTTTTCTGGCTAGTGTTTCTGACCCTGTGTTCTGGCTAGTGTTTCTGACCCTGTGTTCTGGTTAGTGTTTCTGACCCTGTGTTTCTGGTTAGTGTTTCTGTCTGTTCGTTTCTGTTACTGTTTCTGACCCTGTGTTCTGGTTAGTGTTTCTGACCCTGCTTTTCTGGCTAGTGTTTCTGACCCTGTGTTCTGGCTAGTGTTTCTGACCCTGTGTTCTGGTTAGTGTTTCTGACCCTGTGTTTCTGGTTAGTGTTTCTGACCCTGTGTTTCTGGTTCTGTGTTTCTGACCCTGTGTTCTGGTTAGTGTTTCTGACCCTGAGTTTCTGGTTAGTGTTTCTGACCCTGTGTTTCTGGTTTGTGTTTCTGACCCTGTGTTTCTGGTGAGCGTTTCTGACCCTGTGTTTCTGGTTAGTATTTCTGACGCTGTGTTCTGGCTAGTGTTTCTGACCCTGTGTTCTGGTGAGTGTTTCTGACCCTGTGTTTCTGGTTAGTGTTTCTGTCTGTTTGTTTCTGTTACTGTTTCTGACCCTGTGTTCTGGTTAGTGTTTCTGACCCTGCTTTTCTGGCTAGTGTTTCTGACCCTGTGTTCTGGCTAGTGTTTCTGACCCTGTGTTCTGGTTAGTGTTTCTGACCCTGTGTTTCTGGTTAGTGTTTCTGTCACTGTTTCTGACCCTGTGTTTCTGGTTAGTCGTGCTGACGCTGTGTTCTGGTTAGTGTTTCTGACCCTGTGTTCTGGTTAGTGTTTCTGGTTAGTGTTTCTGACCCTGTGTTTCTGGATAGTGTTTCTGACCCTGTGTTTCTGGTTAGTGTTTCTGACCCTGTGTTTCTGGTTCTGTGTTTCTGACCCTGTGTTCTGGTTAGTGTTTCTGACCCTGTGTTTCTGGTTAGTGTTTCTGACCTTGTGTTTCTGGTTCTGTGTTTCTGACCCTGTGTTCTGGTTAGTGTTTCTGACCCTGTGTTTCTGGTTAGTGTTTCTGACCTTGTGTTTCTGGTTGGTGTTTCTGACCCTGTGTTTCTGGTTAGTGTTTCTGACCATGTGTTTATGGTCAGTGTTTCTGACCCTGTGTTTCTGGTTAGTGTTTCTGGCCCTGTGTTTCTAATTAGTGTTTCTGACACTGTTTATCTGTTTAGTGTTTCTGTCTGTTTGTTTCTGTTACTGTTTCTGACCCTGTGTTTCTGTTTAGTGTTTCTGACCCTGTGTTTCTGTTACTGTTTCTGACCCTGTGTTTCTGTTTAGTGTTTCTGACCCTGTGTTTCTGTTCAGTGTTTCTGACCCTGTGTTTCTGGTGAGTGTTTCTGACCCTGTGTTTCTGGTTAGTCTTTCTGACGCTGTGTTCTGGTTAGTATTTCTGACACTGTGTATCTGTTTAGTGTTTCTGACACTGTGTATCTGTTTAGTGTTTCTGTCTGTTTGTTTCTGTTCAGTGTTTCTGACCCTGTGTTTCTGGTTAGTGTTTCTGACCCAGTGTTTCTGGTCAGTGTTTCTGACCCTGTGTTCTGGTCAGTGTTTCTGACCCTGTGTTCTGGTTAGTGTTTCTGACCCTGTGTTTCTGGTTAGTGTTTCTGACCCTGTGTTTCTGACCATGTGTTTCTGGTTACTGTTTCTGACCCTGTGTTCTGGTTACTGTTTCTGACCCTGTGTTCTGGTTACTGTTTCTGTCTGTTTGTTTCTGTTACTGTTTCTGACCCTGTGTTTCTGGTTAGTTTTTCTGACCCTGTGTTGCTGGTTAGTCTTTCTGACGCTGTGTTCTGGTTAATGTTTCTGACCCTGCTTTTCTGGCTAGTGTTTCTGACCCTGTGTTCTGGCTAGTGTTTCTGACCCTTTGCTTCTGGTTAGTGTTTCTGACACTGTATCTGTTTAGTGTTTGTTTCTGTTAGTGTTTCTGACCCTGTGTTTCTGGTCAGTGTTTCTGGTCAGTGTTTCTGGCTCTGTGTTTCTGACCCTGTATTTCTGTTTAGTGTTTCTGGTTATTGTTTCTGACCCTGTGTTTCTGACCATGTGTTTCTGACCATGTGTTTCTGGGTAGTGTTTCTGACCCTGTGTTTCTGCCTCTGTGTTTCTGACCCTGTGTTCTGGTTAGTGTTTCTGACCCTGTGTTTCTGGTCAGTGTTTCTGGTTAGTGTTTCTGACCCTGTGCTTCTGGTTATTGTTTCTGACCCTGTGTTTCTGGTTAGTGTTTCTGACCCTGTGTTTCTGGTTCTGTGTTTCTGACCCTGTGTTCTGGTTAGTGTTTCTGACCCTGTGTTTCTGGTTAGTGTTTCTGACCCTGTGTTTCTGGTTAGTGTTTCTGACCTTGTGTTTCTGGTTGGTGTTTCTGACCCTGTGTTTCTGGTTAGTGTTTCTGACCATGTGTTTATGGTTAGTGTTTCTGACCCTGCGTTTCTGGTCAGTGTTTCTGGCCCTGTGTTTCTGATTAGTGTTTCTGACACTGTGTATCTGTTTAGTGTTTCTGTCTGTTAGTTTCTGTTACTGTTTCTGACCCTGTGTTTCTGTTTAGTGTTTCTGACCCTGTGTTTCTGTTCAGTGTTTCTGACCCTGTGTTTCTGGTTTGTGTTTCTGACCCTGTGTTTCTGGTGAGCGTTTCTGACCCTGTGTTTCTGGTTAGTATTTCTGACGCTGTGTTCTGGTTAGTGTTTCTGACCCTGTGTTTCTGGTTAGTGTTTCTGCCTGTTTGTTTCTGTTACTGTTTCTGACCCTGTGTTCTGGTTAGTGTTTCTGACCCTGCTTTTCTGGCTAGTGTTTCTGACCCTGTGTTCTGGCTAGTGTTTCTGACCCTCTGTTCTGGTTAGTGTTTCTGACCCTGTGTTTCTGGTCAGTGTTTCTGACCCTGTGTTCTGGTTAGTGTTTCTGACCCTGTGTTTCTGGTTAGTGTTTCTGACCCTGTGTTTCTGGTTCTGTGTTTCTGACCCTGTGTTCTGGTTAGTGTTTCTGACCCTGAGTTTCTGGTTAGTGTTTCTGACCCTGTGTTTCTGGTTAGTGTTTCTGACCCTGTGTTTCTGGTTCTGTGTTTCTGGTTAGTGTTTCTGTCTGTTTGTTTCGGTTACTGTTTCTGACCCTGTGTTTCTGGTTAGTCGTGCTGACGCTGTGTTCTGGTTAGTGTTTCTGACCCTGTGTTCTGGTTAGTGTTTCTGACCCTGTGTTTCTGGTTAGTGTTTCTGACCCTGTGTTTCTGGATAGTGTTTCTGACCCTGTGTTTCTGGTTAGTGTTTCTGACCCTGTGCTTCTGGTTATTGTTTCTGACCCTGTGTTTCTGGTTAGTGTTTCTGACCCTGTGTTTCTGGTTCTGTGTTTCTGACCCTGTGTTCTGGTTAGTGTTTCTGACCCTGTGTTTCTGGTTAGTGTTTCTGACCCTGTGTTTCTGGTTAGTGTTTCGGACCCTGTGTTTCTGGTTAGTGTTTCTGACCTTGTGTTTCTGGTTGGTGTTTCTGACCCTGTGTTTCTGGTTAGTGTTTCTGACCATGTGTTTATGGTTAGTGTTTCTGACCCTGTGTTTCTGGTTAGTGTTTTTGGCCCTGTGTTTCTGATTAGTGTTTCTGACACTGTGTATCTGTTTAGTGTTTCTGTTTGTTTCTGTTACTGTTTCTGATCCTGTGTTTCTGTTTAGTGTTTCTGACCCTGTGTTTCTGTTCAGTGTTTCTGACCCTGTGTTTCTGGTTTGTGTTTCTGACCCTGTGTTTCTGGTTAGTCTTTCTGACGCTGTGTTCTGGTTAGTATTTCTGACCCTGTGTATCTGTTTAGTGTTTCTGTCTGTTTGTTTCTGTTACTGTTTCTGACCCTGTGTTTCTGGTTAGTTTTTCTGACCCTGTGTTTCTGGCTCTGTGTTTCTGACCCTGTGTTTCTGGTTAGTCTTTCTGACGCTGTGTTCTGGCTAGTGTTTCTGACCCTTTGCTTCTGGTTAGTGTTTCTGTCTGTTCGTTTCTGTTAGTGTTTCTGACCCTGTGTTTCTGGTCAGTGTTTCTGGCTCTGTGTTTCTGACCCTGTATTTCTGTATAGTGTTTCTGACCATGTGTTTCTGGTTATTGTTTCTGACCCTGTGTTTCTGACCCTGTGTTTCTGGGTATCGTTTCTGACCCTGTGTTTCTGGCTCTGTGTTTCTGACCCTGTGTTCTGGTCAGTGTTTCTGACCCTGTGTTTCTGGTTAGTGTTTCTGACCCTGTGTTTCTGGTTAGTGTTTCTGACCCTGTGTTTCTGGTTAGTGTTTCTGACCCTGTGTTTCTGACCATGTGTTTCTGGTTAGTGTTTCTGATCCTGTGTTCTGGTTATTGTTTCTGACCCTGTGTTCTGGTTAGCTTCTCTGACCCTGTGTTCTGGTTAATGTTTCTGTCTGTTTGTTTCTGTTACTGTTTCTGACCCGGTGTTTCTGGTTAGTTTTCTGACCCTGTGTTTCTGGCTCTGTGTTTCTGACCCTGTGTTTCTGGTTAGTCTTTCTGACGCTGTGTTCTGGTTAATGTTTCTGACCCTGCTTTTCTGGCTAGTGTTTCTGACGCTGTGTTCTGGCTAGTGTTTCTGACCCTTTGCTTCTGGTTCGTGTTTCTGACACTGTATCTGTTTAGTGTTTCTGTCTGTTTGTTTCTGTTAGTGTTTCTGACCCTGTGTTTCTGGTCAGTGTTTCTGGCTCTGTGTTTCTGACCCTGTATTTCTGTTTAGTGTTTCTGACCATGTGTTTCTGGTTATTGTTTCTGACCCTGTGTTTCTGGCCATGTGTTTCTGACCATGTGTTTCTGGGTAGTGTTTCTGACCCTGTGTTCTGGTTAGTGTTTCTGACCCTGTGTTTCTGGTCAGTGTTTCTGGTTAGAGTTTCTGACCATGTGTTTCTTGTTAGTGTTTCTGACCCTGTGTTCTGGTGAGTGTTTCTGACCCTGTGTTTCTGGTTAGTGTTTCTGTCTGTTTGTTTCTGTTACTGTTTCTGACCCTGTGTTCTGGTTAGTGTTTCTGACCCTGCTTTTCTGGCTAGTGTTTCTGACCCTGTGTTCTGGCTAGTGTTTCTGACCCTGTGTTCTGGTTAGTGTTTCTGACCCTGTGTTTCTGGTTAGTGTTTCTGTCTGTTCGTTTCTGTTACTGTTTCTGACCCTGTGTTCTGGTTAGTGTTTCTGACCCTGCTTTTCTGGCTAGTGTTTCTGACCCTGTGTTCTGGCTAGTGTTTCTGACCCTGTGTTCTGGTTAGTGTTTCTGACCCTGTGTTTCTGGTTAGTGTTTCTGACCCTGTGTTTCTGGTTCTGTGTTTCTGACCCTGTGTTCTGGTTAGTGTTTCTGACCCTGAGTTTCTGGTTAGTGTTTCTGACCCTGTGTTTCTGGTTTGTGTTTCTGACCCTGTGTTTCTGGTGAGCGTTTCTGACCCTGTGTTTCTGGTTAGTATTTCTGACGCTGTGTTCTGGTTAGTGTTTCTGACCCTGTGTTTCTGGTTAGTGTTTCTGCCTGTTTGTTTCTGTTACTGTTTCTGACCCTGTGTTCTGGTTAGTGTTTCTGACCCTGCTTTTCTGGCTAGTGTTTCTGACCCTGTGTTCTGGCTAGTGTTTCTGACCCTCTGTTCTGGTTAGTGTTTCTGACCCTGTGTTTCTGGTCAGTGTTTCTGACCCTGTGTTCTGGTTAGTGTTTCTGACCCTGTGTTTCTGGTTAGTGTTTCTGACCCTGTGTTTCTGGTTCTGTGTTTCTGACCCTGTGTTCTGGTTAGTGTTTCTGACCCTGAGTTTCTGGTTAGTGTTTCTGACCCTGTGTTTCTGGTTAGTGTTTCTGACCCTGTGTTTCTGGTTCTGTGTTTCTGGTTAGTGTTTCTGTCTGTTTGTTTCGGTTACTGTTTCTGACCCTGTGTTTCTGGTTAGTCGTGCTGACGCTGTGTTCTGGTTAGTGTTTCTGACCCTGTGTTCTGGTTAGTGTTTCTGACCCTGTGTTTCTGGTTAGTGTTTCTGACCCTGTGTTTCTGGATAGTGTTTCTGACCCTGTGTTTCTGGTTAGTGTTTCTGACCCTGTGCTTCTGGTTATTGTTTCTGACCCTGTGTTTCTGGTTAGTGTTTCTGACCCTGTGTTTCTGGTTCTGTGTTTCTGACCCTGTGTTCTGGTTAGTGTTTCTGACCCTGTGTTTCTGGTTAGTGTTTCTGACCCTGTGTTTCTGGTTAGTGTTTCGGACCCTGTGTTTCTGGTTAGTGTTTCTGACCTTGTGTTTCTGGTTGGTGTTTCTGACCCTGTGTTTCTGGTTAGTGTTTCTGACCATGTGTTTATGGTTAGTGTTTCTGACCCTGTGTTTCTGGTTAGTGTTTTTGGCCCTGTGTTTCTGATTAGTGTTTCTGACACTGTGTATCTGTTTAGTGTTTCTGTTTGTTTCTGTTACTGTTTCTGATCCTGTGTTTCTGTTTAGTGTTTCTGACCCTGTGTTTCTGTTCAGTGTTTCTGACCCTGTGTTTCTGGTTTGTGTTTCTGACCCTGTGTTTCTGGTGAGTGTTTCTGACCCTGTGTTTCTGGTTAGTCTTTCTGACGCTGTGTTCTGGTTAGTATTTCTGACCCTGTGTATCTGTTTAGTGTTTCTGTCTGTTTGTTTCTGTTACTGTTTCTGACCCTGTGTTTCTGGTTAGTTTTTCTGACCCTGTGTTTCTGGCTCTGTGTTTCTGACCCTGTGTTTCTGGTTAGTCTTTCTGACGCTGTGTTCTGGCTAGTGTTTCTGACCCTTTGCTTCTGGTTAGTGTTTCTGTCTGTTCGTTTCTGTTAGTGTTTCTGACCCTGTGTTTCTGGTCAGTGTTTCTGGCTCTGTGTTTCTGACCCTGTATTTCTGTATAGTGTTTCTGACCATGTGTTTCTGGTTATTGTTTCTGACCCTGTGTTTCTGACCCTGTGTTTCTGGGTATCGTTTCTGACCCTGTGTTTCTGGCTCTGTGTTTCTGACCCTGTGTTCTGGTCAGTGTTTCTGACCCTGTGTTTCTGGTTAGCGTTTCTGACCCTGTGTTTCTGGTTAGTGTTTCTGACCCTGTGTTTCTGGTTAGTGTTTCTGACCCTGTGTTTCTGACCATGTGTTTCTGGTTAGTGTTTCTGATCCTGTGTTCTGGTTATTGTTTCTGACCCTGTGTTCTGGTTAGCTTCTCTGACCCTGTGTTCTGGTTAATGTTTCTGTCTGTTTGTTTCTGTTACTGTTTCTGACCCGGTGTTTCTGGTTAGTTTTTCTGACCCTGTGTTTCTGGCTCTGTGTTTCTGACCCTGTGTTTCTGGTTAGTCTTTCTGACGCTGTGTTCTGGTTAATGTTTCTGACCCTGCTTTTCTGGCTAGTGTTTCTGACGCTGTGTTCTGGCTAGTGTTTCTGACCCTTTGCTTCTGGTTCGTGTTTCTGACACTGTATCTGTTTAGTGTTTCTGTCTGTTTGTTTCTGTTAGTGTTTCTGACCCTGTGTTTCTGGTCAGTGTTTCTGGCTCTGTGTTTCTGACCCTGTATTTCTGTTTAGTGTTTCTGACCATGTGTTTCTGGTTATTGTTTCTGACCCTGTGTTTCTGACCATGTGTTTCTGACCATGTGTTTCTGGGTAGTGTTTCTGACCCTGTGTTCTGGTTAGTGTTTCTGACCCTGTGTTTCTGGTCAGTGTTTCTGGTTAGAGTTTCTGACCATGTGTTTCTTGTTAGTGTTTCTGACCCTGTGTTCTGGTGAGTGTTTCTGACCCTGTGTTTCTGGTTAGTGTTTCTGTCTGTTTGTTTCTGTTACTGTTTCTGACCCTGTGTTCTGGTTAGTGTTTCTGACCCTGCTTTTCTGGCTAGTGTTTCTGACCCTGTGTTCTGGCTAGTGTTTCTGACCCTGTGTTCTGGTTAGTGTTTCTGACCCTGTGTTTCTGGTTAGTGTTTCTGTCTGTTCGTTTCTGTTACTGTTTCTGACCCTGTGTTCTGGTTAGTGTTTCTGACCCTGCTTTTCTGGCTAGTGTTTCTGACCCTGTGTTCTGGCTAGTGTTTCTGACCCTGTGTTCTGGTTAGTGTTTCTGACCCTGTGTTTCTGGTCAGTGTTTCTGACCCTGTGTTCTGGTTAGTGTTTCTGACCCTGTGTTTCTGGTTAGTGTTTCTGACCCTGTGTTTCTGGTTCTGTGTTTCTGACCCTGTGTTCTGGTTAGTGTTTCTGACCCTGAGTTTCTGGTTAGTGTTTCTGACCCTGTGTTTCTGGTTAGTGTTTCTGACCCTGTGTTTCTGGTTCTGTGTTTCTGGTTAGTGTTTCTGTCTGTTTGTTTCGGTTACTGTTTCTGACCCTGTGTTTCTGGTTAGTCGTGCTGACGCTGTGTTCTGGTTAGTGTTTCTGACCCTGTGTTCTGGTTAGTGTTTCTGACCCTGTGTTTCTGGTTAGTGTTTCTGACCCTGTGTTTCTGGATAGTGTTTCTGACCCTGTGTTTCTGGTTAGTGTTTCTGACCCTGTGCTTCTGGTTATTGTTTCTGACCCTGTGTTTCTGGTTAGTGTTTCTGACCCTGTGTTTCTGGTTCTGTGTTTCTGACCCTGTGTTCTGGTTAGTGTTTCTGACCCTGTGTTTCTGGTTAGTGTTTCTGACCCTGTGTTTCTGGTTAGTGTTTCGGACCCTGTGTTTCTGGTTAGTGTTTCTGACCTTGTGTTTCTGGTTGGTGTTTCTGACCCTGTGTTTCTGGTTAGTGTTTCTGACCATGTGTTTATGGTTAGTGTTTCTGACCCTGTGTTTCTGGTTAGTGTTTTTGGCCCTGTGTTTCTGATTAGTGTTTCTGACACTGTGTATCTGTTTAGTGTTTCTGTTTGTTTCTGTTACTGTTTCTGATCCTGTGTTTCTGTTTAGTGTTTCTGACCCTGTGTTTCTGTTCAGTGTTTCTGACCCTGTGTTTCTGGTTTGTGTTTCTGACCCTGTGTTTCTGGTGAGTGTTTCTGACCCTGTGTTTCTGGTTAGTCTTTCTGACGCTGTGTTCTGGTTAGTATTTCTGACCCTGTGTATCTGTTTAGTGTTTCTGTCTGTTTGTTTCTGTTACTGTTTCTGACCCTGTGTTTCTGGTTAGTTTTTCTGACCCTGTGTTTCTGGCTCTGTGTTTCTGACCCTGTGTTTCTGGTTAGTCTTTCTGACGCTGTGTTCTGGCTAGTGTTTCTGACCCTTTGCTTCTGGTTAGTGTTTCTGTCTGTTCGTTTCTGTTAGTGTTTCTGACCCTGTGTTTCTGGTCAGTGTTTCTGGCTCTGTGTTTCTGACCCTGTATTTCTGTATAGTGTTTCTGACCATGTGTTTCTGGTTATTGTTTCTGACCCTGTGTTTCTGACCCTGTGTTTCTGGGTATCGTTTCTGACCCTGTGTTTCTGGCTCTGTGTTTCTGACCCTGTGTTCTGGTCAGTGTTTCTGACCCTGTGTTTCTGGTTAGTGTTTCTGACCCTGTGTTTCTGGTTAGTGTTTCTGACCCTGTGTTTCTGGTTAGTGTTTCTGACCCTGTGTTTCTGTTTCTGACCATGTGTTTCTGGTTAGTGTTTCTGATCCTGTGTTCTGGTTATTGTTTCTGACCCTGTGTTCTGGTTAGCTTCTCTGACCCTGTGTTCTGGTTAATGTTTCTGTCTGTTTGTTTCTGTTACTGTTTCTGACCCGGTGTTTCTGGTTAGTTTTTCTGACCCTGTGTTTCTGGCTCTGTGTTTCTGACCCTGTGTTTCTGGTTAGTCTTTCTGACGCTGTGTTCTGGTTAATGTTTCTGACCCTGCTTTTCTGGCTAGTGTTTCTGACGCTGTGTTCTGGCTAGTGTTTCTGACCCTTTGCTTCTGGTTCGTGTTTCTGTCTGTTTGTTTCTGTTAGTGTTTCTGACCCTGTGTTTCTGGTCAGTGTTTCTGGCTCTGTGTTTCTGACCCTGTATTTCTGTTTAGTGTTTCTGACCATGTGTTTCTGGTTATTGTTTCTGACCCTGTGTTTCTGACCATGTGTTTCTGACCATGTGTTTCTGGGTAGTGTTTCTGACCCTGTGTTCTGGTTAGTGTTTCTGACCCTGTGTTTCTGGTCAGTGTTTCTGGTTAGAGTTTCTGACCATGTGTTTCTTGTTAGTGTTTCTGACCCTGTGTTCTGGTGAGTGTTTCTGACCCTGTGTTTCTGGTTAGTGTTTCTGTCTGTTTGTTTCTGTTACTGTTTCTGACCCTGTGTTCTGGTTAGTGTTTCTGACCCTGCTTTTCTGGCTAGTGTTTCTGACCCTGTGTTCTGGCTAGTGTTTCTGACCCTGTGTTCTGGTTAGTGTTTCTGACCCTGTGTTTCTGGTTAGTGTTTCTGTCTGTTCGTTTCTGTTACTGTTTCTGACCCTGTGTTTCTGGTTAGTCGTGCTGACGCTGTGTTCTGGTTAGTGTTTCTGACCCTGTGTTCTGGTTAGTGTTTCTGGTTAGTGTTTCTGACCCTGTGTTTCTGGATAGTGTTTCTGACCCTGTGTTCTGGTTAGTGTTTCTGACCCTGTGTTTCTGGTTAGTGTTTCTGACCTTGTGTTTCTGGTTAGTGTTTCTGACCTTGTGTTTCTGGTTGGTGTTTCTGACCCTGTGTTTCTGGTTAGTGTTTCTGACCATGTGTTTATGGTTAGTGTTTCTGACCTGCGTTTCTGGTCAGTGTTTCTGACCCTGTGTTTCTGGTTAGTGTTTCTGGCCCTGTGTTTCTAATTAGTGTTTCTGACACTGTTTATCTGTTTAGTGTTTCTGTCTGTTTGTTTCTGTTACTGTTTCTGACCCTGTGTTTCTGTTTAGTGTTTCTGACCCTGTGTTTCTGTTACTGTTTCTGACCCTGTGTTTCTGTTTAGTGTTTCTGACCCTGTGTTTCTGTTCAGTGTTTCTGACCCTGTGTTTCTGGTGAGTGTTTCTGACCCTGTGTTTCTGGTTAGTCTTTCTGACGCTGTGTTCTGGTTAGTATTTCTGACACTGTGTATCTGTTTAGTGTTTCTGACACTGTGTATCTGTTTAGTGTTTCTGTCTGTTTGTTTCTGTTCAGTGTTTCTGACCCTGTGTTTCTGGTTAGTGTTTCTGACCCAGTGTTTCTGGTCAGTGTTTCTGACCCTGTGTTCTGGTCAGTGTTTCTGACCCTGTGTTTCTGGTTAGTGTTTCTGACCCTGTGTTTCTGGTTAGTGTTTCTGACCCTGTGTTTCTGACCCTGTGTTCTGGTTACTGTTTCTGACCCTGTGTTCTGGTTAGTGTTTCTGTCTGTTTGTTTCTGTTACTGTTTCTGACCCTGTGTTTCTGGTTAGTTTTTCTGACCCTGTGTTGCTGGTTAGTCTTTCTGACGCTGTGTTCTGGTTAATGTTTCTGACCCTGCTTTTCTGGCTAGTGTTTCTGACCCTGTGTTCTGGCTAGTGTTTCTGACCCTTTGCTTCTGGTTAGTGTTTCTGACACTGTATCTGTTTAGTGTTTGTTTCTGTTAGTGTTTCTGACCCTGTATTTCTGTTTAGTGTTTCTGGTTATTGTTTCTGACCCTGTGTTTCTGACCATGTGTTTCTGACCATGTGTTTCTGGGTAGTGTTTCTGACCCTGTGTTTCTGCCTCTGTGTTTCTGACCCTGTGTTCTGGTTAGTGTTTCTGACCCTGTGTTTCTGGTCAGTGTTTCTGGTTAGTGTTTCTGACCCTGTGCTTCTGGTTATTGTTTCTGACCCTGTGTTTCTGGTTAGTGTTTCTGACCCTGTGTTTCTGGTTCTGTGTTTCTGACCCTGTGTTCTGGTTAGTGTTTCTGACCCTGTGTTTCTGGTTAGTGTTTCTGACCCTGTGTTTCTGGTTAGTGTTTCTGACCTTGTGTTTCTGGTTGGTGTTTCTGACCCTGTGTTTCTGGTTAGTGTTTCTGACCATGTGTTTATGGTTAGTGTTTCTGACCCTGCGTTTCTGGTCAGTGTTTCTGACACTGTGTATCTGTTTAGTGTTTCTGTCTGTTAGTTTCTGTTACTGTTTCTGACCCTGTGTTTCTGTTTAGTGTTTCTGACCCTGTGTTTCTGTTCAGTGTTTCTGACGCTGTGTTCTGGTTAGTATTTCTGACCCTGTGTTTCTGGTTAGTGTTTCTGACCCTGTGTTCTGGTTAGTGTTTCTGACCCTGTGTTTCTGGTTAGTGTTTCTGTCTGTTTGTTTCTGTTACTGTTTCTGACCCTGTGTTCTGGTTAGTGTTTCTGACCCTGTGTTTCTGGTTAGTGTTTCTGTCTGTTTGTTTCTGTTACTGTTTCTGACCCTGTGTTCTGGTTAGTGTTTCTGACCCTGCTTTTCTGGCTAGTGTTTCTGACCCTGTGTTCTGGCTAGTGTTTCTGACCCTGTGTTCTGGTTAGTGTTTCTGACCCTGTGTTTCTGGTCAGTGTTTCTGACCCTGTGTTCTGGTTAGTGTTTCTGACCCTGTGTTTCTGGTTAGTGTTTCTGACCCTGTGTTTCTGTTTCTGTGTTTCTGACCCTGTGTTCTGGTTAGTGTTTCTGACCCTGAGTTTCTGGTTAGTGTTTCTGACCCTGTGTTTCTGGTTAGTGTTTCTGACCCTGTGTTTCTGGTTCTGTGTTTCTGGTTAGTGTTTCTGTCTGTTTGTTTCTGTTACTGTTTCTGACCCTGTGTTTCTGGTTAGTCGTGCTGACGCTGTGTTCTGGTTAGTGTTTCTGACCCTGTGTTCTGGTTAGTGTTTCTGACCCTGTGTTTCTGGTTAGTGTTTCTGACCCTGTGTTTCTGGATAGTGTTTCTGACCCTGTGTTTCTGGTTAGTGTTTCTGACCCTGTGCTTCTGGTTATTGTTTCTGACCCTGTGTTTCTGGTTAGTGTTTCTGACCCTGTGTTTCTGGTTCTGTGTTTCTGACCCTGTGTTCTGGTTAGTGTTTCTGACCCTGTGTTTCTGGTTAGTGTTTCTGACCCTGTGTTTCTGGTTAGTGTTTCGGACCCTGTGTTTCTGGTTGGTGTTTCTGACCCTGTGTTTCTGGTTAGTGTTTCTGACCATGTGTTTATGGTTAGTGTTTCTGACCCTGCGTTTCTGGTCAGTGTTTCTGACCCTGTGTTTCTGGTTAGTGTTTTTGGCCCTGTGTTTCTGATTAGTGTTTCTGACACTGTGTATCTGTTTAGTGTTTCTGTTTGTTTCTGTTACTGTTTCTGATCCTGTGTTTCTGTTTAGTGTTTCTGACCCTGTGTTTCTGTTCAGTGTTTCTGACCCTGTGTTTCTGGTTTGTGTTTCTGACCCTGTGTTTCTGGTGAGTGTTTCTGACCCTGTGTTTCTGGTTAGTGTTTCTGACGCTGTGTTCTGGTTAGTATTTCTGACCCTGTGTATCTGTTTAGTGTTTCTGTCTGTTTGTTTCTGGTTAGTTTTTCTGACCCTGTGTTTCTGGCTCTGTGTTTCTGACCCTGTGTTTCTGGTTAGTCTTTCTGACGCTGTGTTCTGGCTAGTGTTTCTGACCCTTTGCTTCTGGTTAGTGTTTCTGACACTGTATCTGTTTAGTGTTTCTGTCTGTTTGTTTCTGTTAGTGTTTCTGACCCTGTGTTTCTGGTCAGTGTTTCTGGCTCTGTGTTTCTGACCCTGTATTTCTGTTTAGTGTTTCTGACCATGTGTTTCTGGTTATTGTTTCTGACCCTGTGTTTCTGACCATGTGTTTCTGGGTAGTGTTTCTGACCCTGTGTTTCTGCCTCTGTGTTTCTGACCCTTTGTTCTGGTTAGTGTTTCTGACCCTGTGTTTCTGGTCAGTGTTTCTGACCCTGTGTTTCTGGGTATCGTTTCTGACCCTGTGTTTCTGGCTCTGTGTTTCTGACCCTGTGTTTCTGGTCAGTGTTTCTGACCCTGTGTTTCTGGTTAGCGTTTCTGACCCTGTGTTTCTGGTTAGTGTTTCTGGCCCTGTGTTTCTGGTTAGTGTTTCTGTCTGTTTGTTTCTGTTACTGTTTCTGACCCTGTGTTTCTGGTTAGTCGTGCTGACGCTGTGTTCTGGTTAGTGTTTCAGACCCTGTGTTTCTGGTTAGTGTTTCTGACCCTGTGTTTCTGGATAGTGTTTCTGACCCTGTGTTTCTGGTTAGTGTTTCTGACCCTGTGCTTCTGGTTATTGTTTCTGACCCTGTGTTTCTGGTTAGTGTTTCTGACCCTGTGTTTCTGGTTCTGTGTTTCTGACCCTGTGTTCTGGTTAGTGTTTCTGACCCTGTGTTTCTGGTTAGTGTTTCTGACCCTGTGTTTCTGGTTAGTGTTTCGGACCCTGTGTTTCTGGTTAGTGTTTCTGACCTTGTGTTTCTGGTTGGTGTTTCTGACCCTGTGTTTCTGGTTAGTGTTTCTGACCATGTGTTTATGGTTAGTGTTTCTGACCCTGCGTTTCTGGTCAGTGTTTCTGACCCTGTGTTTCTGGTTAGTGTTTTTGGCCCTGTGTTTCTGATTAGTGTTTCTGACACTGTGTATCTGTTTAGTGTTTCTGTTTGTTTCTGTTACTGTTTCTGATCCTGTGTTTCTGTTTAGTGTTTCTGACCCTGTGTTTCTGTTCAGTGTTTCTGACCCTGTGTTTCTGGTTTGTGTTTCTGACCCTGTGTTTCTGGTGAGTGTTTCTGACCCTGTGTTTCTGGTTAGTCTTTCTGACGCTGTGTTCTGGTTAGTATTTCTGACCCTGTGTATCTGTTTAGTGTTTCTGTCTGTTTGTTTCTGTTACTGTTTCTGACCCTGTGTTTCTGGTTAGTTTTTCTGACCCTGTGTTTCTGGCTCTGTGTTTCTGGTTAGTCTTTCTGACGCTGTGTTCTGGCTAGTGTTTCTGACCCTTTGCTTCTGGTTAGTGTTTCTGACACTGTATCTGTTTAGTGTTTCTGTCTGTTTGTTTCTGTTAGTGTTTCTGACCCTGTGTTTCTGGTCAGTGTTTCTGGCTCTGTGTTTCTGACCCTGTATTTCTGTTTAGTGTTTCTGACCATGTGTTTCTGGTTATTGTTTCTGACCCTGTGTTTCTGACCATGTGTTTCTGGGTAGTGTTTCTGACCCTGTGTTTCTGCCTCTGTGTTTCTGACCCTGTGTTCTGGTTAGTGTTTCTGACCCTGTGTTTCTGGTCAGTGTTTCTGGTTAGAGTTTCTGACCATGTGTTTCTGGTTAGTGTTTCTGACCCTGTGCTTCTGGTTATTGTTTCTGACCCTGTGTTTCTGGTTAGTGTTTCTGACCCTGTGTTTCTGGTTCTGTGTTTCTGACCCTGTGTTCTGGTTAGTGTTTCTGACCCTGTGTTTCTGGTTAGTGTTTCTGACCCTGTGTTTCTGGTTGGTGTTTCTGACCCTGTGTTTCTGGTGAGCGTTTCTGACCCTGTGTTTCTGGTTAGTATTTCTGACGCTGTGTTCTGGTTAGTATTTCTGACCCTGTGTTTCTGGTTAGTGTTTCTGACCCTGTGTTCTGGTTAGTGTTTCTGACCCTGTGTTTCTGGTTAGTGTTTCTGTCTGTTTGTTTCTGTTACTGTTTCTGACCCTGTGTTCTGGTTAGTGTTTCTGACCCTGCTTTTCTGGCTAGTGTTTCTGACCCTGTGTTCTGGCTAGTGTTTCTGACCCTGTGTTCTGGTTAGTGTTTCTGACCCTGTGTTTCTGGTCAGTGTTTCTGACCCTGTGTTCTGGTTAGTGTTTCTGACCCTGTGTTTCTGGTTAGTGTTTCTGACACTGTGTTTCTGGTTCTGTGTTTCTGACCCTGTGTTCTGGTTAGTGTTTCTGACCCTGTGTTTCTGGTTAGTGTTTCTGACCCTGTGTTTCTGGTTAGTGTTTCTGACCCTGTGTTTCTGGTTAGTGTTTCTGACCCTGTGTTTCTGGTTCTGAGTTTCTGACACTGTGTTTCTGGTTAGTGTTTCTTTCTGTTTGTTTCTGCTACTGTTTCTGACCATGTGTTTCTGGCTAGTGTTTCTGACCCTGTGTTTCTGGTTAGTGTTTCTGACACTGTATCTGTTTAGTGTTTCTGTCTGTTTGTTTCTGTTAGTGTTTCTGACCCTGTGTTTCTGACCATGTGTTTCTGACCCTGTGTTTCTGGTCATTGTTTCTGGTTAGTGTTTCTGACCCTGTGTTTCTGTTTAGTGTTTCTGACCCTGTGTTCTGGTGAGTGTTTCTGACCCTGTGTTTCTGGTTAGTGTTTCTGTCTGTTTGTTTCTATTACTGTTTCTGACCCTGTGTTTCTGGTTAGTGTTTCTGACCCTGTGTTTCTGGTTCTGTGTTTCTGACCCTGTGTTCTGGTTAGTGTTTCCGACCTTGTGTTTCTGGTTAGTGTTTCTGACCCTGTGTTTCTGGTTAGTGTTTCTGACCCTGTGTTTCTGGTTCTGTGTTTCTGACACTGTGTTTCTGGTTAGTGTTTCTTTCTGTTTGTTTCTGTTACTGTTTCTGACACTGTGTTTCTGGCTAGTGTTTCTGACCCTGTGTTCTGGTTAGTGTTTCTGACCCTGTGTTTCTGGCTAGTGTTTCTGACCGTGTGTTTCTGGTTAGTGTTTCTGACCCTGTGTTCTGGTGAGTGTTTCTGACCCTGTGTTTCTGGTTCTGTGTTTCTGACACTGTGTTTCTGGTTAGTGTTTCTTTCTGTTTGTTTCTGTTACTCTTTCTGACCCTGTGTTTCTGGCTAGTGTTTCTGACCCTGTGTTTCTGGTTAGTGTTTCTGACCCTGTGTTCTGGTGAGTGTTTCTGACCCTGTGTTTCTGGTTAGTGTTTCTGTCTGTTTGTTTCTGTTACTGTTTCTGACCATATGTTCTGGTTAGTGTTTCTGACCTTGTGTTTCTGGTTAGTGTTTCTGACCCTGTGTTCTTGTTAGTGTTTCTGACCCTGTGTTCTGGTTAGTGTTTCTGACCCTGTGTTTCTGGTTAGTGATTATGTGTGTTTGTTTCTGTTACTGTTTCTGAACCTGTGTTCTGGTTAGTGTTTCTGACCCTGTGTTTCTGGTTAGTGTTTCTGACCCTGTGTTCTGGTGAGTGTTTCTGACCCTGTGTTTCTGGTTAGTGTTTCTGTCTGTTTGTTTCTGTTACTGTTTCTGACCATGTGTTCTGGTTAGTGTTTCTGACCCTGTGTTTCTGGTTAGTGTTTCTGACCCTGTGTTTCTGGTTCGTGTTTCTGACCCTGTGTTTCTGGTTCTGTGTTTCTGACCCTGTGTTCTGGTTAGTGTTTCTGACCCTGTGTTTCTGGTTAGTGTTTCTGACCCTGTGTTTCTGGTTAGTGTTTCTGACCCTGTGTTTCTGGTTCTGTGTTTCTGACACTGCGTTTCTGGTTAGTGTTTCTTTCTGTTTGTTTCTGTTACTGTTTCTGACCCTGTGTTTCTGGCTAGTGTTTCTGACCCTGTGTTTCTGGTTAGTGTTTCTGACCCTGTGTTCTGGTGAGTGTTTCTGACCCTGTGTTTCTGGTTAGTGTTTCTGTCTGTTTGTTTCTGTTACTGTTTCTGACCATGTGTTCTGGTTCGTGTTTCTGACCCTGTGTTTCTGGTTAGTGTTTCTGACCCTGTGTTTCTGGTTAGTGTTTCTGACCCTGTGTTTCTGGTTCTGTGTTTCTTTCAGTTTGTTTCTGTTACTGTTTCTGACCCTGTGTTCTGGTTAGTGTTGCTGACCCTGCTTTTCTGGCTAGTGTTTCTGACCCTGTGTTCTGGGTAGTGTTTCTGACCCTGTGTTTCTGGTCAGTGTTTCTGACCCTGTGTTTCTGGTCAGTGTTTCTGACCCTGTGTTCTGGTTAGTGTTTCTGACCCTGTGTTTCTGGTTAGTGTTTCTGACCCTGTGTTTCTGGTTCTGTGTTTCTGACTCTGTGTTCTGTTTAGTGTTTCCGACCCTGTGTTTCTGGTTAGTGTTTCCGACCCTGTGTGTCTGGTTAGTGTTTCTGACCCTGTGTTTCTGGTTTGTGTTTCTGACCATGTGTTTCTGACCCTGCTTTTCTGGTTAGTCTTTCTGACCCTGTGTTCAGGTTAGTGTTTCTGACCCTGCTTTTCTGGCTAGTGTTTCTGACCCTGTGTTCTGGCTAGTGTTTCTGACCCTGTGTTCTGGTTAGTTTTTCTGACCCTGTGTTTCTGGTCAGTGTTTCTGACCCTGTGTTCTTGTTAGTGTTTCTGACCCTGTGTTCTGGTTAGTGTTTCTGACCCTGTGTTTCTGGTTAGTGATTATGTCTGTTTGTTTCTGTTACTGTTTCTGACCCTGTGTTCTGGTTAGTGTTTCTGACCCTGTGTTCTGGCTAGTGTTTCTGACCCTGTGTTTCTGGTTAGTGTTTCTGACACTGTATCTGTTTAGTGTTTCTGTCTGTCTGTTTCTGTTAGTGTTTCTGACCCTGTGTTTCTGACCATGTGTTTCTGACCCTGTGTTTCTGGTCAGTGTTTCTGGTTAGTGTTTCTGACCCTGTGTTTCTGGTTAGTGTTTCTGTCTGTTTGTTTCTATTACTGTTTCTGACCCTGTGTTTCTGGTTAGTGTTTCTGACCCTGTGTTTCTGGTTCTGTGTTTCTGACCCTGTGTTTCTGGTTAACGTTTCCGACCCTGTGTTTCTGGTTAGTGTTTCCGACCCTGTGTTTCTGGCTAGTGTTTCTGACCCTG
This sequence comes from Oncorhynchus nerka, assembly GCF_034236695.1. NCBI lineage: Eukaryota > Metazoa > Chordata > Actinopteri > Salmoniformes > Salmonidae > Oncorhynchus > Oncorhynchus nerka. The sequence goes on along the minus strand of NC_088417.1, from coordinate 107,056,679 downwards.
TGTTTCTGGCTAGTGTTTCTGACCGTGTGTTTCTGGGTAGTGTTTCTGACCCTGTGTTCTGGTGAGTGTTTCTGAGCCTGTGTTTCTGGTTAGTGTTTCTGTCTGTTTGTTTCTGTTAGTGTTTCTGACCCTGCTTTTCTGGCTAGTGTTTCTGACCCTGTGTTCTGGCTAGTGTTTCTGACCCTGTGTTTCTGGTCAGTGTTTCTGACCCTGTGTTTCTGGTCAGTGTTTCTGACCCTGTGTTCTGGTTAGTGTTTCTGACCCTGTGTTTCTGGTTAGTGTTTCTGACCCTGTGTTTCTGGTTAGTGTTTCTGACCCTATGTTTCTGGTTCTGTGTTTCTGACCCTGTGTTTCTGACCCTGTGTTCTGGTTAGTGTTTCCGACCCTGTGTTTCTGGTTAGTGTTTCCGACCCTGTGTGTCTGGTTAGTGTTTCTGACCCTGTGTTTCTGGTTTGTGTTTCTGACCATGTGTTTCTGACCCTGCTTTTCTGGTTAGTCTTTCTGACCCTGTGTTCAGGTTAGTGTTTCTGACCCTGCTTTTCTGGCTAGTGTTTCTGACCCTGCTTTTCTGGCTAGTGTTTCTGACCCTGTGTTCTGGTTAGTGTTTCTGACCCTGTGTTTCTGGTCAGTGTTTCTGACCCTGTGTTCTTGTTAGTGTTTCTGACCCTGTGTTCTGGTTAGTGTTTCTGACCCTGTGTTTCTGGTTCTGTGTTTCTTTCAGTTTGTTTCTGTTACTGTTTCTGACCCTGTGTTCTGGTTAGTGTTTCTGACCCTGCTTTTCTGGCTAGTGTTTCTACCCTGTGTTCTGGCTAGTTTTTCTGACCCTGTGTTTCTGGTCAGTGTTTCTGACCCTGTGTTTCTGGTCAGTGTTTCTGACCCTGTGTTTCTGGTTAGTCTTTCTGACGCTGTGTTCTGGCTAGTGTTTCTGACCCTTTGCTTCTGGTTAGTGTTTCTGTCTGTTCGTTTCCGTTAGTGTTTCTGACCCTGTGTTTCTGGTCAGTGTTTCTGGCTCTGTGTTTCTGACCCTGTATTTCTGTATAGTGTTTCTGACCATGTGTTTCTGGTTATTGTTTCTGACCCTGTGTTTCTGACCCTGTGTTTCTGGGTATCGTTTCTGACCTTGTGTTTCTGGCTCTGTGTTTCTGACCCTGTGTTCTGGTCAGTGTTTCTGACCCTGTGTTTCTGGTTAGCGTTTCTGACCCTGTGTTTCTGGTTAGTGTTTCTGACCCTGTGTTTCTGGTTAGTGTTTCTGACCCAGTGTTTCTAGTCAGTGTTTCTGACCCTGTGTTCTGGTTAGTGTTTCTGACCCTGTGTTTCTGGTTAGTGTTTCTGACCCTGTGTTTCTGACCCTGTGTTTCTGGTCAGTGTTTCTGACCCTGTGTTCTTGTTAGTGTTTCTGACCCTGTGTTCTGGTTAGTGTTTCTGACCCTGTGTTTCTGGTTAGTGATTATGTCTGTTTGTTTCTGTTACTGTTTCTGACCCTGTGTTCTGGTTAGTGTTTCTGACCCTGTGTTCTGGCTAGTGTTTCTGACCCTGTGTTTCTGGTTAGTGTTTCTGACACTGTATCTGTTTAGTGTTTCTGTCTGTCTGTTTCTGTTAGTGTTTCTGACCCTGTGTTTCTGACCATGTGTTTCTGACCCTGTGTTTCTGGTCAGTGTTTCTGGTTAGTGTTTCTGACCCTGTGTTTCTGGTTAGTGTTTCTGTCTGTTTGTTTCTATTACTGTTTCTGACCCTGTGTTTCTGGTTAGTGTTTCTGACCCTGTGTTTCTGGTTCTGTGTTTCTGACCCTGTGTTTCTGGTTAGTGTTTCCGACCCTGTGTTTCTGGTTAGTGTTTCCGACCCTGTGTTTCTGGCTAGTGTTTCTGACCCTGTGTTTCTGGCTAGTGTTTCTGACCGTGTGTTTCTGGTTAGTGTTTCTGACCCTGTGTTCTGGTGAGTGTTTCTGAGCCTGTGTTTCTGGTTAGTGTTTCTGTCTGTTTGTTTCTGTTAGTGTTTCTGACCCTGCTTTTCTGGCTAGTGTTTCTGACCCTGTGTTCTGGCTAGTGTTTCTGACCCTGTGTTTCTGGTCAGTGTTTCTGACCCTGTGTTTCTGGTCAGTGTTTCTGACCCTGTGTTCTGGTTAGTGTTTCTGACCCTGTGTTTCTGGTTAGTGTTTCTGACCCTGTGTTTCTGGTTAGTGTTTCTGACCCTATGTTTCTGGTTCTGTGTTTCTGACCCTGTGTTTCTGACCCTGTGTTCTGGTTAGTGTTTCCGACCCTGTGTTTCTGGTTAGTGTTTCCGACCCTGTGTGTCTGGTTAGTGTTTCTGACCCTGTGTTTCTGGTTTGTGTTTCTGACCATGTGTTTCTGACCCTGCTTTTCTGGTTAGTCTTTCTGACCCTGTGTTCAGGTTAGTGTTTCTGACCCTGCTTTTCTGGCTAGTGTTTCTGACCCTGCTTTTCTGGCTAGTGTTTCTGACCCTGTGTTCTGGTTAGTGTTTCTGACCCTGTGTTTCTGGTCAGTGTTTCTGACCCTGTGTTCTTGTTAGTGTTTCTGACCCTGTGTTCTGGTTAGTGTTTCTGACCCTGTGTTTCTGGTCAGTGTTTCTGACCCTGTGTTCTTGTTACTGTTTCTGACCCTGTGTTCTGGTTAGTGTTTCTGACCCTGCTTTTCTGGCTAGTGTTTCTACCCTGTGTTCTGGCTAGTTTTTCTGACCCTGTGTTTCTGGTCAGTGTTTCTGACCCTGTGTTTCTGGTCAGTGTTTCTGACCCTGTGTTTCTGGTTAGTCTTTCTGACGCTGTGTTCTGGCTAGTGTTTCTGACCCTTTGCTTCTGGTTAGTGTTTCTGTCTGTTCGTTTCCGTTAGTGTTTCTGACCCTGTGTTTCTGGTCAGTGTTTCTGGCTCTGTGTTTCTGACCCTGTATTTCTGTATAGTGTTTCTGACCATGTGTTTCTGGTTATTGTTTCTGACCCTGTGTTTCTGACCCTGTGTTTCTGGGTATCGTTTCTGACCTTGTGTTTCTGGCTCTGTGTTTCTGACCCTGTGTTCTGGTCAGTGTTTCTGACCCTGTGTTTCTGGTTAGCGTTTCTGACCCTGTGTTTCTGGTTAGTGTTTCTGACCCTGTGTTTCTGGTTAGTGTTTCTGACCCAGTGTTTCTAGTCAGTGTTTCTGACCCTGTGTTCTGGTTAGTGTTTCTGACCCTGTGTTTCTGGTTAGTGTTTCTGACCCTGTGTTTCTGACCATGTGTTTCTGGTTAGTGTTTCTGATCCTGTGTTCTGGTTATTGTTTCTGACCCTGTGTTCTGGTTAGCCTCTCTGACCCTGTGTTCTGGTTAATGTTTCTGTCTGTTTGTTTCTGTTACTGTTTCTGACCCTGTGTTTCTGGTTAGTTTTTCTGACCCTGTGTTTCTGGCTCTGTGTTTCTGACCCTGTGTTTCTGGTTAGTCTTTCTGACGCTGTGTTCTGGTTAATGTTTCTGACCCTGCTTTTCTGGCTAGTGTTTCTGACGCTGTGTTCTGGCTAGTGTTTCTGACCCTTTGCTTCTGGTTCGTGTTTCTGACACTGTATCTGTTTAGTGTTTCTGTCTGTTTGTTTCTGTTAGTGTTTCTGACCCTGTGTTTCTGGTCAGTGTTTCTGGCTCTGTGTTTCTGACCCTGTATTTCTGTTTAGTGTTTCTGACCATGTGTTTCTGGTTATTGTTTCTGACCCTGTGTTTCTGACCATGTGTTTCTGACCATGTGTTTCTGGGTAGTGTTTCTGACCCTGTGTTCTGGTTAGTGTTTCTGACCCTGTGTTTCTGGTCAGTGTTTCTGGTTAGAGTTTCTGACCATGTGTTTCTTGTTAGTGTTTCTGACCCTGTGTTCTGGTGAGTGTTTCTGACCCTGTGTTTCTGGTTAGTGTTTCTGTCTGTTTGTTTCTGTTACTGTTTCTGACCCTGTGTTCTGGTTAGTGTTTCTGACCCTGCTTTTCTGGCTAGTGTTTCTGACCCTGTGTTCTGGCTAGTGTTTCTGACCCTGTGTTCTGGTTAGTGTTTCTGACCCTGTGTTTCTGGTTAGTGTTTCTGACCTTGTGTTTCTGGTTGGTGTTTCTGACCCTGTGTTTCTGGTTAGTGTTTCTGACCATGTGTTTATGGTTAGTGTTTCTGACCTGCGTTTCTGGTCAGTGTTTCTGACCCTGTGTTTCTGGTTAGTGTTTCTGGCCCTTTGTTTCTAATTAGTGTTTCTGACACTGTTTATCTGTTTAGTGTTTCTGTCTGTTTGTTTCTGTTACTGTTTCTGACCCTGTGTTTCTGTTTAGTGTTTCTGACCCTGTGTTTCTGTTACTGTTTCTGACCCTGTGTTTCTGTTTAGTGTTTCTGACCCTGTGTTTCTGTTCAGTGTTTCTGACCCTGTGTTTCTGGTGAGTGTTTCTGACCCTGTGTTTCTGGTTAGTCTTTCTGACGCTGTGTTCTGGTTAGTATTTCTGACACTGTGTATCTGTTTAGTGTTTCTGACACTGTGTATCTGTTTAGTGTTTCTGTCTGTTTGTTTCTGTTCAGTGTTTCTGACCCTGTGTTTCTGGTTAGTGTTTCTGACCCAGTGTTTCTGGTCAGTGTTTCTGACCCTGTGTTCTGGTCAGTGTTTCTGACCCTGTGTTCTGGTTAGTGTTTCTGACCCTGTGTTTCTGGTTAGTGTTTCTGACCCTGTGTTTCTGACCATGTGTTTCTGGTTACTGTTTCTGACCCTGTGTTCTGGTTACTGTTTCTGACCCTGTGTTCTGGTTAGTGTTTCTGTCTGTTTGTTTCTGTTACTGTTTCTGACCCTGTGTTTCTGGTTAGTTTTTCTGACCCTGTGTTGCTGGTTAGTCTTTCTGACGCTGTGTTCTGGTTAATGTTTCTGACCCTGCTTTTCTGGCTAGTGTTTCTGACCCTGTGTTCTGGCTAGTGTTTCTGACCCTTTGCTTCTGGTTAGTGTTTCTGACACTGTATCTGTTTAGTGTTTGTTTCTGTTAGTGTTTCTGACCCTGTGTTTCTGGTCAGTGTTTCTGGTCAGTGTTTCTGGCTCTGTGTTTCTGACCCTGTATTTCTGTTTAGTGTTTCTGGTTATTGTTTCTGACCCTGTGTTTCTGACCATGTGTTTCTGACCATGTGTTTCTGGGTAGTGTTTCTGACCCTGTGTTTCTGCCTCTGTGTTTCTGACCCTGTGTTCTGGTTAGTGTTTCTGACCCTGTGCTTCTGGTTATTGTTTCTGACCCTGTGTTTCTGGTTAGTGTTTCTGACCCTGTGTTTCTGGTTCTGTGTTTCTGACCCTGTGTTCTGGTTAGTGTTTCTGACCCTGTGTTTCTGGTTAGTGTTTCTGACCCTGTGTTTCTGGTTAATGTTTCTGACCTTGTGTTTCTGGTTGGTGTTTCTGACCCTGTGTTTCTGGTTAGTGTTTCTGACCATGTGTTTATGGTTAGTGTTTCTGACCCTGCGTTTCTGGTCAGTGTTTCTGGCCCTGTGTTTCTGATTAGTGTTTCTGACACTGTGTATCTGTTTAGTGTTTCTGTCTGTTAGTTTCTGTTACTGTTTCTGACCCTGTGTTTCTGTTTAGTGTTTCTGACCCTGTGTTTCTGTTCAGTGTTTCTGACGCTGTGTTCTGGTTAGTATTTCTGACCCTGTGTTTCTGGTTAGTGTTTCTGACCCTGTGTTCTGGTTAGTGTTTCTGACCCTGTGTTTCTGGTTAGTGTTTCTGTCTGTTTGTTTCTGTTACTGTTTCTGACCCTGTGTTCTGGTTAGTGTTTCTGACCCTGCTTTTCTGGCTAGTGTTTCTGACCCTGTGTTCTGGCTAGTGTTTCTGACCCTGTGTTCTGGTTAGTGTTTCTGACCCTGTGTTTCTGGTCAGTGTTTCTGACCCTGTGTTCTGGTTAGTGTTTCTGACCCTGTGTTTCTGGTTAGTGTTTCTGACCCTGTGTTTCTGTTTCTGTGTTTCTGACCCTGTGTTCTGGTTAGTGTTTCTGACCCTGAGTTTCTGGTTAGTGTTTCTGACCCTGTGTTTCTGGTTAGTGTTTCTGACCCTGTGTTTCTGGTTCTGAGTTTCTGGTTAGTGTTTCTGTCTGTTTGTTTCTGTTACTGTTTCTGACCCTGTGTTTCTGGTTAGTCGTGCTGACGCTGTGTTCTGGTTAGTGTTTCTGACCCTGTGTTCTGGTTAGTGTTTCTGACCCTGTGTTTCTGGTTAGTGTTTCTGACCCTGTGTTTCTGGTTAGTGTTTCTGACCCTGTGTTTCTGGTTAGTGTTTCTGACCCTGTGCTTCTGGTTATTGTTTCTGACCCTGTGTTTCTGGTTAGTGTTTCTGACCCTGTGTTTCTGGTTCTGTGTTTCTGACCCTGTGTTCTGGTTAGTGTTTCTGACCCTGTGTTTCTGGTTAGTGTTTCTGACCCTGTGTTTCTGGTTAGTGTTTCGGACCCTGTGTTTCTGGTTGGTGTTTCTGACCCTGTGTTTCTGGTTAGTGTTTCTGACCATGTGTTTATGGTTAGTGTTTCTGACCCTGCGTTTCTGGTCAGTGTTTCTGACCCTGTGTTTCTGGTTAGTGTTTTTGGCCCTGTGTTTCTGATTAGTGTTTCTGACACTGTGTATCTGTTTAGTGTTTCTGTTTGTTTCTGTTACTGTTTCTGATCCTGTGTTTCTGTTTAGTGTTTCTGTTTAGTGTTTCTGACCCTGTGTTTCTGTTCAGTGTTTCTGACCCTGTGTTTCTGGTTTGTGTTTCTGACCCTGTGTTTCTGGTGAGTGTTTCTGACCCTGTGTTTCTGGTTAGTGTTTATGACGCTGTGTTCTGGTTAGTATTTCTGACCCTGTGTATCTGTTTAGTGTTTCTGTCTGTTTGTTTCTGGTTAGTTTTTCTGACCCTGTGTTTCTGGCTCTGTGTTTCTGACCCTGTGTTTCTGGTTAGTCTTTCTGACGCTGTGTTCTGGCTAGTGTTTCTGACCCTTTGCTTCTGGTTAGTGTTTCTGACACTGTATCTGTTTAGTGTTTCTGTCTGTTTGTTTCTGTTAGTGTTTCTGACCCTGTGTTTCTGGTCAGTGTTTCTGGCTCTGTGTTTCTGACCCTGTATTTCTGTTTACTGTTTCTGACCATGTGTTTCTGGTTATTGTTTCTGACCCTGTGTTTCTGACCATGTGTTTCTGGGTAGTGTTTCTGACCCTGTGTTTCTGCCTCTGTGTTTCTGACCCTTTGTTCTGGTTAGTGTTTCTGACCCTGTGTTTCTGGTCAGTGTTTCTGACCCTGTGTTTCTGGGTATCGTTTCTGACCCTGTGTTTCTGGCTCTGTGTTTCTGACCCTGTGTTTCTGGTCAGTGTTTCTGACCCTGTGTTTCTGGTTAGCGTTTCTGACCCTGTGTTTCTGGTTAGTGTTTCTGGCCCTGTGTTTCTGGTTAGTGTTTCTGTCTGTTTGTTTCTGTTACTGTTTCTGACCCTGTGTTTCTGGTTAGTCGTGCTGACGCTGTGTTCTGGTTAGTGTTTCAGACCCTGTGTTTCTGGTTAGTGTTTCTGACCCTGTGTTTCTGGATAGTGTTTCTGACCCTGTGCTTCTGGTTATTGTTTCTGACCCTGTGTTTCTGGTTAGTGTTTCTGACGCTGTGTTCTGGTTAGTGTTTCTGACCCTGTGTTTCTGGTCAGTGTTTCTGACCCTGTGTTTCTGGGTATCGTTTCTGACCCTGTGTTTCTGGGTAGTGTTTCTGACCCTGTGTTTCTGCCTCTGTGTTTCTGACCCTTTGTTCTGGTTAGTGTTTCTGACCCTGTGTTTCTGGTCAGTGTTTCTGACCCTGTGTTTCTGGGTATCGTTTCTGACCCTGTGTTTCTGGCTCTGTGTTTCTGACCCTGTGTTTCTGGTCAGTGTTTCTGACCCTGTGTTTCTGGTTAGCGTTTCTGACCCTGTGTTTCTGGTTAGTGTTTCTGGCCCTGTGTTTCTGGTTAGTGTTTCTGTCTGTTTGTTTCTGTTACTGTTTCTGACCCTGTGTTTCTGGTTAGTCGTGCTGACGCTGTGTTCTGGTTAGTGTTTCAGACCCTGTGTTTCTGGTTAGTGTTTCTGACCCTGTGTTTCTGGATAGTGTTTCTGACCCTGTGTGTTTCTGGTTAGTGTTTCTGACCCTGTGCTTCTGGTTATTGTTTCTGACCCTGTGTTTCTGGTTAGTCGTGTTTCTGACCTGTGTTCTGGTTAGTGTTTCTGACCCTGTGTTCTGGTTAGTGTTTCTGACCCTGTGTTTCTGGTTAGTGTTTCTGACCCTGTGTTTCTGGATAGTGTTTCTGACCCTGTGTTTCTGGTTAGTGTTTCTGACCCTGTGCTTCTGGTTATTGTTTCTGACCCTGTGTTTCTGGTTAGTGTTTCTGACCCTGTGTTTCTGGTTCTGTGTTTCTGACCCTGTGTTCTGGTTAGTGTTTCTGACCCTGTGTTTCTGGTTAGTGTTTCTGACCCTGTGTTTCTGGTTAGTTTTTCTGACCCTGTGTTTCTGGTTAGTGTTTCGGACCCTGTGTTTCTGGTTGGTGTTTCTGACCCTGTGTTTCTGGTTAGTGTTTCTGACCATGTGTTTATGGTTAGTGTTTCTGACCCTGCGTTTCTGGTCAGTGTTTCTGACCCTGTGTTTCTGGTTAGTGTTTTGGCCCTGTGTTTCTGATTAGTGTTTCTGACACTGTGTATCTGTTTAGTGTTTCTGTTTGTTTCTGTTACTGTTTCTGATCCTGTGTTTCTGTTTAGTGTTTCTGACCCTGTGTTTCTGTTCAGTGTTTCTGACCCTGTGTTTCTGGTTTGTGTTTCTGACCCTGTGTTTCTGGTGAGTGTTTCTGACCCTGTGTTTCTGGTTAGTGTTTCTGACGCTGTGTTCTGGTTAGTATTTCTGACCCTGTGTATCTGTTTAGTGTTTCTGTCTGTTTGTTTCTGGTTAGTTTTCTGACCCTGTGTTTCTGGCTCTGTGTTTCTGACCCTGTGTTTCTGGTTAGTCTTTCTGACGCTGTGTTCTGGCTAGTGTTTCTGACCCTTTGCTTCTGGTTAGTGTTTCTGACACTGTATCTGTTTAGTGTTTCTGTCTGTTTGTTTCTGTTAGTGTTTCTGACCCTGTGTTTCTGGTCAGTGTTTCTGGCTCTGTGTTTCTGACCCTGTATTTCTGTTTAGTGTTTCTGACCATGTGTTTCTGGTTATTGTTTCTGACCCTGTGTTTCTGACCATGTGTTTCTGGGTAGTGTTTCTGACCCTGTGTTTCTGCCTCTGTGTTTCTGACCCTGTGTTCTGGTTAGTGTTTCTGACCCTGTGTTTCTGGTCAGTGTTTCTGGTTAGTGTTTCTGACCATGTGTTTCTGGTTAGTGTTTCTGACCCTGTGCTTCTGGTTATTGTTTCTGACCCTGTGTTTCTGGTTAGTGTTTCTGACCCTGTGTTTCTGGTTCTGTGTTTCTGACCCTGTGTTCTGGTTAGTGTTTCTGACCCTGTGTTTCTGGTTAGTGTTTCTGACCCTGTGTTTCTGGTTGGTGTTTCTGACCCTGTGTTTCTGGTTAGCGTTTCTGACCCTGTGTTTTCTGGTTAGTATTTCTGACCTGTGTTCTGGTTAGTGTTTCTGACCCTGTGTTTCTGGTTAGTGTTTCTGACCCTGTGTTCTGGTTAGTGTTTCTGACCCTGTGTTTCTGGTTAGTGTTTCTGTCTGTTTGTTTCTGTTACTGTTTCTGACCCTGTGTTCTGGTTAGTGTTTCTGACCCTGCTTTTCTGGCTAGTGTTTCTGACCCTGTGTTCTGGCTAGTGTTTCTGACCCTGTGTTCTGGTTAGTGTTTCTGACCCTGTGTTTCTGGTCAGTGTTTCTGACCCTGTGTTCTGGTTAGTGTTTCTGACCCTGTGTTTCTGGTTAGTGTTTCTGACCCTGTGTTTCTGGTTCTGTGTTTCTGACCCTGTGTTCTGGTTAGTGTTTCTGACCCTGTGTTTCTGGTTAGTGTTTCTGACCCTGTGTTTCTGGTTAGTGTTTCTGACCCTGTGTTTCTGGATCTGAGTTTCTGACACTGTGTTTCTGGTTAGTGTTTCTGACTGTTTGTTTCTGCTACTGTTTCTGACCATGTGTTTCTGGCTAGTGTTTCTGACCCTGTGTTTCTGGTTAGTGTTTCTGACACTGTGTCTGTTTAGTGTTTCTGTCTGTTTGTTTCTGTTAGTGTTTCTGACCCTGTGTTTCTGACCATGTGTTTCTGACCCTGTGTTTCTGGTCATTGTTTCTGGTTAGTGTTTCTGACCCTGTGTTTCTGTTTAGTGTTTCTGACCCTGTGTTTCTGAGTGTTTCTGACCCTGTGTTTCTGGTTAGTGTTTCTGTCTGTTTGTTTCTATTACTGTTTCTGACCCTGTGTTTCTGGTTAGTGTTTCTGACCCTGTGTTTCTGGTTCTGTGTTTCTGACCCTGTGTTCTGGTTAGTGTTTCCGACCTTGTGTTTCTGGTTAGTGTTTCTGACCCTGTGTTTCTGGTTCTGTGTTTCTGACACTGTGTTTCTGGTTAGTGTTTCTTTCTGTTTGTTTCTGTTACTGTTTCTGACACTGTGTTTCTGGCTAGTGTTTCTGACCCTGTGTTCTGGTTAGTGTTTCTGACCCTGTGTTTCTGGCTAGTGTTTCTGACCGTGTGTTTCTGGTTAGTGTTTCTGACCCTGTGTTCTGGTGAGTGTTTCTGACCCTGTGTTTCTGGTTCTGTGTTTCTGACACTGTGTTTCTGGTTAGTGTTTCTTTCTGTTTGTTTCTGTTACTCTTTCTGACCCTGTGTTTCTGGCTAGTGTTTCTGACCCTGTGTTTCTGGTTAGTGTTTCTGACCCTGTGTTCTGGTGAGTGTTTCTGACCCTGTGTTTCTGGTTAGTGTTTCTGTCTGTTTGTTTCTGTTACTGTTTCTGACCATGTGTTCTGGTTAGTGTTTCTGACCTTGTGTTTCTGGTTAGTGTTTCTGACCCTGTGTTCTTGTTAGTGTTTCTGACCCTGTGTTCTGGTTAGTGTTTCTGACCCTGTGTTTCTGGTTAGTGATTATGTGTGTTTGTTTCTGTTACTGTTTCTGACCCTGTGTTCTGGTTAGTGTTTCTGACCCTGTGTTTCTGGTTAGTGTTTCTGACCCTGTGTTCTGGTGAGTGTTTCTGACCCTGTGTTTCTGGTTAGTGTTTCTGTCTGTTTGTTTCTGTTACTGTTTCTGACCATGTGTTCTGGTTAGTGTTTCTGACCCTGTGTTTCTGGTTAGTGTTTCTGACCCTGTGTTTCTGGTTAGTGTTTCTGACCCTGTGTTTCTGGTTCTGTGTTTCTGACCCTGTGTTCTGGTTAGTGTTTCTGACACTGTGTTTCTGGTTAGTGTTTCTTTCTGTTTGTTTCTGTTACTGTTTCTGACCCTGTGTTTCTGGCTAGTGTTTCTGACCCTGTGTTTCTGGTTAGTGTTTCTGACCCTGTGTTCTGGTGAGTGTTTCTGACCCTGTGTTTCTGGTTAGTGTTTCTGTCTGTTTGTTTCTGTTACTGTTTCTGACCATGTGTTCTGGTTCGTGTTTCTGACCCTGTGTTTCTGGTTAGTGTTTCTGACCCTGTGTTTCTGGTTAGTGTTTCTGACCCTGTGTTTCTGGTTCTGTGTTTCTTTCAGTTTGTTTCTGTTACTGTTTCTGACCCTGTGTTCTGGTTAGTGTTTCTGACCCTGCTTTTCTGGCTAGTGTTTCTGACCCTGTGTTCTGGCTAGTGTTTCTGACCCTGTGTTTCTGGTCAGTGTTTCTGACCCTGTGTTTCTGGTCAGTGTTTCTGACCCTGTGTTCTGGTTAGTGTTTCTGACCCTGTGTTTCTGGTTAGTGTTTCTGACCCTGTGTTTCTGGTTCTGTGTTTCTGACCCTGTGTTCTGTTTAGTGTTTCCGACCCTGTGTTTCTGGTTAGTGTTTCCGACCCTGTGTGTCTGGTTAGTGTTTCTGACCCTGTGTTTCTGGTTTGTGTTTCTGACCATGTGTTTCTGACCCTGCTTTTCTGGTTAGTCTTTCTGACCCTGTGTTCAGGTTAGTGTTTCTGACCCTGCTTTTCTGGCTAGTGTTTCTGACCCTGTGTTCTGGCTAGTGTTTCTGACCCTGTGTTCTGGTTAGTGTTTCTGACCCTGTGTTTCTGGTCAGTGTTTCTGACCCTGTGTTCTTGTTAGTGTTTCTGACCCTGTGTTCTGGTTAGTGTTTCTGACCCTGTGTTTCTGGTTAGTGATTATGTCTGTTTGTTTCTGTTACTGTTTCTGACCCTGTGTTCTGGCTAGTGTTTCTGACCCTGTGTTTCTGGTTAGTGTTTCTGACACTGTATCTGTTTAGTGTTTCTGTCTGTTTGTTTCTGTTAGTGTTTCTGACCCTGTGTTTCTGACCATGTGTTTCTGACCCTGTGTTTCTGGTCAGTGTTTCTGGTTAGTGTTTCTGACCCTGTGTTTCTGGTTAGTGTTTCTGTCTGTTTGTTTCTATTACTGTTTCTGACCCTGTGTTTCTGGTTAGTGTTTCTGACCCTGTGTTTCTGGTTCTGTGTTTCTGACCCTGTGTTTCTGGTTAATGTTTCCGACCCTGTGTTTCTGGTTAGTGTTTCCGACCCTGTGTTTCTGGCTAGTGTTTCTGACCCTGTGTTTCTGGCTAGTGTTTCTGACCGTGTGTTTCTGGTTAGTGTTTCTGACCCTGTGTTCTGGTGAGTGTTTCTGAGCCTGTGTTTCTGGTTAGTGTTTCTGTCTGTTTGTTTCTGTTACTGTTTCTGACCCTGCTTTTCTGGCTAGTGTTTCTGACCCTGTGTTCTGGCTAGTGTTTCTGACCCTGTGTTTCTGGTCAGTGTTTCTGACCCTGTGTTTCTGGTCAGTGTTTCTGACCCTGTGTTCTGGTTAGTGTTTCTGACCCTGTGTTTCTGGTTAGTGTTTCTGACCCTGTGTTTCTGGTTAGTGTTTCTGACCCTATGTTTCTGGTTCTGTGTTTCTGACCCTGTGTTTCTGACCCTGTGTTCTGGTTAGTGTTTCCGACCCTGTGTTTCTGGTTAGTGTTTCCGACCCTGTGTGTCTGGTTAGTGTTTCTGACCCTGTGTTTCTGGTTTGTGTTTCTGACCATGTGTTTCTGACCCTGCTTTTCTGGTTAGTCTTTCTGACCCTGTGTTCAGGTTAGTGTTTCTGACCCTGCTTTTCTGGCTAGTGTTTCTGACCCTGCTTTTCTGGCTAGTGTTTCTGACCCTGTGTTCTGGTTAGTGTTTCTGACCCTGTGTTTCTGGTCAGTGTTTCTGACCCTGTGTTCTTGTTAGTGTTTCTGACCCTGTGTTCTGGTTAGTGTTTCTGACCCTGTGTTTCTGGTTCTGTGTTTCTTTCAGTTTGTTTCTGTTACTGTTTCTGACCCTGTGTTCTGGTTAGTGTTTCTGACCCTGCTTTTCTGGCTAGTGTTTCTGACCCTGTGTTCTGGCTAGTTTTTCTGACCCTGTGTTTCTGGTCAGTGTTTCTGACCCTGTGTTTCTGGTCAGTGTTTCTGACCCTGTGTTCTGGTTAGTGTTTCTGACCCTGTGTTTCTGGTTAGTGTTTCTGACCCTGTGTTTCTGGTTCTGTGTTTCTGACCCTGTGTTCTGTTTAGTGTTTCCGACCCTGTGTTTCTGGTTAGTGTTTCCGACCCTGTGTGTCTGGTTAGTGTTTCTGACCCTGTGTTTCTGGTTTGTGTTTCTGACCATGTGTTTCTGACCCTGCTTTTCTGGTTAGTCTTTCTGACCCTGTGTTCAGGTTAGTGTTTCTGACCCTGCTTTTCTGGCTAGTGTTTCTGACCCTGTGTTCTGGCTAGTGTTTCTGACCCTGTGTTCTGGTTAGTGTTTCTGACCCTGTGTTTCTGGTCAGTGTTTCTGACCCTGTGTTCTTGTTAGTGTTTCTGACCCTGTGTTCTGGTTAGTGTTTCTGACCCTGTGTTTCTGGTTAGTGATTATGTCTGTTTGTTTCTGTTACTGTTTCTGACCCTGTGTTCTGGTTAGTGTTTCTGACCCTGTGTTCTGGCTAGTGTTTCTGACCCTGTGTTTCTGGTTAGTGTTTCTGACACTGTATCTGTTTAGTGTTTCTGTCTGTTTGTTTCTGTTAGTGTTTCTGACCCTGTGTTTCTGACCATGTGTTTCTGACCCTGTGTTTCTGGTCAGTGTTTCTGGTTAGTGTTTCTGACCCTGTGTTTCTGGTTAGTGTTTCTGTCTGTTTGTTTCTATTACTGTTTCTGACCCTGTGTTTCTGGTTAGTGTTTCTGACCCTGTGTTTCTGGTTCTGTGTTTCTGACCCTGTGTTTCTGGTTAATGTTTCCGACCCTGTGTTTCTGGTTAGTGTTTCCGACCCTGTGTTTCTGGCTAGTGTTTCTGACCCTGTGTTTCTGGCTAGTGTTTCTGACCGTGTGTTTCTGGTTAGTGTTTCTGACCCTGTGTTCTGGTGTGTGTTTCTGAGCCTGTGTTTCTGGTTAGTGTTTCTGTCTGTTTGTTTCTGTTACTGTTTCTGACCCTGCTTTTCTGGCTAGTGTTTCTGACCCTGTGTTCTGGCTAGTGTTTCTGACCCTGTGTTTCTGGTCAGTGTTTCGGACCCTGTGTTTCTGACCCTGTGTTCTGGTTAGTGTTTCCGAACCTGTGTTTCTGGTTAGTGTTTCCGACCCTGTGTGTCTGGTTAGTGTTTCTGACCCTGTGTTTCTGGTTTGTGTTTCTGAACATGTGTTTCTGACCCTGTGTTTCTGGTCAGTGTTTCTGACCCTGTGTTCTGGTTAGTGTTTCTGACCCTGTGTTTCTGGTTAGTGTTTCTGACCCTGTGTTTCTGGTTCTGTGTTTCTGACCCTGTGTTCTGTTTAGTGTTTCCGACCCTGTGTTTCTGGTTAGTGTTTCCGACCCTGTGTGTCTGGTTAGTGTTTCTGACCCTGTGTTTCTGGTTTGTGTTTCTGACCATGTGTTTCTGACCCTGCTTTTCTGGTTAGTCTTTCTGACCCTGTGTTCAGGTTAGTGTTTCTGACCCTGCTTTTCTGGCTAGTGTTTCTGACCCTGTGTTCTGGCTAGTGTTTCTGACCCTGTGTTTCTGGTTAGTGTTTCCGACCCTGTGTTTCTGGCTAGTGTTTCTGACCCTGTGTTCTGGTTAGTGTTTCTGACCCTGTGTTTCTGGTTAGTGTTTCTGACCCTATGTTTCTGGTTCTGTGTTTCTGACCCTGTGTTTCTGACCCTGTGTTCTGGTTAGTGTTTCCGAACCTGTGTTTCTGGTTAGTGTTTCCGACCCTGTGTGTCTGGTTAGTGTTTCTGACCCTGTGTTTCTGGTTTGTGTTTCTGAACATGTGTTTCTGACCCTGCTTTTCTGGTTAGTCTTTCTGACCCTGTGTTCAGGTTAGTGTTTCTGACCCTGCTTTTCTGGCTAGTGTTTCTGACCCTGTGTTCTGGCTAGTGTTTCTGACCCTGTGTTCTGGTTAGTGTTTCTGACCCTGTGTTTCTGGTTAGTGATTATGTGTGTTTGTTTCTGTTACTGTTTCTGACCCTGTGTTCTGGTTAGTGTTTCTGACCCTGTGTTTCTGGTTAGTGTTTCTGACCCTGTGTTCTGGTGAGTGTTTCTGACCCTGTGTTTCTGGTTAGTGTTTCTTACCCTGTGTTCTGGTTAGTGTTTCTGACCCTGTGTTTCTGGTTAGTGTTTCTGACCCTGTGTTTCTGGTTAGTGTTTCTGACCCTGTGTTTCTGGTTCTGTGTTTCTGACACTGCGTTTCTGGTTAGTGTTTCTTTCTGTTTGTTTCTGTTACTGTTTCTGACCCTGTGTTTCTGGCTAGTGTTTCTGACCCTGTGTTTCTGGTTAGTGTTTCTGACCCTGTGTTCTGGTGAGTGTTTCTGACCCTGTGTTTCTGGTTAGTGTTTCTGTCTGTTTGTTTCTGTTACTGTTTCTGACCATGTGTTCTGGTTCGTGTTTCTGACCCTGTGTTTCTGGTTAGTGTTTCTGACCCTGTGTTTCTGGTTAGTGTTTCTGACCCTGTGTTTCTGGTTCTGTGTTTCTTTCAGTTTGTTTCTGTTACTGTTTCTGACCCTGTGTTCTGGTTAGTGTTTCTGACCCTGCTTTTCTGGCTAGTGTTTCTGACCCTGTGTTCTGGCTAGTGTTTCTGACCCTGTGTTTCTGGTCAGTGTTTCTGACCCTGTGTTTCTGGTCAGTGTTTCTGACCCTGTGTTCTGGTTAGTGTTTCTGACCCTGTGTTTCTGGTTCTGTGTTTCTGACCCTGTGTTCTGTTTAGTGTTTCCGTCTGTGTTTCTGGTTAGTGTTTCTGACCCTGTGTGTCTGGTTAGTGTTTCTGACCCTGTGTTTCTGGTTTGTGTTTCTGACCATGTGTTTCTGACCCTGCTTTTCTGGTTAGTCTTTCTGACCCTGTGTTCAGGTTAGTGTTTCTGACCCTGCTTTTCTGGCTAGTGTTTCTGACCCTGTGTTCTGGTTAGTGTTTCTGACCCTGTGTTTCTGGTCAGTGTTTCTGACCCTGTGTTCTTGTTAGTGTTTCTGACCCTGTGTTCTGGTTAGTGTTTCTGACCCTGTGTTTCTGGTTAGTGATTATGTCTGTTTGTTTCTGTTACTGTTTCTGACCCTGTGTTCTGGTTAGTGTTTCTGACCCTGTGTTCTGGCTAGTGTTTCTGACCCTTTGTTTCTGGTTAGTGTTTCTGACACTGTATCTGTTTAGTGTTTCTGTTAGTGTTTCTGACCCTGTGTTTCTGACCATGTGTTTCTGACCCTGTGTTTCTGGTCAGTGTTTCTGGTTAGTGTTTCTGACCCTGTGTTTCTGGTTCTGTGTTTCCGACCCTGTGTTTCTGGTTAATGTTTCCGACCCTGTGTTTCTGGTTAGTGTTTCCGACCCTGTGTTTCTGGTTAGTGTTTCTGACACTGTATCTGTTTAGTGTTTCTGTTAGTGTTTCTGACCCTGTGTTTCTGGTCAGTGTTTCTGGCTCTGTGTTTCTGACCCTGTGTTTCTGGTTAGTGTTTCTGACCCTGTGTTTCTGGTCAGTGTTTCTGACCCTGTGTTTCTGGTTCTGTGTTTCTGACCCTGTGTTTCTGGTTCTGTGTTTCTGACCCTGTGTTTCTGACCCTGTGTTTCTGACCCTGTGTTTCTGGTTCTGTGTTTCTGGTTAGTGTTTCTTTCTGTTTGTTTCTGTTACTGTGTCTGCCCCTGGTTAGTGTTTCTGACCCTGTGTTTCTGACCCTGTGTTTCTGGTTAGTGTTTCTGACCCTGTGCTTCTGGTTAGTGTTTCTGAACCTGTGCTTCTGGTTAGTGTTTCTGACCCTGTGTTTCTGACCCTGTGTATCTGGTTAGTGTTTCTGAACTTGTGTTTCTGAACCTTTGTTTCTTGTTATTTTATTGCACCTTTATTCAACCAGGTAGGCCAGTTGAGAACCAGTTAGGCTAGTTCTCATTTACAACTGTGACCTGGCCAAGATAAAGCATAGCAGTGTGACACGAACAACACAGAGTTACCAATGGGATAAACAAACGTACAGTCTATAACACAATAGAAAAATCTATATACAGTTTGTGCAAATGTAGTAAGATTAGGGAGGTAAGGCAATAAAAAAATAAAAATAAAAAATCAAATCAAATTTTATTTGTCACATACACATGGTTAGCAGATGTTAATGCGAGTGTAGCGAAATGCTTGTGCTTCTAGTTCCGACAATGCAGTGATAACCAACAAGTAATCTAACTAACAATTCCAAAACTACTGTCTTATACACAGTGTAAGGGGATAAAGAATATGTACATAAGGATATATGAATGAGTGATGGTACAGAGCAGCATACAGTAGATGGTATCGAGTACAGTATATACATATGAGATGAGTATGTAGACAAAGTAAACAAAGTGGCATAGTTAAAGTGGCTAGTGATACATGTATTACATAAGGATGCAGTCGATGATGTAGAGTACAGTATATACGTATGCATATGAGATGAATAATGTAGGGTAAGTAACATTATATAAGGTAGCATTGTTTAAAGTGGCTAGTGATATATTTACATCATTTCCCATCAATTCCCATTATTAAAGTGGCTGGAGTTGGGTCAGTGTCAATGACAGTGTGTTGGCAGCAGCCATTCAATGTTAGTGGTGGCTGTTTAACAGTCTGATGGCCTTGAGATAGAAGCTGTTTTTCAGTCTCTCGGTCCCAGCTTTGATGCACCTGTACTGACCTCGCCTTCTGGATGATAGCGGGGTGAATAGGCAGTGGTTCGGGTGGTTGATGTCCTTGATGATCTTTATGGCCTTCCTGTAACATCGGGTGGTGTAGGTGTCCTGGAGGGCAGGTAGTTTGCCCCGGTGATGCGTTGTGCAGACCTCACTACCCTCTGGAGAGCCTTACGGTTGAGGGCGGAGCAGTTGCCGTACCAGGCGGTGATACAGCCCGCCAGGATGCTCTCGATTGTGCATCTGTAGAAGTTTGTGAGTGCTTTTGGTGACAAGCCGAATTTCTTCAGCCTCCTGAGGTTGAAGAGGCGCTGCTGCGCCTTCTTCACGACGCTGTCAGTGTGAGTGGACCAATTCAGTTTGTCTGTGATGTGTATGCCGAGGAACTTAAAACTTGCTACCCTCTCCACTACTGTTCCATCGATGTGGATAGGGGGTGTTCCCTCTGCTGTTTCCTGAAGTCCACAATCATCTCCTTAGTTTTGTTGACGTTGAGTGTGAGGTTATTTTCCTGACACCACACTCCGAGGGCCCTCACCTCCTCCCTGTAGGCCGTCTCGTCGTTGTTGGTAATCAAGCCTACCACTGTTGTGTCGTCCGCAAACTTGATGATTGAGTTGGAGGCGTGCGTGGCCACGCAGTCGTGGGTGAACAGGGAGTACAGGAGAGGGCTCAGAACGCACCCTTGTGGGGCCCCGTGTTGAGGATCAGCGGGGAGGAGATGTTGTTGCCTACCCTCACCACCTGGGGCGGCCCGTCAGGAAGTCCAGTACCCAGTTGCACAGGGCGGGGTCGAGACCCAGGGTCTCGAGCTTGATGACGAGCTTGGAGGGTACTATGGTGTTGAATGCCGAGCTATAGTCGATGAACAGCATTCTCACATAGGTATTCCTCTTGTCCAGGTGGGTTAGGGCAGTGTGCAGTGTGGTTGAGATTGCATCGTCTGTGGACCTATTTGGGCGGTAAGCAAATTGGAGTGGGTCTAGGGTGTCAGGTAGGGTGGAGGTGATATGGTCCTTGACTAGTCTCTCAAAGCACTTCATGATGACGGAAGTGAGTGCTACGGGCGGTAGTCGTTTAGCTCAGTTACCTTAGCTTTCTTGGGAACAGGAACAATGGTGGCCCTCTTGAAGCATGTGGGAACAGCAGACTGGTATAGGGATTGATTGAATATGTCCGTAAACACACCGGCCAGCTGGTCTGCGCATGCTCTGAGGGCGCGGCTGGGGATGCCGTCTGGGCCTGCAGCCTTGCGAGGGTTAACACGTTTAAATGTCTTACTCACCTCGGCTGCAGTGAAGGAGAGACCGCATGTTTTCATTGCAGGCCGTGTCAGTGGCACTGTATTGTCCTCAAAGCGGGCAAAAAAGTTATTTAGTCTGCCTGGGAGCAAGACATCCTGGTCCGTGACTGGGCTGGGTTTCTTCTTGTAGTCCGTGATTGACTGTAGACCCTGCCACATGCCTCGTGTGTCTGAGCCGTTGAATTGAGATAAATAGGCCATAGTGGCGGAATAATTTACAATTTAGCATCACGCTGGAATGATAGATGTGCAGAAGATGAGTGTGCAAGTAGAGATACTGGGGTGCAAAGGAGCAAAAAAATGAATAGCAATATGAGGATGAGGTAGTTGGGTGGGCTATATACAGATGGACTGTGTACAGGTGCAGTGATCTGTGAGCTGCTCTGACAGCTGATGCTTAAAGTTAGTGAGGAAGATATGACTCCAACTTCAGTGATTTTTGTAATTTGTTCCAGTCATTGGCAGCAGAGAACTGGAAGGAATGGCGGCCAAAGGAGGAGTTGGCTTTGGGGACGACCAGTGAAATGTACCTGTTGGAGCGCGTGCTACGGGTGGGTGCTAATATGGTGACCAGTGAGCTAAGAAGGCGGGGCTTTACCTAGCAAAGACTTAAAGATGACCTGGAGCCAGTGGATTTGGCGACGAATATGAAGCTAGGGCCAGCTAATGAGAGCATACAGGTAGCAGTGGTGGGTAGTATATGGGGCTTTGGTGAGAAAATGGATGGCACTGTGATAGACTACATCCAATTTGCTGAGGAGTGTGTGTCGGAGGCTATTTTGTAAATGACATCGCCGAAGTCAGGGCTCGGTAGGAACTTCAGTTTTACGAGGGTAAGTTTGGCTGCAAGAGTGAAGGATGCTTTGTTGCGAAATGGGAAGTCGATTCCAGATTTTATTTTTTCATTGGAGATGCTTAATGTGAGTCTGTGTCATGGCTGTCGAAAGAATTGGACCAAAGTGCAGCGTGTTGAGCGTACATTTTATTTTATTTTAAAATGTTTCCAACAAAACAACAAACGAAAGAAACAACCGTGAAGCTTACAGTGCCACAAAAGTTAACTACACAGAAAGGAGGGTAAAAGGGCTACCTAAGTATGATTCACAATCAGAGACAACGATAGACAGTTGTCCCTGATTGAGAACCATACCTGGCCAACACATAGAAACACAAATCTTACAAATAAAGGACAAGGAATGCCCACCAAAATCACACCCTGACCAAACCAAAAAGGGACATAAAAGGTCAGGGCATGACAGTCTGGAAGGAGAGTTTACAGTCTAACCAGACACCTAGGTATTTGTAGTTGTCCACATATTCTAAGTCAGAACCGTCCAGAGGAGTGATGCTGGATGGGCGGGCACGTGCGGCAGCGATCGGTTGAAGAGCATGCATTTAGTTTGACTTGCATTTAAGAGCAGTTGGAGGTCACGGAAGGAGAGTTGTATGGCATTTTTATTTTTTATTTTATTTCACCTTTATTTAACCAGGTAGGCTAGTTGAGAACAAGTTCTCATTTGCAACTGCGACCTGGCCAAGATAAAGCATAGCAGTGTGAACAGACAACACAGAGTTACACATGGAGTAAACAATTAACAAGTCAATAACACAGTAGAAAAAAATGGGCAGTGTGCAAAAGGCATGAGGAGGTAGGCGAATAATACAATTTTGCAGATTAACACTGGAGTGATAAATGATCAGATGGTCATGTACAGGTAGAGATATTGGTGTGCAAAAGAGCAGAAAAGTAAATAAATAAAAAACAGTATAAAAACAGTATGGGAATGAGGTAGGTGAAAATGGGTGGGCTATTTACCAATAGACTATGTACAGCTGCAGCGATCGGTTAGCTGCTCGGATAGCTGATGTTTGAAGTTGGTGAGGGAGATAAAGGTCTCCAACTTCAGCGATTTTTGCAGTTCGTTCCAGTCACAGGCAGCAGAGTACTGGAACGAAAGGCGGCCAAATGAGGTGTTGGCTTTAGGGATGATCAGTGAGATACACCTGCTGGAGCGCGTGCTACGGATGGGTGTTGCCATCGTGACCAGTGAACTGAGATAAGGCGGAGCTTTACCTAGCATGGACTTGTAGATGACCTGGAGCCAGTGGGTCTGGCCACGAATATGTAGCGAGGGCCAGCCGACTAGAGCATACAAGTCGCAGTGGTGGGTGGTATAAGGTGCTTTGGTGACAAAACGGATGGCACTGTGATAGACTGCATCCAGTTTGCTGAGTAGAGTGTTGGAAGCCATTTTGTAGATGACATCGCCGAAGTCGAGGATCGGTAGGATAGTCAGTTTTACTAGGGTAAGCTTGGCGGCGTGAGTGAAGGAGGCTTTGTTGCGGAATAGAAAGCCGACTCTTGATTTGATTTTCGATGTTTGATGTGAGTCTGGAAGGAGAGTTTGCAGTCTAGCCAGACACCTAGGTACTTATAGATGTCCACATATTCAAGGTCGGAAATTCAAGCATTGAAGATCGTCTGGAGGTTAGACTCCCCAACCCGGGTCCGGGAGCGTAATCATCAACTGACCCTAATTAGCATAACGCAACGCACATAAATATGACTAGAAAATATTCCTTTTCATGAAATCACAAGTGAAATATATTGAAACACAGCTTAGCCTTTTGTTAATCACCCTGTCATCTCAGATTTTCAAAATATCCTTTATAGCCAAAGCAAGACAAGCATTTGTTTAAGTTTATCGATAGCTTAGCATAGCATTATGTCCAGCTAGCAGCAGGTAACTTGGTCACGAAAATCAGAAAAGCAATCAAATTAAATTGTTTACCTTTGATGAGCTTCGGATGTTTTCACTCACGAGACTCCCAGTTAGATAGCAAATGTTCCTTTTTTCCCAAAATATTATTTTTGCAGGCGAAATAGCTCCGTTTGTTCTTCACGTTTGGCTGAGAAATCGACCGGAAATTGCGCTCACTACAACGCTGAAAAATATTCCAAATTAGCTCCATAATATCGACAGAAACATGGCAAACGTTGTTTAAAATCAATCCTCAAGGTGTTTTTCAAATATCTATTTGATAATATATCCACCGGGACAATTGGTTTTTCAGTAGGACCGGAAGGAAAAATGGCTACCTCTGTATTTTACGCAAGAATCTGAGAGACTTCAGCTGACCACTGACGCAATGTTGAAGTTCAGGATCATTTTTCAAAATAAAAGCCTGAAACTACGTATTGTGACACTAGACACATTAGGGAAGCCATAGAAAAAGGAATCTGGTTGATATCTCATTCATTGCTCAATAGGGATGCATAGGAATGCAGAGCTTCTACATAAGAGTCCATTCCGGATTGGATTTTTCTCAGGCTTTCGCCTGCAGTATCAGTTCTGTTATACTCACATACCTTAAGGGAACATTTCGGCATTTGCTGTATGGTTAGTGAGAAAGTCCATATTGCAAATGTACGGTCCCTTACTAGACGTCCGAAAACGTTTGTAAAATTCGCGGACGGCGTCGGGCCGAGCGGCAGGGCCGGACCTACCGGGAAGTCATCAAATGAACTTTGTCGGACATTCGGTTTCCGTTTTATAAAATAATAAAATTTTGGTCATTTTTCCGCTGTCCCGGAAAATCCCACAAGAGGGCATAAGCAATCATATTGCTATTGGACAAAACATCACGAATCACGACGGGGCCTTATCTCGAAAACGGAAAATATTTAGAAGCCATAACTTGGTGAGCGTAGGTTTGGCATAATGGGCAGTTGGCCCCGAACAAGATGGCGTCTAGGCCTCAACGGTTTTTGAGTTATGGCCATTTCTCTGGGATTAAAGGTCCAAAATGAAAATAGAGAAATTATTTTTCCACTTCACGTCAAAGTCAAGGAGCCTCCGGTGTCAATAAAAAAAGAACCAGACATTTATCTATCGTCATTTAAGAGAAATCGTACAATGACAGATTGGTGATGTTCACAGATAGGTTTTTTTTTTTTCAACGGTTACAGATCCAGTTGCAGGGTGTTCATACAAATCTTTTTAAAGTGTGCTGCGGAGCTCTGCGAGATTTCTGTGGTTTTCTATTATTTTCTGAAATAACACACACTCACTAAACCCTCCGTAAATAACTCAGTTCTTAACGTAAAGACTTAAAACTCAGGATTCTGTAAAGGCATACCCCAATCAGGATATGAGTTTATTTATAGCTTCCTGTGCCAACCGGAAGTGCCTTAAATGGTGTCACAGTGGCAGTTTCCAAGGGTTAAAAAGGTCAGATCTTTTCAAAACTTCATATGTGTGATTAGGCAACCCCCATAAACTGTAAGTCAGTCATTTCTCCCAACAGATGTCAAAGAAAAGCTCTCTCTCACACATACACACACACACACACACACAGAAACACACACACAGCAAGGATGGAGTGACAAAGTGCGGTGCTTAAAGTCTCAGAGACACAAGACTAGGTGCATTGAAACCGGCTCGGCCCATAGAGACGGACCCCAACGTTTCTGTCCGATAGCTCATTCAAGGACCACATAGCAAGGCATGGAAAAAAGTGGATTTTACGCACCAATTAGGGTTTTACTTGGGCACCGAAGGACCTATCGAGCCGAAACTTGGGATTCGGGGTCGCCTCACATAGCCCTTCACATAATGTCCGACCTGGACCTGCAGCTAGAACGTAACTATGTGTTTTATGTTTTTATTATGTTTTAAACTAAAGGCGCTGTGACTTATGGGCCTGCTCTGACATATGTGATAGTTGGCTTCTAAATGAGTTGGAAAAAGTGGGTTTGGTGTCAATTGGTATCAGTTTGGTGTCAGAATGACATCTAATTAACTGATGGACACTGACTTGCTAGTTGACTTTTGTACATTTGCAATATGTTTAAACGGAGAGGGACCATCACCAAAATGGCATTCTGAAATCAACACAAAAAATGGCATCACCATAGTCTCCAGACTGTGCCGAGTTCAACGAGACGCCCCGCTTGACCGTAGCTCGCTCTGAGTGCAGTGACCTTGAAAAAAAGAAGAACCAAAATGAAGCCTGGCCCTCAATGTCATTTGCTTTTGGGTGACAGTGAGAGAACTGTTAGGGTGAGAAGCACAATTCGACCTCAGGTACGTTCCTAAGGTCCTCCCGATCTGTGCAAGCCTAACTTTGACCGTGTGGCATTAACCCTTAACAGTTAAAAGAAGGTGTTTACTTCAAACAGTTTGCATTGACTTCTCTCCTCATAGGAATACATTGCCTGCACCTCTAAATTCAACCTGAAGCCTATGTGGGTTATGAATGCCTTATGAACCTGTCTTCTATGACAGTCCATCAGACCACTATGAGGTCTACCTGTGTCGATTCTAAGCTTGCTGGAGCAACCGGAAGTGGTTAAATTGACCCAAAAGGTGTTTTGATGTACATAACCTTCAAATGTGAAAATGACTACATTCAACCATGTGTAGATCAGTACATTCTTAACTTAAAGACTTAAAACTCAGGATTCTGTAAGAAGCTACCTCAGTCAAGACATGTGTTTACCTATAGCTTCCTGTGCCAACCAGAAGTGCCTTTAATTGGGTCACACTGTCTGTTTTGAAGGGTTAAAAAAGTCACATCTTTCCAAAACTTCATAGGTGTGACTAGGTAAACCTCATGAACTGTAAATCAGTCATTTCTCCCAACAGATGTCAAAGAAAAGCTCTCAAACACACACACCGCAAGGATGGAGTGACAAAGTGTGGTGCCTAAAGACACAGAGAGCAGCCAATGACATTACCATAATCCCTAGGCAGTGCCGAGTTCAACGAGATATCCCGCTTGACCGTAGCTCGCTCGGTCTAAGCGCAGCGACCATTAGAAAAGTAGGCCCAAAATGAAGCCTGCCCCACAACGTCATTTGCTTTTGGGTGACAGAGAGAGAACCGTTAGGGTGAGAAGCACAATTCGACCTCAGGTACGTTCCTAAGGTCCTCCCAATCCGTGCAAGCCTAACCTTGACCGTGTGGCATTAACCCTTAATAGTTAAAAGAAGGTGTTTACTTCAAAGAGTTTGCATTGACTTCTCTCCCCATAGGAATACATTGCCTGCACCCGTAAATTCAACCTGAAGCCTATGTGGGTTATGAATGTCGTATGAACCTGTCTTCGATGACAGTCCATCAGGCCACTATGAGGTCTGTCTGTGTTGATTCTAAGCTTCCTGGACCAACCGGAAGTGGATAAAATCACCCTAAAAGTGTTTATCTATACCCTGCCTGCAGTTTGATAGACATAGTGCATTCAACCCTGTGTAAATCAGTCAGTTCTTAACGTAAGAACTTAAAACTCAGGATTCTGTAAAAGCATACCCCAGTGAGGATATGTGTTGACTTATAGCTTCCTGTGCCAACCGGAAATGCCATAATTGGTGTCTCTTGGGCTGTTTTGAGGGGTTAAAAAAGTCAGATCTTTCCAAAACGTCATATATGTGATTAGGCAACCCCCATGAACTGTAAATCAGTCATTTTTGCCATAAGATTTCAAAGGAAAACTAAATCACACACACACACAGCTTGGAAGTAGGGACCCATTGGGGTGCGAGAGACATACACTGCCTGCATTAGTTAATTCATTTTTGCATCACGAAAATGACGACATTTAAAAATGTCCCAGAGTCGCAAGACTAGGTGCATTGCGACCGTCTCGGCCCATAGAGACAGACCCCAACGTTTCTGTCCGATAGCTCATTCAAGGACCCCGTAGCAAGTCATGGAAAAAAGTGGATTTTCAGCACCAATTAGGGTTTTGCTCTGACACCAAATGACCGATCGAGCCGAAACTTGGGATTCGGGGTCGCCTCAGCTAGGCCTACACATAACATAAGAAATGGACCCGCAGCTAGAACGTAACTATGTGTTTTATGGTTTTTTTATGGTTTGAACCGAAGGCGTTGTGAATTTTGGGCTAGCTCTGAAGTATGTGATAGTTGGCTACTAA
Organism: Oncorhynchus nerka; assembly: GCF_034236695.1. Lineage (NCBI taxonomy): Eukaryota > Metazoa > Chordata > Actinopteri > Salmoniformes > Salmonidae > Oncorhynchus > Oncorhynchus nerka. The sequence continues at coordinate 107,030,362 of NC_088417.1, read as the reverse complement.
ACGAGTTGGAAAAAGTGGGTTTGGTGTCAGTTTGTATCAGTTTGGTGTCAGAATGATATCTAATTGACTGATGGACGGTGACTTGCTGGTGACTCTTGTCCATTTTCAATATGTTTAAACAGTGAGGTACCATCACCAAAGTGACATTCTGAAATCAACCCTAACGAGCGATTGAGATGAACCAGAATCACTGCCCAGCCATCCCGAGTTCATCGTGTCAGTCAATTTCGCATTCCTGCAGGATTTTTATAGCATGACAAAATCGTGATGGTACATGCCCATTGAACCATATTGCAAATCCACAGTGACTTTGCAAAAGTGAGAAAACATAAACAAATGGACATAATGAAATCAACACAACGAGCGATGGAGAAGACCCACCATCAATGCCCGGCTATCCCGAGTTTATCTGGCCAGTCAATTTTGCATTTCTGCAGGATTTTTGAGCATGTCAAATTTCTTATGGTAAATGCCCATTGAACCATATTGCAAATGCACGTGCACTTGCAATATGATTAGACAGTGAAAAAAACATCACAAAATGGACATGATGAAGTCAACACAACGAGCGATGGAAAGGAACAACTATCACTGCCCGGCCATCCCGAGTTCATCAGGCCAGTCAATTTTGCATTTCTGCAGGATTTTTGAGCATGTCAAATTTCTTCTGGCATTTGGCCCCAAAAAAGTGACGTTTGACTTCCTATGAAATCATATTATAAATGGACAAATCATATTCCTTATGCACAAGTAAAAAAAAAAAATTAATAATAATAAAATACGACTGAAGTATGTTGATACTGTTCTTATACGTGTGTAATTGACACAAAATTCGAAAGAATTTCGAAAAACGGTCCAGAAAGCACTTTTTTAAGGGTGTGAAGTTTTTTACAAAATTTTGACATTTTTGACTTTTGACTTTTGACTTCCTATGAAATCATATTGAAAATGGACAAAACATTTTCCTTATGCGCATGTAAAAAAATAAATAATAATTATGATAATAAAATTGGACAAAAGTATATTCATACAGTTCTTACACATGTGTAATTGACAAAAAAATCGATAGAATTTTGGAAAACGGTCCAGAAAGCACTTTTTTAAGGGGTGATAAGTTTTTGACAAAAAAAAATCATATTTTCAAAATTTTGCTTTTGGATGTTGACTTGGGTTACATTTCCAATATGAAAAACCAAGGTGGAGCGGATTCGCCACCTGCTGGATTTTTAGTGTTACAACTGGCAATTGCCATATGGCATTTGCAATACACTTTGCATGAATCAACGCCGAATTGGGTGGTATTGGACAATGTGTATATGGTTTGTCCGATGCCAATGACTTCCCATTCATTTTTGTCCAATACAGGGGGGTATTTCCTTACAGACAGTATTTTTACAGTTTTGGAAACTTTAGAGTGTTTTCTATCCTAAGCTGTCAATTATATGCATATTCTAGCATCTTTTCCTGACAAAATAGCATGTTTTCTTTGGGAACGTTATTTTTCCAAAAATGAAAATACTGCCCCCTTGTTAAAATAAGTTAACACAGTGTCTAAAGAAGGGCCAGAAGTATACAGAATGGTGTCGCCTGCGTAGAGGTGGATCAGAGAATCACCAGCAGCAAGAGCGACATCATTGATGTATACAGAGAAAAGATTCGGCCCGAGAATTGAACCCTGTGGCACCCCCATAGAGACTGCCAGAGGTCCGGACATCAGGCCCTCCGATTTGACACACGGAACTTGATCTGAGAAGTAGTTGGTTAACTAGGCGTGGCAGTCATTTGAGAAGTCAAGGCTGTTGAGCCTGCCGATAAGAATGAGGTGATTGACACGGTTAAAAGCCTTGGCCAGGTCGATGAAGACAGCTGCACAGTATTGTCTTTTATCGATGGCGGTTATGATATCGTTTAGGACCTTGAGTGTGGCTGAGGTGCACCTATGACCAGATCGGAAATTAGATAGCATAGCGGAGAAGGTACGGTGGGATTCAAAATGGCCGGTCATCTGCTTGTTAACTTGGCTTTCGAAGAATTTAGAAAGGCAGGGTAGGATAGATATAGGTCTATAACAGTTTGGGTCTAAAGTGTCTCCCCTTTGAAGAGGGGGATGACCCCGGGAGCTTTCCAATTTTTAGGGATCTCAGACGATACGAAAGAGAGGTTTAACAGGCAACATTGTAACAGAATAGCCTGTTGAGACCACATCGGGTGCTCACATCGGCAGTCCAGTCATGATGGACCGGCGGGGCTCCGTGTCGACAATAAAGGGTCCAGGCCAATTGGCAAAGGAAGTATTGTAGCCCTAGAATTAGCTGGTATATGGGCCTAGCTCAAAGCTAGCTCAAGGATGGCTGGTGCTTGCTTTGGGACAGAGGCGTTAGCTAACAGTAGCCACTCGTTTGCAGCAAGCTAGCTGCGATGATTCAGTGTAATAATCCAGAGCGCCAGGAATCCGGTAAAGTGGTATAGAGAAGCAGTCCGTTATGCTCTGGGTTGATATCGCGCTATGCAGGCTGGCAGGTATTGTCCGAGCTAAGGCTGGATGACGACCGAGAAAAAGGTGAAGACCGCTAGCTGTGGCTAACAAAGACTAGTAGCCAGTTAGCTGGGTGAGGCGGGTTGCAGGAAAGTATAAGTCCGTAGATAGAAAGTGAGATGAAGACCGACATTTTACACGGGATAAGACAAAGACAAACACACACGTCCGACTGCTATGCCATCTTGGTTAGTGTTTCTGACCCTGGGTTTCTGACCCCGTGTATCTGACCCTGGGTTTCTGACCCTGTGTTTCTGATGCTCTGTTTATTGTCTTTGTTTCTGACCATGTCTTTCTGATGCTCTGTTTATTGTCTTTGTTTCTGGCCGTGTCTTTCTGACCCCGTGTATCTGACCCTGTTTTTCTGACCCTGTGTTTCTGGTTAATTCAAATTTAAAATGTATTTATAAGCACTTCTTACATCAGCTGATGTCACAAAGTGCTGTACAAAAACCCAGCCTAAAACCCCAAACAGGACAAACACACGTTGGCACAGGACAAACAGTCGCTGACACAGGACAAACATTCGCTGACACAGGTGCGCAGTAACCTCACAGTCACTATAGGTCGTCACTACAGACCTTTCAGAATCACGCATGTCTTACTTCAATGAATACAAAACAGGATGTCTTCTTTGATGATATGATGAGTTATTAACAACACACACTTGATGCAAAAACAACAGTATACCTGAATACAATGTGCTATGGAAAACACTAACACTAACCCTAACCATAACCCTTAGCCTTATTCTAACCCTAAACGTAACCTTAGCAATCAGTTGCTTATCAACAGATAGTGAGTTGATAGTATGACCTTCTAGGCAGAGTTGCAAAGAAAAAGACCTATCTCAGTCTGGCCAATAAAAATAAAAGATTAAGATGGGCAAAAGAACACAGACACTGGACAGAGGAACTCTGCCTAGAAGGCCAGCATCCCGGAGTCGCCTCTTCACCGTTGACATTGAGACTGGTATTTTGTGGGTACTATTTAACGAAGCTGCCAGTTGAGGACTTGTGAGGTTTCTCAAACTAATCACGCTAATGTACTTGTCCTCTTGCTCAGATGTGCACCAGGGTCTCCCACTCCTCTTTCTATTCTGGTTAGAGCCAGTCTGCGCTGTTCTGTGAAGGGAGTAGCACACAGCGTTGTACGTGATCTAGAGTTTCTTGGCAATTCCTCACATGGAATAGCTTTAATTTCGCAGGACAAGAATAGACTGACAAGTTTCAGAAGATAGGTTTTTGTTTCTGGACGTTTTGAGCCTGTAATCGAACCCACAAATGCTGATGCCCCAGATACTCAACCAGTCTAAAGAAGGACCGTTTTATTGCTTCTTTCATCAGAAGAACAGTTTTCAGCTGTGCTAACATAATTGCAAAAGGGTTTTCTAATGATCAGTTAGCCTCTTGCTTCTACTTGAGACGCTTGCGTCCCAACTAGAGCTCTGGAAATGCAAATGCGCTACGCTAAATGCTAATAGTGTTCATTAAAATACACATGCAGGGTATCGAATTAAAGCTACACTCGTTGTGAATCCAGGCAACAAGTCAGATTTTTAAAATGCTTTTCGGCGAAAGCATGAGAAGCTATTATCTGATAGCATGCACTAATACACTACAACACAAAAGCCACGCAGGGGACGTAAACAAAATAATTAGCATTTCGGCGTTACACAAACCGCACAATAAAATAGAAAACAGTCATTACCTTTCACCATCTTCTTTGTTGGCACTCCTAGATGTCCCATAAACACTATTGGGTCTTTATTTCGATTAAATCGGTCCATATAAAGCCAAGATATCGTTATATGTAGACTGTGTGATAAACGAAAAAAACAGCGTTTTCAAAACGTAACGTCATTTTTTAAAATTCAAAAAGTCGACGATAAACTTTCACAAAACACTTCGAAATACGTTTGTAATGCAACTTTAGTTATTAGTAAACGTTAATAAGCGATAAAATTCATCAGGAGGCGATGTAAAAATCATTAGCTGTCGTCTTGGAAAAAATTTCAGGAGAGAGCTCTTCCAAATGATCTGGGCGGAGACTGGAGGTAAGTGGTTCCCCTGATTCGGTTCAACCAAGAATCAAAGCTGATTCAATTCACAAGACTCTAGACAACATGGGGATGCTGTGGGAGTTGAAACCTCGGTCTTATGTAATTCGGCTCACTGTGAACAATTGCTGGAAGTGGCGCAAGGATATTTATTTCCATTTTCTGTGATCAGGTTTTCCTGCGCTTTCCGATGTAACGCACGTTATGTTATAGCCACAGTCGTGATTTAACCAGTTTTAGAAACGTCCGAGTGTTTTTTAACCACACATTCTAATCATATGAACGTACTATATTCCTGGCATGAGTAGCAGGGCGCTGAAATGTTGCGCGATTTTTAACAGAATGTTCAAAAAAGTAGAGGGTAGAAGCAACAGGTTAGCAAATCCAAGTTTATAATTTTAAAAGGCTAACACAATGTGCCATTGGAACTCAGGAGTGATGGTTGCTGATAATTGGCCTCTGTACGCCTTTGTTGATATTCCATTAAAAATATCTGCCGTTTCCAACTACAATAGTAATTTACAACATTAACAAAGTCTACACTGTATTTCTGATCAATTTGGTGTTAATTTAATGGACATAAAATGTGCTTTTCTTTCAAAAACAAACATTTGAACGATAGTGTATATGTTTTTCCATCTTCACTCTTATACTGTCTGATACTGTCCATCTTGTCTTATACTGTCTGATACTTTCTGATAATGTCTCTGTCTGTCTGATACTGTCTGATACTTTCTGATACTGTCTGTTAATGTTTCTGTCTGTTTGATACTGTCTGATACTGTCTGTTAATGTTTCTGTCTGTTTGATACTGTCTGATACTTTCTGATACTGTCTGTTAATGTCTCTGTCTGTCTGATAATGTCTCTGTCTGTTTGATACTGTCTGATACTTTCTGACACTGTCTGTTAATGTTTCTGTCTGTTTGATACTGTCTGATACTTTCTGATACTGTCTCTGTCTGTCTGATAATGTCTCTGTCTGTTTGATTCTGTCTGTTTGATACTTTCTGATACTCTCTGTTAATGTTTCTGTCTGTCTGATACTTTCTGATACTGTCTGATAATGTTTCTGTCTGTCTGAAACTGTCTGATAATGTATCTGTCTGTCTGATACTTTCTGATAATGTCTCTGTCTGTCTGATACTTTCTGATTCTGTCTTAATGTCTCTGTCTGTCTGATACTGTCTGTTAATGTTTGTCTGTCTGATATTTTCTGGTAATGTCTGATAATGTCTCTGTCTGTCTGATACTTTCTGATACTGTCTGATACTTTCTGATACTGTCTGTTAATGTCTCTGTCTGTCTGATAATGTCTCTGTCTGTTTGATACTGTCTGATACTTTCTGATACTGTCTGTTAATGTTTCTGTCTGTTTGATACTGTCTGATACTGTCTGTTAATGTTTCTGTCTGTTTGATACTGTCTCTGTCTGTCTGATAATGTCTCTGTCTGTTTGATACTGTCTGATACTTTCTGATACTGTCTGTTAATGTTTCTGTCTGTTTGATACTGTCTGATACTTTCTGATACTGTCTGTTAATGTTTCTGTCTGTTTGATACTGTCTGATACTTTCTGATACTGTCTGATAATGTCTCTGTCTATCTGAAACGGTGTATTTATATCTCTGTCTGTCTGTTAATGTCTCTGTCTGTCTTATACTTTCTGTGAATGTCTTTGTCTGATACTGTCTGATAATGTCTCTGTCTGTCTGATACTTTCTGATACTGTCTGTTAATGTCTCTGTCTGTCTGATAATGTCTCTGTCTGTCTGATACTTTCTGATACTGTCTGATAAGGTCTCTTTCTATCTGAAACTGTGTATTTATATCTCTGTATGTCTGTCTGATACTTTCTGATACTGTCTGTTAATGTCTCTGTCTGTCTGATAATGTCTCTGTCTGTCTGACACTGTCTGATACTTTCTGATACTGTCTGTTAATGTTTCTGTCTGTCTGATAATGTCTGTCTGTTTGATACTGTCTGATACTTTCTGATACTGTCTGATAATGTATCTGTCTGTCTGATACTTTCTGATACTGTCTGTTAACCTCTTGGGGGCGCTATGTCATTATTGGATAAAAAGACGTGCCCGTTTTAAGCGCAATATTTTGTCATGAAAAGATGCTCGACTATGCATGGAATTGACAGCCTCGGAAAGACAAAACTCTGACGTTTCCAAAACTGCAAAGATATTATCTGTGAGTGCCCCAGAACTAATGCTACAGGTGAAACCAAGATGAAGTTTCATACAGGAAATGCCCCAGATTCTGAAGGCGCTGTGTTCCAATGTCTCCTTATATGGCTGTGAATGTGCCAGGAATGAGCCTGCGCTTTCTGTCGTTTCCCCGAGGTGTCTGCAGCATTGTGACGTGTTTGTAGGCATATCATTGGAAGATTGACCATAAGAGACTACATTTACCTGGTGTCGAAATTATTGCGTAATCTGTAGGTCCATGCGCGTTCCATTTCTTCAAAAGAGAAAGTCAACTGCCACGATGGATTTTATCGTCGATAGATATGTGAAAAACACCTTGAGGATTGATTCTAAACATCGGTTTGCCATGTTTCTGTCGATATTATGGAGTTAATTTGGAAAAAAGTTTGCGTTTTAATATATATATATTTTTATCCTTACCCAAACGTGATGAACAAAACGGAGCGATTAGTCGACACAAATAATATTTTTGGTAAAAACAGAACATTTGCTATCTAACAGAGTCTCCTCATTGAAAACATCTGAAGTTCTTCAAAGGTAAATTATTTTATTTGAATTCTTTTCTGGTTTTTGTGGAAAATGTTGCATGCTGAAAGAGAGGCATAATCCTATGCTAGGCTATCAATACTGTTACACAAATGCTTGTTTAGCTATGGTTCAAAAGCATATTTTGAAAATCTGAGATGACAGTGTTGTTAACAAAAGGCTAAGCTTGAGAGCAAATAGATTAATTTCATTTCATTTGCGATTTTCATGAATAGTTAACGTTGTGTTATGCTAATGAGCTTGCGGATAGATTTACACAATCCTGGATACAGGTTTTTTTTCGTAGCTAAACTTGACGCAGAAAACGGAGCGATTTGTCCTAAAAAATAATCTTTCAGGAAAAACTGAACATTTGCTATCTGAGAGTCTTCTCATTGAAAACATCCGAAGTTCTTCAAAGGTAAATTATTTTATTTGAATGCTTTTCTGGTTTTTGTGGAAAATGTTGCATGCTGAAAGAGAGGCATAATCCTATGCTAGGCTATCAATACTGTTACACAAATGCTTGTTTTGCGATGGTTGAGAAGCATATTTTGAAAATCTGAGATGACAGTGTTGTTAACCTGTTGCTTCTACTCGGGACGCTTGCGTCCCAACTAGAGCTCTGGAAATGCAAATGCGCTACGCTAAATGCTAATAGTATTAGTTAAAACTCAAAAGTTCATTAAAATACACATGCAGGGTATCGAATTAAAGCTACACTCGTTGTGAATCCAGGCAACAAGTCAGATTTTTAAAATGCTTTTCGGCGAAAGCATGAGAAGCTATTATCTGATAGCATGTAACACCCCAAAAGACCCACAGGGGACGTAAACAAAATAATTAGCATTTCGGCGTTACACAAACCGCACAATAAAATAGAAAACATTCATTACCTTTCACCATCTTCTTTGTTGGCACTCCTAGATGTCCCATAAACACTATTTGGGTCTTTATTTCGATTAAATCGGTCCATATAAAGCCTAGATATCGTTATATGTAGACTGTGTGATAAACGAAAAAAACATCGTTTCAAAACGTAACGTCATTTTTTAAAATTCAAAAAGTCGACGATAAACTTTCACAAAACACTTCGAAATACGTTTGTAATGCAACTTTAGGTATTAGTAAACGTTAATAAGCATCAGGAGGCGATGTAAAGATCATTAGCTGTCCGTCTGGAAAAATGTCCGGCTAGAAACTCAACGAAAATATCCGGTCCTAGATCTAAGGAGATACGGTGCCCTGCACGTGTTTGACCAAGAAAAAACTCGAAGGGAAATGACAAGACTCTAGACACCGTGTGGAAGCTGTAGGTACTGCAACCTCAGTCAATTAATTGTGGTTCACCTTTATCAATGGGTTCAAGTAGCGCATGGATATATTTTCAGTGATCAGTTTTTCCTGTGCTTTTCGATGTAAATGCCGTTCTGGTAAAGCCACAGCAGTGATTTAACCAGTTTTATAAACGTCTGAGTGTTTTCTATCCACACAGACTAATCAAATGCATATACTATATTCCTGGCATGAGTAGCAGGGCGCTGAAATGTTGCGCGATTTTTTACAGAATGTTCAAAAAAGTAGAGGGTCGACTTAAGAGGTTAAAGAACATGAATAACCACCACGCTGCATTTTGGTCCGCTTCTCCTTCACCACAGGAAAACCCTTACAGAATCACCCACCACAACCGGACCAAGCGGCGTGGTAACGGGCAACAGCGGCGCAAAGAGGAATGGACATGGGACGATGTATTGGATGGGAAGGGTTGCTACACCTGGGAGGAGATCCTGGCGGGAAAGGATCGCCTTCCATGGGAACAGGTGGAGGCAGCTAGGAGAGCAGAGGCAGCCAGAGAGAGGAGCCGGCGATATGAGGGAACACGGCTGGCAAGGAAGCACGAGTGGCAGCCCCAAATATTTCTTTGGGGGGGCACACAGGAAGTGTGGCGAAGCCAGGTAGGAGACCTGCGCCAACTTCCTGTGCTTACCGGGGGGGCGAGAGAGACCGGGCAGGCACCGTGTTATGCTGTGAAGCGCACGGTGTCCCCAGTGCGGGTGCATAGCCCGGTGCGGTACATTCCAGCTCCGCGTATCGGCCGGGCTAGAGTGGGCATCGAGCCAAGTGCCATGAAGCCGGCTCTACGCATCTGGTCTCCAGTGCGTCTCCTTGGGCCGGCTTACATGGCACCAGCCTTACGCACGGTGTCCCCGGTTCGCCTGCATAGCCCAGTGCGGGCTATTCCACCTCGCCGCACTGGCAGGGCGACCGGGACCATTCAACCGGGTAAGGTTGGGCAGGCTCGGTGCTCAAGAGCTCCAGTGCGCCTGCACGGTCCGGTCTATCCGTCACCACCTCCACGCACCAGCCCTCCGGTGGCAGCCCCCCGCACCAGGTTGTCTCTCCGGCTCATCCTTACAGAGGCTCCCGCCTCTCCAGCGCTGCCGGAGCCTTCCTCCTCTTCAGCGCTGTCGGAGTCTCCCGCCTCTCCGGCGCTGCCAGAGCCTTCCTCCACTCCAGCGCAGCCGGAGTCTCCCACCTGTTCGGCGCTACTAGAGCTCCCGCCCCTCCGTCCAGAGGCGCCAGAGCTACTCAGTCCAGCGCTGTCAGAGCCTTCCTCTCCAGCGTTGCCGGAGCTTCCCGTCTGCCCAGCGTTGCCGGAGTTTCCCGTCTGCCCAGCGCCGCCAGTGCCGCCAGTCTGCCCAGTGCCGCCAGTCTGCCCAGCGCCGCCAGTGCCGCCCCTCAGCCCAGAGGCGCCAGAGCCCCTCAGCCCAGAGGCGCCAGAGCCCCCACCCCTCTGTCCCGAGCCCCCGCCCCTCTGTCCCGAGCCGCCGCCCCTCTGTCCCGAGCCGCCGCCCCTCTGTCCCGAGCAGCCGCCCCTCTGTCCCGAGCAGCCGCCCCTCTGTCCCGAGCAGCCGCCCCTCTGTCCCGAGCAGCCGCCCCTCTGTCCCGAGCTGCCGCCCCTCTGTCCAGTGGGGTCATTGAGAGAGGTTGCCATGGTTAGAGAGCCACGGAGGCGGACAATGAGGCGGACTAAGACAATGGTGAAGTGGGGTCCGCGTCCCGCGCCAGAGCCGCCACCGCGGACAGACGCCCACCCAGACCCTCCCCTATAGGTCAAGGTTTTGCGGCCGGAGTCCGCACCTTTGGGGGGGGGGGGTGTACTGTCACGTTCTGACCTGTATTTCCTTTGTTTTGTATTTATTTAGTATGGTCAGGGCGTGAGTTGGGTGGGCAGTCTATGTTTGTTTTTCTAGGTTTTGGGTATTTCTATGTTTCGGCCTAGTATGGTTCTCAATCAGAGGCAGGTGTCATTAGTTGTCTCTGATTGAGAATCATACTTAGGTAGCCTGGGTTTCACTGTGTGTTTGTGGGTGATTGTTCCTGTCTCTGTGGTTGCACCAGATAGGACTGTTTTTGGTTTTCCACATTTATTGTTTTGTTAGTTATTTCATGTCTAGTTCCTTTATTAAAGAACATGAATAACCACCACGCTGCATTTTGGTCCGCTTCTCCTTCACCACAGGAAAACCCTTACACTTTGTCTGTTTGATACTGTCTGTTAATGTCTCTGTCTGTCTGATAATGGTGATCATGTCTGTTTGATTTTGTCTGATACTTTCTGATACCGTCTGTTAATGTCTCTGTCTGTCTGATACTTTCTGATACTGTCTGATAATGTCTCTGTCTATCTGAAACGGTGTATTTATATCTCTGTCTGTCTGATAATGTCTCTGTCTGTCTGATACTTTCTGATACTGTCTGATAAGGTCTCTGTCTGTCTGATACTTTCTGATACTGTCTGATAAGGTCTCTGTCTATCTGAAACGGTGTATTTATATCTCTGTATGTCTGTCTGATAATGTCTGTACGGTCTCTGTCTGATTCTCTCTGAATATGTATGTGCTGTCTCTGTCTGTCTGATATTGTCTGTTAATGTCTCTGTCTGTCTTATACAGTCTGATAATGTATGTTAATATCTCTGTCTGTCTGATACTGACTGTCTCACTGGCTTTCTGATACTGGCTGTCTCACTGGCTGTCTGATATCAAATCATATTTTATTTGTCACATAACATGGTTAGCAAATGTTAATGCGAGTGTAGCGAAATGCTTGTGCTTCTAGTTCCGACAATGCAGTAACAACCAACGAGTAATCTAACCTAACAATTCCACAACTACTACCTTATACACACAAGTGTACAACCTTTTTCACACAAAGGGATAAAGAATATGTACATAAAGATATATGAATGAGTGATGGTACAAAACAGCAAGATGCAGTAGATGGTATTGAGTACAGTATATACATATGAGATGAGTAATGTAGGGTATGTAAACAAAGTGGCATAGTGTAAAGTGGCTAGTGGTACATGTACTACAAAAAAAGATGCAGTACATGATATAGAGTACAGTATATACATATGAGATGAGTAATGGAGGGTATGAAAACATTATATTAAGGGGCATTGTTTAAAGTGGCTAGTGATACATTTTGTCCTTCAATTTCCATTATTAAAGTGGCTGGAGTTGAGTCAGTATGTTGGCAGCAGCCACTCAATGTTAGTTGAATCTTACTACCCTCTCCACTACTGTCCCATCGATGTGGATAGGGGAGTGCTCCCTCTGCTGTTTCCTGAAGTCCACAATCATCTCCTTTGTTTTGTTGACGTTGAGTGTGAGGTTATTTTCCTGACACCACACTCCGAGGGCACTCACCTCCTCCCTGTAGTTGTTGGTAATCAAGCCTACCACTGTAGTGTCGTCCCCAAACTTGATGATTGAGTTGGAGGCGTGCATGGCCACGCAGTCTTGGGTGAACAGGGAGTACAGGAGAGGGCTCAGAACGCACCCTTGTGGGGCCCCAGTGTTGAGGATCAGCGGGGTGGTGATGGTGTTACCTACCCTCACCACCTGGGGGCGGCCCGTCAGGAAGTCCAGGACCCAGTTTCACAGGGCGGGGTTGAGACCCAGGGTCTCGAGCTTGATGAAGAGTTTGGAGGGTACTATGGTGTTGAATGCTGAGCTGCAGTCGATGAACAGCATTCTCACTTAGGTATTCCTCTTGTCCAGATGGGTTAAGGCAGTGTGCAGTGTGGTTGCGATTGCGTCGTCTGTGGACCTAATGGGGCGGTAAGCAAATTAGAGTGGGTCTAGGGTGTCAGGTAGGGTGGAGGTGATATGGTCCTTGACTAGTCTCTCAAAGCACTTCATGATGATGGGAGTGAGTGCTACGGGGCGGTAGTCATTTAGCTCAGTTACCTTAGCTTTCTTGGGAACAGGAACAATGGTTGCCCTCTTGAAGCTTGTGGGAACAGCAGACTGGGATAAGGATTGATTGAATATGTCCGTAAACACACCAGCCAGCTGGTCTGCGCATGCTCTGAGGACGCAGCTGGGATGTTGTCTGGGCCTGCAGCCTTGCGAGGGTTAACACGTTTAAATGTTTTACTGACGTCGGCTGCAGTGAAGGAGAGTCCGCAAGTTTTGGTAGCGGGCCGTGTTAGTGGCACTGTATTGTCCTCAAATCGAGCAAAAAAGTTATTTAGTCTGTCTGGGAGCAAGACATCCTGGTCCACGACGGGGCTGGTTTTCTTTTTGTAATCCGTGATTGACTGTAGACCCTGCCACATACGTCTTCTGTCTGAGCCGTTGAATTGCGACTCTACTTTGTCTCTATACTGATGCTTAGCTTGTTTGATTGCCCTGAGGAGGGAATAGCTACACTGTTTGTATTCGGTCATGTTTCCGGTCACCTTGTCCTGGTTAAAAGAAGTTGTTCGCGCTTTCAGTTTCGCGCAAATGCTGCCATCAATCCATGGTTTCTGGTTTGGGAATGTTTTAATCGTTGCTGTGGGTATAACATCGCCGATGCAATTCCTAATGAACTCGCTCACCGAATCAGCGTATTCGTCAATGTTGTTGTTGGACACAATGCGGAACATATCCCAATCCACGTGATCGAAGCAGTCTTGAAGCGTGGAATCAGATTGGTCGGACCAGTGTTGAACAGACCTGAGTGTGGGAGCTTCTTGTTTTGGTCTCTGTCTGTAGGCTGGAAGCAACCAAATGGAGTCGTGGTCAGGTTTTCCGAAAGGAGCGCGGGGGAGGGCCTTATATGTGTCGCGGAAGTTAGAATAACAATGATCCAGGGTTTTACCAGCCCTGGTTGCGCAATCGATATGCTGATAGAATTTAGGGAGTCTTGTTATCAGATTAGCCTTGTTAAAATTCCCAGCGACAATGAATGCAGCCTCAGGATATGTGGTTTCCAGTTTACATAGAGTCAAATAAAGTTAGTTCAGGGCCATTGATGTGTCTGCTTGGGGGGGAATATATACTGCCGTGATTATAATCGAAGAGAATTCCTTTGGTAGATAATGCGGTCGACATTTGATTGTCAGGTGAACAGATCAATTTGAATTCCTGTATGGTGTTATGATCCCACCACGTCTCGTTAATCATAAGGCATACTCCCCCGCCCTCTTCTTACCAGAAAGATGCTTGTTTCTGTCAGCGCGATGCGCGAAGAAACCAGCTGGCTGCACCGACTCCGATAGAGTCTCTCGAGTGAGCCATGTTTTCGTGAAGCAAAGAACGTTACAGTCTCTGTCTCTCTGGAATGCTACCCTTGCTTGGATTTCATCAACCTTGTTGTCAAGAGACTGGACATTGGCGAGTAGTATGCAAGGGAGTGGTGCGCGATGTGCCCGTCCCCGGAGCCTGACCAGAAGACCGCTTAGTTTGCCCCTTTTACGGCGTCGTTGTTTTGGGTCGTCGGCTGGGATCCGATCCATTGTCCTGGGTGGAAGGCAAAACACAGGATCCGTTTCAGGAAAAGTCATATTCCTGGTCATAATGTTGGTGAATTGCTCTTATATTCAGTAGTTCCTCCCGACTGTATGTAATGAAACCTAAGATTACCTGGGGTACCAATGTAAGAAATAACACGTAAAAAAACAAAATACTGCATAGTTTCCTAGGAACTCGAAGCGAGGCGGCCATCTCTGTCGGCGCCGGAAGTCTAGATACTGTATGTCTGTCTGTCTACTTGTCCGATACTATCTGGCTGTCTGATACTGGCTGTCTGTCTGATACTGGCTGTCTCACTGGCTGTCTGATACTGGCTGTCTCACTAGCTGTCTGATACTGTATGTCTCACTGGCTGTCTGATACTGTATGTCTCACTGGCTGTCTGATACTTTGTCTCACTGGCTGTCTGATACTGGCTGTCTGATACTGGCTGTCTGATACTGTATGTCTCACTGGCTGTCTGATACTGTATGTCTCACTGGCTGTCTGATACTGTATTTCTGTCTGTATACTTGTCTGATATTTTCTGTCTGTCTGTCTGTCTGTCTGTCTCATACTCTAGGTCTGTCTGATACTGTCTGTCTCATACTCTAGGTCTGTCTGATACTGTCTGTCCGACTGATACTGTCGGTCTGTCTGATACTGTCTGATACTGTCTGTCTGTCTGTCTGTCTGTCTGCCTGACTGCCTGACTAAAACTCTGTCTGTCAGACACTGTCTGATACTGTCTGTCCGACTGATACTGTCTGTCTGTCTGATACTGCCTGACTGCCTGACTAAAACTCTGTCTGTCAGATACTGTCTGATACTGTCTGTCCGACTGATACTGTCTGTCTGTCTCATACTCTAGGTCTGTCTGATACTGTCTGTCTGTCTGTCTGCCTCACACTGTAGGTCTGTCTGATACTGTCTGTCCGACTGATACTGTCTGTCTGTCTGATACTATCTGTCTGTCTGACTAAAACTCTGTCCGTCAGATACTGTCTGATACTGTCTGTCCGACTGATACCGTCTGTCTGCCTGCCTGCCTGCCTGCCTGTCTGCCTCATACTGTATGTCTGTCTGTCTGTCTGACTAAAACTCTGTCTGTCAGATTCTGTCTGTTTGTCTGTCTGTCTGATACTGTCCTGTCTATCTGTCTGTCTGTCTGATATTGTCTGATACTGTATGTCTGTCTGATACTGAATGTCTGTCTGTCTGATACTGTAGGTCTGTCTGATACTGTCTGTCTGATACTGTCTGTCTGTCTGATACTGTCTGTCTGTCTGATACTGTCTGTCTGTCTGATTTGTAAGTCGCTCTGGATAAGAGCGTCTGCTAAATGACTTAAATGTAAATACTGTCTGTCTGATATTGTCTGATACTGTATGTCTGTCTGATACTGTCTGTCTGATACTTTCTGTCTGTTTGTCTGTCTGTCTGATATTGTCTGATACTGAATGTCTGTCTGTCTGATACTGTCTGTCTGATACTGTCTGTCTGTCTGATATTGTCTGATACTGTATGTCTGTCTGATACTGAATGTCTGTCTGTCTGATACTGTCTGTCTGATACTGTCTGTCTGATACGGAATGTCTGTCTGTCTGTCTGATATTGTCTGATACTGTATGTCTGTCTGATACTGTCTGTCTCGTACTTTCTGTCTGTTTGTCTGTCTGTCTGATATTGTCTGATACTGTCTGTCTGATACTGAATGTCTGTCTGTCTGATACTGTCTGTCTGATACTGTCTGTCTGTCTGATATTGTCTGATACTGTATGTCTGTCTGATACTGAATGTCTGATATGGAATGTCTGTCTGTCTGTCTGATATTGTCTGATACTGTCTGTCTCGTACTTTCTGTCTGATACTGTATGTCTGTCTGATACTGAATGTCTGTCTTATACTATCTAACACTCTCTGTCTGTCTGACACTGTCTGTGTATCTGGGGGATCCAGATATATCATCCGTAGAGTCATGTTTCGCCAAATAAAGATACTGGGATAGAAAATGATAATGAATATTGAAAGGCCTCAGAAGTGTCTGCGAAGTATATAGCCAGACAGCCTTAAAGGCTTTCTCTCCACTCTGGCCTGGGGGCCCTTGAATGACCTGTGTTCCTACCAACATCAGGGCCCCATCTGGTTCTCCTTTCAATCTGATTGGAGCTCTTCTGCTATTCTTCTCTAAGTGTGGCGCTCCCTTGTAATGCAGAGTTGTGGAGAGATGCATAAAGACTCTCTACTTCTCAGCCAGGCTCAGAGGCGTCTGACACGTGAACTTTACAGTCAGGTATAGGGGATGGGGTTGTGAGGACTACAGTCAGGAGGAGAGTGAGGTAGTGAACAGTGCAGAGGGGATGAGGGGGGATGCTGGCTGTGAACTGAGTCTATGAGACAGATGAAGGCTCTCTGAAGATATTAACATCATAATAGCAACAATAGCTCTGGGCTCTGCTGCACATACATGGCCTCTACGGGAATCACATCCACAATCCCTGGCATTGCAAGTGCCATGCTCTACCAACTGAGCCACACAGGACCATTTCATTTAACATGATCTCTCTTCAGTTGACATCAAACTGTTATCCTGACTGTTGCCATCAGAAACTCAGAGGGACTATTGGCAGGCTTCTAACAAGGTAAATGGCATTCTGTATTATATCTGTGCCCTTGAATAAATTAAGTAATTTTTGCATATGTTAGGTTGGGGTGGCAAAGTTCATCCCAAGTATTGAATTCCTAAAAAAGGGAAGAAAAAAATCACTGGCAACCCAAGGATACCTCACAATGAGCATGTGAAAGCAGCCTGTTCATTTCCATTTGATTCATTGGACAGCTTCTTCAGGTTAATTTGGTGGGTCGTCAGGCAGATTGCTTTACATCTCTGACATATCTCCCTTAATGGACCCTGACGGAAATGGAGGGTGACACCCTCTCCCCTGTCCCCTCCCACAACTTCCCCAGTCTCTGTCAAACTGTATCCATCAAACAGCTGAACATTCACCCGTCCTTCCAGTACACAGATCAACCACTGAAATTTCACAGAGACAAAAAAATGAAACAAGACCAAAAGAGTGAAATAGTTTGAGAGGTAGTCAGACCTCAAGCAGAGACAATTCCTGTTTCACATTGATATGTTTCCTACTTTGAGATTGATGCTCACTAATCATGCAAGAATAGAAAGGGAACTACAGATGGTTTTCATCAAATATCCTGACTATGTTTCCATCAATAAATTGAAGGAGTTTTAAAACCAATACAGCTCTTGAGTCCCACTGCTTCGATGGCAGAACATGGTGTTTTCGTAGAGTAGCGACATCACAGCTAAACAAAACCATTTGTCTCTGGTGTGTTTCCTGCTTCTGACATGCATCTGCCTTGTCCCTACAGACCATCTGTCTAGTATGAGACACAATACAAAAGGAGAGGAGAGGTAGTCACACACACACACACACACACACACACACACACACACACACACACACACACACACACACACACACACACAGGGTCTAGCATGTCTTTCCAAGCTGTCCCGAGGTGTTCACAGCAGCATTGTGCTTGTTACCAAATTAATTGTAATCCGTCTCTGTGCTCCGCCCTCAGATCCTCCTATCTGTTCATTCTTTGTATTAACTACTACAGCCAAGTTACAGAGTGCCGCTATCCCCCCATGGGAACAGAGTTGCAGACATGAAAAGGAGAAATGTAATGGAAATTTTCATTTGAGGAGGAGGCAATCTTCAGCTTACCAAAATACATTTCAATTTGCTGAGCAATCGAGAGTTACCATTTAAACAGGAGGCCTCAGCGGCCTGGCCCCCTCAGTCCCCCCCCACCCGGCCATGCAGAGACAGACAGACAGGGACTGAGTATCTGAGGATGCAAATACGGACTGCTGCATGGGAAATCAATCCTGGAATGAACGCTCCATTTGGAGAGCTTAAATCAAGAATCACTTTGGAAAAGCAAAACTTAATGAGCTGTTAGACTATACACCAGCAACTTTAACCAGGCCATATGGGTCTACTTCTCACCACCACCAGCAACTCCTTCTAGCCCCTCTGTGTCCCTCAGACCCCTCCCAGCCCTGACTCTCTGTCATGTTGCATAGAGCGCCTGTAGTATGCAACGACCCCTCTGAAACTAATGACTGGCTAAATAGTAACTCCTGTAGTATGCAACGACCCCTCTGAAACTAATGACTGGCTAGATAGTAACTCTTGTAGTATGCAACGACCCCTCTGAAACTAATGACTGGCTAAATAGTAACTCTTGTAGTATGCAACGACCCCTCTGAAACTAATGACTGGCTAGATAGTAACTCCTGTAGTATGCAACGACCCCTCTGAAACTAATGACTGGCTAGACAGTAACTCCTGTAGTATGCACGACCCCTCTGAAACTAATGACTGGCTAGATAGTAACTCCTGTAGTATGCAACGACCCCTCTGAAACTAATGGCTGGCTAGATAGTAACTCCTGTAGTATGCAACGACCCCTCTGAAACTAATGACTGGCTAGATAGTAACTCCTGTAGTATGCAACGACCCCTCTGAAACTAATGACTGGCTAGATAGTAACTCCTGTAGTATGCACGACCCTTCTGAAACTAATGACTGGCTAGATAGTAACTCCTGTAGTATGCAACGACCCCTCTGAAACTAATGGCTGGCTAGATAGTAACACCATCTTTTCAAAAGAAGATCCAATGTGGTTGGGCTGTAGAGAGCATTAGTGTGTTGAATTCAGTATGTGAGATTAATTTGATGAGGTTCTGCCCTTAATTCCAGTGTGGATAGAAAACCCCTTCTTTAGGAGGCTCCACTGAAATGGTATTGTGTCACCTACAGTGCATTCAGAAAGTACTCAAGCCGCTTCACTTTTTCCACATTGTATTTCGTTACAGCCTTATTCTAAAATGTATTTAAAAAAAAATCCTCATCAATATACACACACACAATACCCCATAATGACATATCTTATTTACATAAGTATTCAGATCCTTTGTTAAGACTCGAAATTGAGCTCAGGTGCATCCTGTTTCCATTGATCATCCTCGAGATGTTTCTACAACTTCATTGGAGTCCACATGTGGTAAATTAAATTGATTGGACATGATTTTGAAAAGAACACACCTGTCTATATAAGGTCCCCCAGTTGACAATCCATGTCAGAGCAAAAACCAAGTCATTTGGTCGAAGGAATTGTCCTTAGAGCTCCGAGACAGGATTGTGTCCAGGCAGAGATCTGGGGAAGGGTACCCAAAACATTCTGCAGCATTGAAGGTCCTCAAGAACACAGTGCCCTCCATAAGTTTTAAATGGAAGAAGTTTGGAACCACAAAGACTCTTCCTATACCTGGCCGCTCGGACAAACTGAGCAATCAGAGGTGAAGGGCCTTGGTCAGGAAGGTGACCAAGAACCCAATGGACACTCTGACAGAGCTCCAGAGTTCATCCTTGGGGATGGGAGAACCATCTACAAGGATAACCATCTCTGCAACACTCCACCAATCAGGCCTTTATGCTAGAGTGGCCAGACGGAAGCCACGCCTCAGTAAAAGGCACATGACAGCCTGCTTAGTGACTCCAAGACCATGTAAGACCATGAAAACAAGATTCTCTGGTCTGATGAAACCAAGATTGTGCTCTTTGGCTTAAATGCCAAGTGTCACGTCTGGTGGAAACCTGGCCCCATCCTACGTTGAAGCATGGTGGTGGCAGCATCATGCTGTGGGGAAGATTTTCAGCAGCAGGTACTGGGAGACTAGTCAGGATAGAGGCAAAGATTAACAGAGCAAAGTACAGAGAGAAACTTGAGGTCCTGTTCCAGAGCGCTCAGGACCTCAGACTGGGGCGAGGGTTCACCTTCCAACATTACAATGACCCTAAGTACACACCCAAGTTAAAGCAGGAGTGGCTTCGGGACGGTCTCTGAATGTCCTTGAGTGGCCCAGCCAGAGCTTGGACTTGAACCTGATCAAACATCTTTTGAGAGACCTGAAAATAGCTGTGCAGCAACGATTCCCATCCAACGTGACAGAGCTTGAGAGGATCTGCAGAGAAGAATGGGAGAAACTCCCCAAATACAGGTGTGCAAAGCTGTCATCAAGGCAAAAGGTGGCTACTTTGAAGAATCTCTAAACTTTTTTGGTTACTACATGATTCTATATTTTCATGTCTTCACTATTATTCTACAATTTAGAACATAGTAAAAATAAAGAAAAACCCTGGAATGAGTTGGTGTGTCAAAGCTTGTAACTGGTAGTGTAAATCAGTTTTGATGGTGGACTACAGGGGAGGACCATCCTCCTCAGTGAATTTCATAACTTTTTAAATGCTTTACCATTTTTATCCATTTTAGATACAACTATACTAAATATAATCACGTCACCAATAATTGATTAAAACACACTGTTTTGCAGTGAAGGTCTTCAGTAGCCTCAACAGCACTCTGTAGGGTGGCACCATGGTGTAGCTGGAGGACAGCTAGCTTCCATCCTCCTCTGGGTACAATGAAGGTCTACAGTAGCCTCAACAGCACTCTGTAGGGTAGCACCATGGTCTACAGTAGCCTCAACAGCACTCTGTAGGGTAACACCATGGTGTAGCTGGAGGACAGCTAGCTTCCATCCTCCTCTGGGTACAGTGAAGGTCTACAGTAGCCTCAACAGCACTATGTAGGGTGGCACCATGGTGTAGCTGGAGGACAGATAGCTTCCATCCTCCTCTGGGTACAATGAAGGTCTACAGTACAGTAGCCTCAACAGCACTCTGTAGTGTGGCACCATGGTCTACAGTAGACTCAACAGCACTCTGTAGGGTGGCACCATGGTGTACAGTAGCCTCAACATCACTCTGTAGGGTGGCACCATGTTGTAGCTGGAGAACAGCTAGCTTCCATCCTCCTCTGGGCACATTGATTTAAGTACAAACCCTAAGAGGCTCATGGTTCTCACCCCCATCCATAGACTTACAGAGTAATTCTGACAATTTCCAGAGGATGTTCTCCATCCTATCAGAGCTCTTGCAGCATGGACTGACATGTTGTCCACCCAATCATGAGTAGTGGATTGAAAGAGCGAGAAAGACTAGTTGAACAGATTTGAGCAAATACATTTATTCCAAAATGAAGGAGAAGCAAGAGAGAAATATATATAGAGATTGAAACTGAAAATAAATTACACTTATTTAGCTGCCAAATGCAGCTGGCTAATTTAGCCTGCTCAAACAGCCTGCTCAAACAGAGGGATGCTATGTTAGCTAGCTGGCTATAACAGAGGGATGCTATGTTAGCTAGCTGGCTATAACAGAGGGATGCTATGTTAGCTAGCTGGTTATAACAGAGGGATGCTATGTTATGACTTTGCAACACAACACTGGAACTCTCCGAAGTCAAGGTAAGCGTTTGTTTGTTTTTGCCACCGGGGCACGCTGGTGTAACGGATTACTGATTGTACACTAACGTTACTGCATGATTTTAGTGGGTTTACTAACGCGTTAGTTCTATTAGATATGCTGACTATGGGGTTACCTTAGAAACTAAAGTTTCTAAACGTTACGATACTTTAGATAATATGGTGTCAACGATGTAGGCTGCGTGTAGCGTTTTGGCTCATAAAGGTTTTTTCGCCTGATCACATACAGCTGATGTTTTGTGTATTGAAGTCAACAAACTATGGGAAGAGGTGATATAAGCACTGGCGGTTCTAGCTTTTATGGCTCCCTGGATGAACCCCCCTTCAGCCAACCCCCCCCCCCCCAAAATAGCACCATTCTGAACTAACTGCCATTTTTATTCAGACATTTGGAACACAAATAAATAATCATAACATTTAAAACTATATAAATATAAAAATATTTACAACATTACTCAGAAATATCCAAAAGAAGTAACAAAGACAAAGAAAAACAAATCAAATCAAATGTATTTATATAGCCCTTCGTACATCAGCTGATATCTCAAAGTGCTGTACAGAAACCCAGCCTAAAACCCCAAACAGCAAGCAATGCAGGTGTAGAAGCACGGTGGCTAAGAAAAACTCCCTAGAAAAGCCAAAACCCAGGAAGAAACCTAGAAAGGAACCAGGCTATGTGGGGTGGCCAGTCCTCTTCTGGCTGTGCCGGGTGGAGATTATAACAGAACATGGCCAAGATGTTCAAATGTTCATAAATGACCAGCATGGTCCAAAAATAAGGCAGAACAGTTGAAACTGGAGCAGCAGCATGGCCAGGTGGACTGGGGACAGCAAGGAGTCATCGTGTCAGGTAGTCCTGAGGCATGGTCCTAGGGCTCAGGTCCTCCGAAAGAGAGAATTAGAGAAAGCACACAGGACACCGAATAGGACAGGAGAAGTACTCCAGATATAACAAACTGACCCTAGCCCCCTGACACAAACTACTGCAGCATAAATACTGGAGGCTGAGACAGGAGGGGTCAGGAGACACTATGACCCATCCGAGGACACCCCCGGACAGGGCCAAACAGGAAGGATATAACCCCACCCACTTTGACAAAGTACAGCCCCCACACCACTAAAGGGATATCTTCAACCACCAACTTACCATCCTGAGACAAGGCCGAGTATAACCCACAAAGATCTCCGCCACGGCACAACCCAAGGGGGGGGCACCAACCCAGACAGGAAGATCACATCAGTGACTCAACCCACTCACTCCCCTCCCAGGGACAGTAAACACATTTCTGTTGATTTGGCGCTCGAGCATCAATACATTACCCATCCCCCAACACTGTCAACCAAGAGTCAAGACAAAACCAATTCACCATGGTGGTGTGCAGCCTGGTTTTATATTATTCTTAACGATTTCACACACACAAACCAGAAAAAAATGCAACAATTTGTCTGTGAAACTATATAGTCACAGTATTATTGTCACGAACCGGCTCAAAGCCCGTAACAAAGGGAGACAACGTGGAGATAAGGCGTAACAAAATATATATTTATTAACTAAAGCAACTAAGTATAATATACAATGGTGTGTGTAATCAGTAATCAGTAGTGTAAGTGAGTGTTTTGCATGCATGAATGTGATAATGCAGGGTGTTGAAAGGTGCCAAAGCAAACAAACAAAAGGCCACCAAGAACCACAACACAATCTACAAAAGTGTCTGCATGGAGAGAGTCTCCTCCATGAATGTGGAAGAGGTCTATTTATCCTGGGAGACACCTGGCCCAGGTGTTTCCCATGAAGCTGACGACCCTCCCAACTCCGCCCACCGGCATCCTAATAAGGAAATAAGAACAAAGAGAGAATACGGCAGACAGAGTGGGAGGGTCGTCACATTCCCCCCCATAAAACCGGGGACCAACAAGGACCCCGGAACATACCAGCCTCCCGCGTCCCAAATTGACACAGCCTCTGCGTCCCAAATTGACACAGCCTCTGCGTCCCAAATTGGTGAGGGGTTATGTGTTCACACCTCCACCTGCCCCATCCAACCTCCTCCACAGACCTCAGCAACCTTTGCGCATAGGAAGCAATATTTAAGAGGAAAGAAGAACACAAGACCAGGAGGGAACAGACAGGAAAGATAGAACATGACAACCCGAAACAATGGTCAGTCACATAAACATTCAGGAACATGGCACAAAAGACCAACAGCTACAAACTCCAACGAAAAGAACATCAGGGTCCTTCTTAATCTTTACAACTCCCAACGATTCATAGTCACTTCCAACGATTCATAGTCACTTCCAACGATTCATAGTCACTTCCAACGATTCATAGTCACTTCCAACGATTCATAGTCACTTCCAACGATTCATAGTCACTTCCAACGATTCATAGTCACTTCCAACGATTCATAGTCACTTCCAACGAAACCAAATTTCACTAATTTCAATCATTTAACCTTGTAGTGTTCAGCCATCTTCAACAGCTGTTCTTTAGTACATAATTCTAACAGGTCCTCTGATGGAAAGCCAATGAACTTGTATACATGAGACACCATAGTCATAAGTAAATAATCTTGCTCAACCCCTCTGCTGAGCACATCAGACCACAACCAGAGAAATGACAATCACCCTGAGCACCACAGAAAAGAGATGAGATATGGAGCTTCCCCAAAACCTACAATAACGCAACACTAGTCTTCGTGCAGATTTGCAGTGGGTATTTACGCACTGTAGGAAATAGAACTCCCCAGTATGCTGGCAAGTTCCACCAAGCCACGGATGTGCCCCCGAGACTACTGCTCAGTCCACAAACACCACACAAAAATGACAAACATTTAACCATGCCCAACATGTCCAAAATTGAAACACTTCGCTAAGCCTATCAGGGGAAAAAGGCTATAGCTCCGGGTAGCAAGTTCCACTACCCTACACAATCTCCTACCGAGGTACACAGCCGATTTACTCACCTCCTCAGACTGACTTCCCAACAGAGAGTAGAACAAGTTTCCAGGCTAGGCAAGGCCTGGAAACTAACCATAATACTCTCCAACACAGCACACAAACCAAACAACAAAGGCAAGCAATACTGGGTCTATCAAACTCAAACACAATATGTAAACAGGTACCTCCATGGTCTCCCAAACCAATAGTTCAAATATCCCGGATGAGTCCCCACTTGTCACGAACCGGCTCAAAGCCTGTAACA
The DNA here is from genome assembly GCF_034236695.1 of Oncorhynchus nerka. Taxonomy (NCBI): domain Eukaryota; kingdom Metazoa; phylum Chordata; class Actinopteri; order Salmoniformes; family Salmonidae; genus Oncorhynchus; species Oncorhynchus nerka. The sequence goes on along the minus strand of NC_088417.1, from coordinate 107,005,608 downwards.
ATGGGAGACAACGTGGAGATAAGGAGTAGCAAAATATATATTTATTAAATAAAGCAACTAAGGAAAATATGCAATGGTGTGTGTAATCAGTAATCAGTAGTGTAAGTGAGTGTTTTGCATGCATGAATGTGATAACGCAGGGTGTTGAAAGGTGCCAAAGCAAACAAACAAAACGCCACCAAGAACCACAACACAATCTACAAAGGTGTCTGCATGGAGAGTCTCCTCCATGAATGTGGAAGAGGTCTATTTATCCTGGGAGACACCTGGCCCAGATGTTTCCCATGAAGCTGACGACCCTCCCAACTCCGCCCACCGGCATCCTAATAAGGAAACAAGAACAAAGAGAGAATACGGCAGACAGAGTGGGAGGGTTGTCACAATTATGAATGAATCCAAGATGGCGTAGCAGTCAGACGTCTTGTCGTGTCGTGCCCCTTGTATATATCGTTTTTTTTACATATTTTTCTTTGCATATCTTTAATTTTTTTTTGCTAAACCTCAACATCTAAATACTCTCCTGCAACCCGCCTCACCCAATGTAGCGTTGATCTGCTTTTTTTTCGAAAGTATTTATATTTACTTCGGATCCGGAACCCCTCAACTGAAGCTAGCCAGCTAACTATCAGCTATCAATCAGCAAACCATTGCTAGCGGTCATCAGCTAACCTTTAGCTCAGAAAGCTCTCGCCAGTTCGAACAACGCGACCAGAGCATAACGGACCTATTATTTTTATCCCCGGATTCCCACCGCAAACGGAACATTTTCATTTGGATCTTCACAACTAGCTAACTAGCTAACCGCAACCCCGGGTGACTACGGCCAGAGCTCCTGTGCTACCACCGAAGCATACTCCTGGGCTACAATATCCGGACCCACGACCGGTCTATCGATGTCACCGCATGAAGAGGCATAAACAGACTTAACCCCATCGCGACGTCCCCCAAAGGCTAACTTTCTAGCCCTTGCTATCTGCTTGCTTGCTAATTTGGCCTGCTAACTGCTAGCTTGTTAAGCCCCGGTCTGCTAACTGCTAGCTTGTTTAGACCCGGCCTACTAACTGTTAGCTTGTTAGCACAGGCCTGCTAACTGTCTGAATCGCCGCGTCCCCAGCCAGCCCAACCACTCACTGGACCCATATTTACTTTCAATCTCTTTTCGATTTTTAATTTGATTATACCTTCCGGTAACCTGCCTCACAAATGTGATAAGGAATCGCTATTATTTTTTATTTTTTGTACACATTCATTCAAGAACCTCCAGAAGCTAACCAGCTACAAGCTATTTAGTCATTGTTAGCCACTGCTAGCGGCTTTTACCTTCTGCACAGCCAGCCAGTTTTTTTTTAGCCTGGATAATACTCGCCAGTCTAGCTTCCCTGTCCCATCCACCGCTGCCTCTACGTAGCTGATGCCTGCTGGACTGTCCATAAATCACGGTACTCCATTCTGTTTGTTTATGTTTTATCTGTCGGCCCCAGCCGCACTAAGGCTCTGTGTGTAGTTAATCCGACCCTCTCTGCCTAGTCAATGCCATTGCTGTTGTTGTGCTAGCTGATTAGCTGTTGTTGTCCTAGCTACTGTTTTAGCTAGCTCTCCTTATCAAGACCTGCGATTACTTTATGCATCGCTGTATGTCTCTCTCAGATGTCAAGATGCCTTGTATACTGTTGTTCAGGATAGTTATCATTGTTTTAGTTTACAATGTAGCCCCTAGTTCCACTCTTCATACCCCTGATACCTCCTTTGTCCCACCTCCCACACATGCGGTGACCTCACCCATCACAACCAGCATGTCCAGAGATACAACCTCTATCATCACCCAGTGCCTGAGCTTACCTCCGCTGTACCCGCACCCCACCATACCCCTGTCTGCGCATTATGCCCTGAATATATTCTACCATGCCCAGAAATCTGCTCCTTTTATTCTTTGTCCCCAACGCTCTAGGCGACCAGTTTTGATAGCCTTTAGCCGCACCTTCATACTACTCCTCCTCTGTTCCGCGGGTGATGTGGAGGTAAACCCAGGCCCTGCATGTCCCCAAGGACCCTCATTTGTTGACTTCTGTGATCGAAAAAGCCTTGGTTTCATGCATGTCAACATCAGAAGCCTCCTCCCTAAGTTTGTTTTACTCACTGCTTTAGCACACTCTGCTAACCCTGATGTCCTTGCCGTGTCTGAATCCTGGCTCAGGAAGGCCACCAAAAATTCTGAGATTTCCATACCCAACTATAACATTTTCCGTCAAGATAGAACTGCCAAAGGGGGAGGAGTTGCAGTCTACTGCAGAGATAGCCTGCAAAGTAATGTCATACTTTCCAGGTCCATACCCAAACAGTTCGAACTATTAATTTTAAAAATTACTCTCTCCAGAAATAAGTCTCTCACTGTTGCCACCTGCTACCGAACCCCCCTCAGCTCCCAGCTGTGACCTGGACACCATTTGTGAATTGATCGCCCCCCATCTAGCTTCAGAGGTTGTTCTGTTAGGTGACCTAAACTGGGATATGCTTAACACCCCGGCAGTCCTACAATCTAAGCTAGATGCCCTCAATCTCACACAAATCATCAAGGAACCCACCAGGTACAACCCTACATCTATAAACAAGGGCACCCTCATAGATGTCATCCTGACCAACTGGCCCTCCAAATACACCCCTGTCTTCAACCAAGATCTCAGCGATCACTGCCTCATTGCCTGTATCCGCTACAGATCCGCAGTCAAACGACCACCCCTCATCACTGTCAAAAGCTCCCTAAAACACTTCTGTGGGCAGGCCTTTCTAATCGACCTGGCCCGGGTATCCTGGAAGGATATTGACCTCATCCCGTCAGTTGAGGATGCCTGGTCATTCTTTAAAAGTAACTTCCTCACATTTTAGATAAGCATGCTCCGTTCAAAAAATGCAGAACTAAGAACAGATATAGCCCTTGGTTCACTCCAGACTTGACTGCCCTCGACCAGCACAAAAACATCCCGTGGCGGACTGCAATAGCATCGTCAGGAACCAATACACGCAGTCAGTCAGGAAAGCAAATGCCAGCTTCTTCAGGCAGAAATGTGCATCCTGTAGCTCTAACTCCAAAAAGTTCTGGGACACAGTGAAGTCCATGGAGAACAAGAGGACCTCCTACCAGCTGCCCACTGCACTGAGGCTAGGTAACATGGTCACCACCAATAAATATCGAAAACTTCAACAAGCATTTCTCAACGGCTGGCCATGCCTTCCTACTGGCTACTCCAACCTCGGCCAACAGCTCCGCCCCCACCGCAGCTACTCGCCCAAGCCTCTCCAGGTTCTCCTTTACCCAAATCCAGATAGAAGATGTTCTGAAAGAGCTGAAAAACCTGGACCCGTACAAATCAGCTGGGATTGACAATCTGGACCCTCTATTTCTGAAACTATCAGCCGCCATTGTCGCAACCCCTATTACCAGCCTGTTCAACCTCTCTTTCATATCTTCTGAGATCCCCAAGGATTGGAAAGCTGCCACAGTCATCCCCCTCTTCAAAGGGAGAGACAACCTGGACCCAAACTGTTACAGACCTATATCCATCCTGCCCTGCCTATCTAAGGTCTTCGAAAGCCAAGTCAACAAACAGGTCACTGACCATCTCGAATCCCACTGTACCTTCTCCGCTGTGCAATCTGGTTTCCGAGCCGGTCACGGGTGCACCTCAGCCACTCTCAAGGTACTAAACGATATCATAACCACCATCGATAAAAGACAGTACTGTGCAGCCGTCTTCATCGACCTTGCCAATGCTTTCGACTCTGTCAATCACCATATTCTTATCAGCAGACTCAGTAACCTTGGTTTTTCTGATGACTGCCTTGCCTTGCTGTCCGGTCCTCTGGCAGTCTCTATGGGGGTGCCACAGGGTTCAATATACGAGCCGACTCTTTTCTCTGTATATATCAATGATATTGCTCTTGCTGCGGGCGATTCCCTGATCCACCTCTACGCAGACGACACCATTCTGTATACTTCCGGCCCGTCCATGGACACTGTGCTATCTAACCTCCAAACGAGCTTCAATGCCATACAACACTCCGTCCGTGGCCTCCAACTGCTCTTAAACGCTAGTAAAACCAAATGCATGCTTTTCAACCGTTCGCTGCCTGCACCCGCACGCCCGACTAGCATCACCACCCTGGATGGTTCCGACCTAGAATATGTGGACATCTATAAGTACCTAGGTGTCTGGCTAGACTGTAAACTCTCCTTCCAGACTCATATCAAAAATCTCCAATCTAAAATCAAATCTAGAGTCGGCTTTCTATTCCGCAACAAAGCCTCCTTCACTCACGCTGCCAAACTTACCCTAGTAAAACTGACTATCCTACCAATCCTCGACCTTGGCGATGTCATCTACAAAATAGCTTCCAACACTCTACTCAGCAAACTGGATGCAGTTTATCACAGTGCCATCCGTTTTGTTACTGAAGCACCTTAAACCACCCACCATTGCGACCTGTTTGCTCTAGTTGGCTGGCCCTCGCTACATATTCGTCGCCAGACCCACTGGCTCCAGGTCATCTACAAGTCCATGCTAGGTAAAGCTCCGCCTTATCTCAGTTCACTGGTCATGATGGCAACACCCACCCGTAGCACGCGCTCCAGCAGGTGTATCTCACTGATCATCCCTAAAGCTAACACCTCATTTGGCCGCCTTTCGTTCCAGTTCTCTGCTGCCTGTGACTGGAACGAATTGCAAAAATCGCTGAAGTTGGAGGCTTTTATCTCCCTCACCAATTTCAAACATCTGCTTACAAATGAGCAGCTAACCGATCGCTGCAGCTGTACATAGTCTATCGGCAAATAGCCCACCCAAATTTTACCTACCTCATCCCCATACTGTTTTCATTTATTACTTTTCTGCTCTTTTGCACACCAATATCTCTACCTGTACATGACCATCTGATCTTTTATCACTCCAGTGTTAATCTGCAAAATTGTAATTATTCGCCTACCTCCTCATGCCTTTTGCACACAATGTATATAGACTCTCTTTTTTTCTACTGTGTTATTGACTTGTTAATTGTTTACTCCATGTGTAACTCTGTGTTGTCTGTTCACACTGCTATGCTTTATCTTGGACAGGTCGCAGTTGCGAATGAGAACTTGTTCTCAACTAGCCTACCTGGTTAAATAAAGGTGAAATAAAAATAAAATTGTGGCTTATTTGGAAGCATTGTGTAGTGTGACTGATTTTACTAATTGCATTAGCACTGTACAAAGTTAGAGGTAAGCTATTTGATAGATTCCCCCGCTCCCCCTACCTTGGGCTTCCAGTGGGGATACCTGAGGTCAACCTACCCCCAGCCCCTTCCCAATCTCGTACTTCTGAGGGGGAGACCTTTCCAGGCAGTAGCCTGCCAAGCTCACAAACTAGAATCAGAGCACCCACTCCGACAAGATTAATTGACCAACAGTCCCACACGGTGACTTGATATCATTGAAGTGACGTGCAAACGAGCGATAAAAGCCGATCGGGCAAATGTCACCTTTCCGATCTTTTTTGCCGCCCAGGGCGGATGACCATGTTGCCTATACCTAAATCCGCCACTGGATACAAGAAAGAATACAACGTGGCTGGGTGTTTACGCGTGACCAGGGTATTCATTCTGCAGATTCTGTTGAAAAACGTTTCTTAAACGGAAGCAAACGGAACAAAACGTGGATAAAGATACTTGAATTAGTCCAATAGAAACTCTTATTTGCAACTGTTGGACTAATGATTACACAACTGGCAACAGACAAACAGAGAACACAGGTATAAGTACCCAGGGGATAATGGGGAGATGGGCGACACCTGGAGTGGGGTGGAGACAAGCACAAGGACAGGTGAAACATATCAGGGAGTGACAGAAAGTGTATAATGAATGAAAAACGGAGATATCACATTTAGTTAATACCTATATATCTAGAATGGTTCTTCACCCAAAGCGAGCGAGCGATAAAGCTGATCGGACAAATGTCACCTGTCCGATCTTTTTTGCCGCCCAGGGCGGCTGACCATGTTGCCTATACCTAAATCCGCCACTGGATACAAGAAAGAATACAACGTGGCTGGGTGTTTAGGGGTGTTTAGGGGTGTATTCATTCTGCAGATTCTGTTGCCAACTTGACACAACTGTGGTAAGCATTGGAGTCAACATGGGCCAGTATCACTGTGGAACGCTTTCAAAACCTTGTAGAGTCCATGCTTCAACAAATTGAGGCTGTAACTGACTTTAGTGTGAGTTTCCTTGCTTTTTGCATCATTCCAGTTTACCTTTCTTTCCTCTGTCACGTTTGTGTGTGTGACGTAGAAGTCCGTCACTGGCCGCGGGCAGCATTTGGTTCTTTAACGCACACACATATTCATCACTCCTCCCTGCGCCATTATAAGATAAGTTAACAATGTGGGTCGACACACAAATTAACTTCTGTATTGGTGCATGCATTTCACACTTGTCAATGTTCATATTTGAGAGAATGCAATAATTATTATACTTATCAAGGTTGTGGATGAGCGCATTGTTTGTTTGTTCTGTTCTCTCTCTCCATCTCTGTAGCTTCCGGGTATGCTGGAAAAGGACCTGAGCTAAGGGAATTGGGTTAGCTTTATAGTGCCTGTCCCAAATGGCTCATTAATGCATATGGGCATATTGAAAGATATTGTCAGTAGTGATGTAATGTTGTAAATGTTATGTTGTGATATTGGTTAAAACCGTGTTGCAATGTATATCCTTTAGTATGTTTAGTTCATGGAAAATGTAGGTTTGTATTGTTAATTGTTTAATTAATTAGGGTTAATTGTTCTGAGGGGAGGGGCTAGCCCTACAAAAGGAGCCTCTCTTTCAGTCATGGAGAGGCATTTTTGGATTGAGCTGTGGATGGGGCAGCATTGTTTTTAAGCTGTCCCATAAGGTAGACGTTGATGGCAGTACTGTTGTTTTTTTGTTTCCGGAATCACTTGTAAATAAACACCTTTGCACAGAAGAACTTTTGCGGCTCCGCCATCTTTTTATTTTGATAGAGGTTAGGTTATCCAGTTTAGCCTTCTGGCCTACTTTACGTGACAGTGTGGTTGTTCCTGAGGATCGCTAGCAGTAGTGGATCGTATTAGGCTAACACATTATAAGTTGTGGAATAATTTGGGACATGTAGCCTATTTGAATCATTTTGGAACTCAGACCATACGTAGCAGTTTAAACCTGGAGCCTGGTGCAATGTTCATGATGACTGGACCGTTGTCATCACAGTTCCATGATTAGTGAAGATTATTAGGGTGACTTTATAGGACTACTCTGGACTTCTCTCACCTTCCAATATTTAATCGATTGAACAATTGAATATGGCAACTTTTTGATTCACCAGTATATTTTGTGTGTAAAGCCTTTCCAAACCTATTTTTGTATTATTCTTAAATACTTTCCAAACCCAAGATCAGAGTATTTTTTAAATCTACCAATTGGAGCTGAAAAGGAGATTAATATGTTTGTATTTACATGGCTTTCTGTCATTGATCCCTAATATTCGGGGTGGCTTTAGATACATGTACTATTGAATGAAAACTCCATGAGAAAATCTGTTGGCCAGCATGTGGGAGGGTTTTCAGTGGTTAAATGTATTTAGTCAAGGGAACCCTTTATGCACGTTCATAAGTTACTATATAAAAGAGTATATGGAAACTCCTTAAAATTAGTGGATTCTGCTATTTCAGCCACACCCATTGCTGACAGGTGTATAAAATCTTGCCTAGTTAAAATAAAGTTTAAATCTTTTATTTTTATTTTTATCGAACAGACAGCAATGCAATCTCTAACACAAACATTGGCAGTAGAATAGCCTTACTCAATGACTTTCAACGTGGCACCATCCTAGGATGCCACCTTTACAACAAGACAGTTCTTCAAATTTCTGCCCTGCTAGAGCTGCCCCGGTCAAGCGCCAAATACAACAGGTTACATGCGCCAAATACACCTTACAGTGAAATGCTTACTTATGAGCCCCTAACCGACAGTGAAATGCTTACTTATGAGCCCCTAACCGACAGTGAAATGCTTACTTATGAGCCCCTAACCGACAGTGAAATGCTTACTTATGAGCCCCTAACCGACAGTGAAATGCTTACTTATGAGCCCCTAACCAACAGTGAAATGCTTACTTATGAGCCCCTAACCAACAGTGAAATGCTTACTTATGAGCCCCTAACCAACAGTGAAATGCTTACTTATGAGCCCCTAACCCCTAACCCCTAACCCCTAACCCCTAACCCCTAGCCCCTGAACCCCTAACCCCTGCCTTAACCCCTTCTAACCCCTAACCCTAGCCCCTAACCCCTAGCCCCTAACCCCTAACCCCTAACCCCTAACTAACCCTAACCTCTAACCCCTAACTAACCTCTAACCTAACCTCTAACCCTCCCCTAACCCCTAACCCCCCCTAACCCCCCCTAACCTCCCCCCTAACCCCTAACCTCTAACCTAACCTAACCCCTAACCTCTAACCTCTAACCTCTAACCTCTAACCCCTAACCGACAGTGCAGTTTAAAACAATACAGATAAGAATAAGAGATCAAAGTGACAAGTAATGAAAGAGGAGCAGTAAAATAACAATATATACAGAGGGGTGTGGAGGCTATATACAGGGTATTACGGTACAGAGTCAATGTGGAGGCTATATACAGGGTAGAGTCAATGTGGAGGCTATATACAGGGTATACAGAGTCAATGTATATACGGTATTACAGAGTCAATGTGGAGGTTATATACAGGGTATTACGGTACAGAGTCAATGTGGAGGCTATATACAGGGTATTACAGAGTCAATGTGGAGGCTATATACAGGGTATTACGGTACAGAGTCAATGTGGAGGCTATATACAGGGTATTACGGTACAGAGTCAATGTGGAGGCTATATACAGGGTATTACGGTACAGAGTCAATGTGGAGGCTATATACAGGGTATTACGGTACAGAGTCAATGTGGAGGCTATATACAGGGTATTACGGTACAGAGTCAATGTGGAGGCTATATACAGGGTATTACGGTACAGAGTCAATGTGGAGGCTATATACAGGGTATTACGGTACAGAGTCAATGTGGAGGCTATATACAGGGTATTACGGTACAGAGTCAATGTGGAGGCTATATACAGGGTATTACGGTACAGAGTCAATGTGGAGGTTATATACAGGGTATTACGGTACAGAGTCAATGTGGAGGCTATATACAGGGTATTACGGTACAGAGTCAATGTGGAGGCTATATACAGGGTATTACGGTACAGAGTCAATGTGGAGGCTATATACAGGGTATTACGGTACAGAGTCAATGTGGACAGAGTCAATATATATACAGGGTATTACGGTACAGAGTCAATGTGGAGGCTATATACAGGGTATTACGGTACAGAGTCAATGTGGAGGCTATATACAGGGTATTACGGTACAGAGTCAATGTGGAGGCTATATACAGGGTATTACGGTACAGAGTCAATGTGGAGGCTATATACAGGGTATTACGGTACAGAGTCAATGTGGAGGCTATATACAGGGTATTACGGTACAGAGTCAATGTGGAGGCTATATACAGGGTATTACGGTACAGAGTCAATGTGGAGGCTATATACAGGGTATTACGGTACAGAGTCAATGTGGAGGCTATATACAGGGTATTCAATGTGGAGGCGGTACAGAGTCAATGTGGAGGCTATATACAGGGTGTCAATGTGGAGGCTATATACAGGGTATTACGGTAGAGTCAATGTGGAGGCTATATATTACGGTACAGAGTCAATGTGGATATATACAGGGTACAGAGTCAATGTGGAGGCTATATACAGGGTATTACGGTACAGAGTCAATGTGGAGGCTATATACAGGGTATTACGGTACAGAGTCAATGTGGAGGCTATATACAGGGTGTATATACAGGGTATTACAGAGTCAATGTGGAGGCTATATACAGGGTATTACGGTACAGAGTCAATGTGGAGGCTATATACAGGGTATTACGGTACAGAGTCAATGTGGAGGCTATATACAGGGTATTACGGTACAGAGTCAATGTGGAGGCTATATACAGGGTATTACGGTACAGAGTCAATGTGGAGGCTATATACAGGGTGTTACGGTACAGAGTCAATGTGGAGGCTATATACAGGGTATTACGGTACAGAGTCAATGTGGAGGCTATATACAGGGTATTACGGTACAGAGTCAATGTGGAGGCTATATACAGGGTATTACGGTACAGAGTCAATGTGGAGGCTATATACAGGGTGTTACGGTACAGAGTCAATGTGGAGGCTATATACAGGGTATTACGGTACAGAGTCAATGTGGAGGCTATATACAGGGTATTACGGTACAGAGTCAATGTGGGCTATATACAGGCTCATAGGCTATATACAGGGTATTACGGTACAGAGTCAATGTGGAGGCTATATACAGGGTATTACGGTACAGAGTCAATGTGGAGGCTATATACAGGGTAGGCTTACGGTACAGAGTCAATGTGGAGGCTATATACAGGGTATTACGGTACAGAGTCAATGTGGAGGCTATATACAGGGTATTACGGTACAGAGTCAATGTGGAGGCTATATACAGGGTATTACGGTACAGAGTCAATGTGGAGGCTATATACAGGGTATTACGGTACAGAGTCAATGTGGAGGCTATATACAGGGTATTACGGTACAGAGTCAATGTGGAGGCTATATACAGAGTATTACGGTACAGAGTCAATGTGGAGGCTATATACAGGGTGTTACGGTACAGAGTCAATGTGGAGGTTATATACAGGGTGTTACGGTACAGAGTCAATGTGGAGGCTATATACAGGGTGTTACGGTACAGAGTCAATGTGGAGGCTATATACAGAGTATTACGGTACAGAGTCAATGTGGAGGCTATATACAGAGTATTATGGTACAGAGTCAATGTGGAGGCTATATACAGGGTGTTACGGTACAGAGTCAATGTGGAGGCTATATACAGGGTATTACGGTACAGAGTCAATGTGGAGGCTATATACAGGGTATTACGGTACAGAGTCAATGTGGAGGCTATATACAGGGTATTACGGTACAGAGTCAATGTGGAGGCTATATACAGGGTATTACGGTACAGAGTCAATGTGGAGGCTATATACAGGGTATTACGGTACAGAGTCAATGTGGAGGCTATATACAGGGTATTACGGTACAGAGTCAATGTGGAGGCTATATGCAGGGTGTTACGGTACAGAGTCAATGTGGATGCTATATACAGAGTATTACGGTACAGAGTCAATGTGGATGCTATATACAGAGTATTACGGTACAGAGTCAATGTGGAGGCTATATACAGGGTATTACGGTACAGAGTCAATGTGGAGGCTATATACAGAGTATTACGGTACAGAGTCAATGTGGAGGCTATATGCAGGGTGTTACGGTACAGAGTCAATGTGGAGGCTATATACAGGGTATTATGGTACAGAGTCAATGTGGAGGCTATATACAGGGTATTACGGTACAGAGTCAATGTGGAGGCTATATACAGAGTATTACGGTACAGAGTCAATGTGGAGGCTATATACAGAGTATTACGGTACAGAGTCAATGTGGAGGCTATATACAGAGTATTACGGTACAGAGTCAATGTGGAGGCTATATACAGGGTATTACGGTACAGAGTCAATGTGGAGGCTATATACAGGGTATTACGGTACAGAGTCAATGTGGAGGCTATATGCAGGGTGTTACGGTACAGAGTCAATGTGGATGCTATATACAGAGTATTACGGTACAGAGTCAATGTGGATGCTATATACAGAGTATTACGGTACAGAGTCAATGTGGAGGCTATATACAGGGTATTACGGTACAGAGTCAATGTGGAGGCTATATACAGAGTATTATGGTACAGAGTCAATGTGGAGGCTATATACAGAGTATTACGGTACAGAGTCAATGTGGAGGCTATATACAGAGTATTATGGTACAGAGTCAATGTGGAGGCTATATACAGGGTGTTACGGTACAGAGTCAATGTGGAGGCTATATACAGGGTATTACGGTACAGAGTCAATGTGGAGGCTATATACAGGGTATTACGGTACAGAGTCAATGTGGAGGCTATATACAGGGTATTACGGTACAGAGTCAATGTGGAGGCTATATGCAGGGTGTTACGGTACAGAGTCAATGTGGATGCTATATACAGAGTATTACGGTACAGAGTCAATGTGGATGCTATATACAGAGTATTACGGTACAGAGTCAATGTGGAGGCTATATACAGGGTATTACGGTACAGAGTCAATGTGGAGGCTATATACAGAGTATTACGGTACAGAGTCAATGTGGAGGCTATATGCAGGGTGTTACGGTACAGAGTCAATGTGGAGGCTATATACAGGGTATTATGGTACAGAGTCAATGTGGAGGCTATATACAGGGTATTACGGTACAGAGTCAATGTGGAGGCTATATACAGAGTATTACGGTACAGAGTCAATGTGGAGGCTATATACAGAGTATTACGGTACAGAGTCAATGTGGAGGCTATATGCAGGGTGTTACGGTACAGAGTCAATGTGGAGGCTATATACAGAGTATTACGGTACAGAGTCAATGTGGAGGCTATATGCAGGGTGTTACGGTACAGAGTCAATGTGGAGGCTATATACAGGGTGTTACGGTACAGAGTCAATGTGGAGGCTATATACAGAGTATTACGGTACAGAGTCAATGTGGAGGCTATATGCAGGGTGTTACGGTACAGAGTCAATGTGGAGGCTATATACAGGGTATTATGGTACAGAGTCAATGTGGAGGCTATATACAGGGTATTACGGTACAGAGTCAATGTGGAGGCTATATACAGGGTGTTACGGTACAGAGTCAATGTGGAGGCTATATACAGAGTATTACGGTACAGAGTCAATGTGGAGGCTATATGCAGGGTGTTACGGTACAGAGTCAATGTGGAGGCTATATACAGGGTATTACGGTACAGAGTCAATGTGGAGGCTATATACAGAGTATTACGGTACAGAGTCAATGTGGAGGCTATATGCAGGGTGTTACGGTACAGAGTCAATGTGGAGGCTATATACAGGGTATTATGGTACAGAGTCAATGTGGAGGCTATACACAGGGTGTTACGGTACAGAGTCAATGTGGAGGCTATATACACTGTTTTACGGTACAGAGTCAATGTGGAGGCTATATACAGGGGGGTGCCGGTACAGAGTCAATGTGTGGGGGCACCGGTTAGTTTAGGTAGTATGTACATGTAGGTAGAGTTAATTAAAGTGATTATGCATAGATGACAACAGAGAGTGGCAGTTGTGTGGAGAGGAGAAGGGGGGACAATGTGAATAGTCTGGGTAGCTATTTTGAGTCTTATGGTTTGGGTGTAGAAGCTATTTAGAAGCCTCTTGGACCTTGACTTGGTGCTCCGGTACCACATGCCATGTGGTAGCAGAGAGAACAGTCTATGACTAGGGGGGCTGGAGTTTTTGACGATTTTTAGGGCCTTCCTCTGACACCGCCCAGTATAGAGGTCTTGGATGGCAGGAAGCTTGGCTGATGTGGTGTACTCCTCAATGCCATCGGAAGAATCCCGGAACATGTTCCAAGCTGTGATAGCAAAACAGTCCTGTCGTATAGCATCTGCTTCATCTGACCACTTTTTTATAGATCGAGTCACTGGTGCTTCGTGCTTTAATTTTTGCTTGTAAGCAGGAATCAGGAGGATAGAGTTGTGGTCGGATTTACCAAATGGAGGGTGAGGGAGCCAGCTTGTAAGCAGGAATCAGGAGGATAGAGTTGTGGTCGGATTTACCAAATGGGGGTGAGGGAGCCAGCTTGTAAGCAGGAATCAGGAGGATAGAGTTGTGGTCTGATTTACCAAATGGAGGGTGAGGGAGCCAGTGTTGTAGGATTCAATCTTTGTCCTGTATTTACGCTTTACCTGTTTGATGGTTCTTGTGAAGGGCATAGCGGGATCTTTTATAAGCTTCCGGGTTAGAGTCCCACTCCGTGAAAGCAGCAGCTCTACCCTTTAGCTCAGTTCGGATGTTGCTTGTAATCCATGGCTTCTTGTTGGGGTACGTACGGTCATTGTGGGAACAACGCCATCGATTTACTTATTGATGAAGACAGTGACAGATTTGGTGTACTCCTCAATGCCATCGGATGAGTTCCGGAACATTTTGCAGTCTGTGCCAGCAAAACAGTCCTCTGCGTCATCTGACCACTTCCTATTTGAGCGATTTACTGGTACTTCCTGCTTTAGTTTTTGCTTGTAAGCCGGAATCAAGAGGATTGAGTTATGGTCAGATTTGCCAAATGGAGAGCGAGGGAGAATTATGTATGTGTCTCTTTGTGTGGATTTAAGGTGGTCTTGAGTTGTTTTTATATTGTTGCACATGTAATATACTTGTAGAAATTAGGTAAAACGGATTTAAGTTTCCCTGCATTAATGTCCCGGATCCCCACTCGGATCACCGCCTCTGGATTAGCATGTTCTTGTTTGCTTATGATTTTATACAGCTTGTTGAGTGCCGACAGACATAGTGCCAGCATCGGTTTGTGGTGGTAAATAGTTGATGAAAACTCTCTTGGTAAATGGTGTGATCTTCAGCTTATCATGAGGTACTTTACCTCAGGAGAGAAAAAGCTTGAGACTTCCTTAATATTTGATTTTGTGGACCATCTGTTATTTACAAATAGACACAGACCACCACCCCTTGTCTTACCTGAGGCAGCTGTTCTGTCTTGCCGATGCACGGAAAAACCAGCCAACTGTATATTATCCTTGTCGTCGTTTAGCCACGATTTGGTGAAACATACAGTGGCAAGAAAAAGTATGTGAACCCTTTAGAAATACCTGGATTTTTGCATAAATTGGTCATAAAATTTGATCTGATCTTCATCTAGGTCGCAACAATAGACCAACACAGTTTGCTTAAACTAATAACACACAAACAATTACACGTTTTCATGTCAATATTGAACACACCGTGTAAACATCCACAGTGCAGGGTTGAAAAAGTATGTGAACCCTTGGATTTAATAACTGGTTGACCCTCCTTTGGTAGCAATAACCTCAACCAAACGTTTTCTGTAGTTGCGGAACAGACCTGCACAACGGTAAGGAAGATTTTTGGACCATTCCTCTTTACAAAACTGTTTCAGTTCAGCAATATTCGTGGGATGTCTGGTGTGAACTGCTCTCTTGAGATCATGCCACAGTATCTCAATCAGGTTGAGGTCAGGACTCTGACTGGGCCATTCCAGAAGGCGTATTTTCTTCTGTTGAAGCCATATTGATGTTGATTTACTTCTGTGTTTTCGGTCGTTGTCCTGTTGCATCACCCAACTTCTGTTGAGCTTCAACTGTTGGACAGATAACCAAACATTATTTTTCTAAATGTCTTGATAAACTTGGGAATTCATTTCTCCGTCAATGATAGAAGGGTGTCTAGGCCCTGAGACAGCAAAGCAGCGCCAAACCATGATGTTCCCTCCACCATACTTTACAGTTGAGGTGTTGGTGTGCTGTGCCTTTTTTTCTTCACACATAGTGTTGTGTGTTCCTTCCAAACAACTCAACTGTAGTTTCATCTGTCCACAGAATATTTTGCCAATAGCGCTGTGGAACATTCAGGTGCACTTTTGCAAACTTCAGACGTGCAGCAATGATTTTTTTGGACAGCAGTGGCTTCTTCCGTGGTGTCCTCCCATGAACACCATTCTTGTTTTATTTATCGTAGATTCATTAACAGAGATGTTAGCATGTTCCAGAGATTTCTGGAAGTCTTTACCTGACATTCTAGGATTCTTCTCAACCTCATTGAGCATTCTGCGCTGTGCTCTTGCAGTCATCTTTGCAGGATGGCTACTCCTAGCGAGAGTAGCAAAAGTGCTGACCTTTCTACATTTATAGACAATTTGTCTTACCGTGGACTGATGAACATCAAGGCTTTTAGAAATACTTTTGTAACCCTTTCCAGCTTTATGCAAGTCAACCATTTTTAATCTCAGCTCTTCTCTTCTCTTCTCAGGAGATCTCTTTGGTTCAAGGTATTGTTCACATTAGGCAATGCTTCTTGTTAATAGCAAACTCAAAATTTGTGAGTGTTTTTATAGGGCAAGCCAGCTCTAATTGATTGGACTCCAAGTTAGCTGACTCCTGACTGCAATTAGCTTTTGTAGAAGTCATTAGCCTAGGGGGGTTCACATTCTTTTCCCAACCTACACTGTGAATGTTTAATTGATGTATTCAATGTAGACAGGAAAAATACAATAATTTGTGTGTTATTAGCTAATGCACACCATGTTTGTCTATTGTTTTGAAATAGATGAAAATCAGATCAAATTTGATCACCAATTTATGCAGAAATCCACTGTAAGATATTACAGTTTTTAATGTACCGTTGGTAGGATAGTCTTGAACAAAGCTCATCCAGTTTATTCTCCAATGATTGCACGTTGGCCAAAGGGATGGATGGTAGAGGCGGGTTACCCATTCGCCAACAAATTGGGTCCCCTGTATCAGCATATTCTCTTCTTGTGAATGACAGGGATTTGGGCCTGGTCGGGTATCTGGAGTAAATCCTTCGCATTCGACTCGTTAAAGAAAAAATATTGGTCCAGTTTGAGGTGAGTAATCGCTGTTCTGATATCCAGAAGCTCTTTTCGGTCATAAGAGACGATGGCAGAAACATTATGTACAAAATAAGTTACAGACAATGTGAAAGAAATAGAAGAAATAGCACAACTGGTTAGGAGCCCGTAAAACGGCGGCCATCTCCTCCGGCGCCAGTTACACCATATTACATGGGTTTAGTGACCACAATACATTGAAATGATTGTGAAGTGACATAAGGAGAAGACAGAATAAATGTTCACTGCTAGCGTGCGAGGCCAAGAGTGCGGGACGCTTCATTTAGGTCGTACAGGGATCAAATCCCCCCCCCAGCCACAGGTCTTCAGGGCTGAGCCCCTCAATACCAAATACTGAGAATAGCGTAGGAAAGGCGTGCATTTCCTAACCGGGCCCATGATGATTAAAAATTGTGTTCTAGCAGATCGGAAGCCTAGTAGAGGAGGCAATCCTACTGCATTCACAGCCTTCCAACCTTCTCAACACAAAATTAATTTGACAGGTTTGCATTAAGGCAGCTGATCAATATCCACTTAGAGCTGTGAGGGCTAAGAGAAGAAACAGAACTGACTGCTCGGTTATGAGATGAGAAAAAATCCCCTGGTCTCGATGTCTCTAAGCTCTGTGCTACATCAGTGCTCTGACCTCCAGCCATTGATCGGCTGCAGTTAACATGACAAAAGTCCTGGAAGTTATACCACGATGTAGCCACGATGTAGCTACCAGGGAACAATCAACCCACTTGCACAAAATGTTTGATGGACTGACTAGCATTTCTTGGCCTGGAAATGAAATAGTGGCAGAGTTCTGACAGGACCTCTCTGCTCATGCATCTTACCAGGAGAGGAGGAGAGGAGAAGAGGGGGAGAGGGTTTGAGATGAGATGAGAGGGGAGGGGAGGAGTGAGGAGAAAAGGAGGGGAGGAGGAGAGGAGAGGGGTGAGAAGGAGGGGAGGAGGAGAGGAGAGGGGTGAGAAGGAGAGGAGAGAGGAGGAGAGGACAGAGGAGGAGGTGAAGTAGAGAGGAGAGAGGAGGAGTGGGGAGAAGAAGAGAGAGGAGGCGAGGGGGCGAGAGGAGGAGGAGGAGAAGTAGAGAGGAGAGAGGAGGAGTGGGGAGAAGAGAGAGGATGAGAGGAGGAGGAGAAGTAGAGAGGAAAGAGGAGGAGGAGAAGTAGAGGAGAGAGGGGGAGTGGGGAGCAGAGAAGAGGAGGATAGAGATGAAGTTTAACCAGTGCTTGATCCAATATTTTAATCTCAATTTGATCCAATATTTCAAACTCAATTTGATCTAATGTTTCAATCTCAATTTGATTTAATGTTTCAATCTCAATTTCAGAGTCAGACTACACAAATCAAATCAAATAGTTTTTGTCACACATGTTTAGCAGATGTATGCACGCATGACTGACTGTAAGTTGCTTAAAAAAAGGCATTTGCTAAATAGCAAATAGGATTATGATGATGATTATTATTTGTGTATTTTATTTATTATTATACTTTGGCCATTATTCACAACCTCCCTCTCTTCCATTAATGAAATGCGTTAATATGGATATAGGAACTTCCATTATTGCATTTGGTTAATATGGAAATAGGGTTATAGCTTTGTTTTAAATCACAAAACTTAGATTCACTAGCTTCCAACATGGACTCTGGGGTCAACGTATCCACAGTAAGCTGCTTTGGTTTTGTTTCTAACATTATAGACGTTCCCCTGTGTTATTTGCCAGGATATTATCCAATGCTCTTAAATTTGTTCTCTAGGTTTCATTTGATAGTTTTCTGTTTTCTTGTTTGTCTTTCTTGGAGAGCTGTGGGATTTTCTGCAACAGCAGTCTTTGACTTGATGCAGTTTCAGTGTTCCTTTATCCTGCCTCTCGCCTCTCTCCTGTTCAGCCTGTTCCTTTCTTGTTCAGCCTCTTTCTCTTGTTCAGCCTCTTTCTCCTGTTCAGCCTGTTCCTCTCTTGTTCAGCCTCTTTCTCCTGTTAATTCTATTCCTCTCCCCTGTTCAGTCTATTCCTCTCCCCTGTTCATTCTATTCCTCTCACCTGTTCAGTCTATTCCTCTCCCCTGTTCAGTCTATTCCTCTCCCCTGTTCAGTCTATTCCTCTCCCCTGTTCAGTCTATTCCTCTCCCCTGTTCATTCTATTCCTCTCCCCTGTTCAGTCTATTCCTTTCTGCTGTTCAGTCTATTCCTCTCCCCTGTTCAGTCTATTCCTCTCCCCTGTTCAGTCTATTCCTTTCTGCTGTTCAGTCTATTCCTCTCCCCTGTTCAGTCTATTCCTTCCTCCTGTTCATTCTATTCCTTTCTCCTGTTCAGCCTATTCCTCTCCCCTGTTCAGTCTATTCCTTTCTCCTGTTCAGTCTATTCCTTCCTCCTGTTCATTCTATTCCTTTCTCCTGTTCATTCTATTCCTTCCTCCTGTTCATTCTATTCCTCTCCCCTGTTCAGCCTATTTTGTTCTCCTGTTCAGCCTATTCATCTCTCATTCTCACATCTTCCAGTATGCAGCCTCTCGTACCCACAGCCTCTCACCTAGCCTCCAGTCTCTGCAGCCTATTCCCCTCTCCTGTTCACCTCCTCCCCACTGAGTCTATTAACCAGGCTGTTCACCTCCTCCCCACTGAGTCTATTAATCAGGCAGGGTGAAAGGGTGCACATGGAGAAAAGGCTATTTTAGGCACAGTGGACCTCCTAATAGTAGATGTAGATTGAAACAGACATCAATAAATAATTATGGGTCCTGAGACATTTAAGTAGGAATATATGCCTTGAAACAGCCTTTAATCGAGTAACTCCAGACAAAGCTGCTAACATCTGCAGTTTTTCCTAGCCACTGTGCTTCAACATCTGCATTGCTTGCTGTTTGGGGTTTTATACTGGGTTTCTGACATCGGATGATGTAAAAAGGGCTTTATAAATAAGATTGATTGGTTCCTTTATTGGCTATTGTACCTGCTCTGTTTCATGGAACATTAGGTGACTGTTCCATTCATCAATGGACCTTCTATTTATCAAGCTAGACTCTGAAACCAGCTATGAAACCTCTCTGCCCGGTGATTCACTGCAGTCAGATTGGTAAAGCTACATTTAAAATAATAAACCTACTTATTTCAGTTGAACAGACAGATTTAATGTGCATTATTTCCTTTTTCCTGTGTTTGCAGTTTTATTTTGAAGGTTAATCTTTCCATGACTGTCCCAATATCACTGTAACATCATCTGAATGTTTTGTTTAAAAAACAAGCAAGAACAACCTTTATTTTACTAGTTTTTTCACTACAGTAACAGTCACACAAAGATATATTAAACAATAATGATCGTGTTCACTGTTGTCAAGAGTCAACGTCTAGTGTTTCCATACCTCAATCCCAATACAATATACTACACCATAATAAAATACATTATACTACAATAACATGCAATACACTGTTGTATTGTCAAGAGTCAACGTCTAGTGTTTCCATACCTCAATCCCAATACAATATACTACACCATAATAAAATACATTATACTACAATAACATGCATTATAGTACAATACAATACACACTATACTACAAAATAAAACAATATACTACAATACAAAACAATAGAATACAATATAGTGTACTACAATACACTATACAAGACTATGCTACAATACAATGAATTACACTATACCACAATACACTATGATACAATACACTAAAATACCGTAAACTACAACACAGAACAAAACACTAAACTATAAATCAAAATCGAATCAAATTTCATTTGTCACATACACATGGTTAGCAGATGTAAAATGTGAGTGTAGCAAAATGCTTGTGCTTCTAGTTCGACCATGCAGTAATATCTAACAAGTAATCTAGACTAACAAATCCACAACAATTACCTTATACACACAAGTGTAAAGGAATGAATAAGAATATGGACATAAAAATATATGAATGAGCGACGGCCGAACGGCATAGGCAAAATGCAGTAGATGGTAAAGAGTACAGTATTGTTACGTTCCCAAGTTTCCGTGTTATAGTTTGTGTATTTGCATGTGTGTATTTCAGGAAATGGCTTCCTGAAATCCCTCAAGCAGCTGATTGGTCACTCCATGGCTAATTGGAGAGCTGGCCCCGCCCCCTCGTCAAGACGCAGCTGTCTCCAATTACCCATTCCTTCTGAAGCTATATAAAAGCCAGTGCTCTGTTCAGAAGAGAGATCATTGCTGGGAGGAGATTGCAGAAAGAATGATTGTGATATAGAGAATTCAATAGCTGAGAGCTGTGTTAGGTGTTTCTCAGAAAGCGATTTGGTATGTACTATGTTAGTTGTTGCTGAGGGAGCTGATTGGTTATGTACTATGTTAGTTGTTGCTGAGGGAGCTGATTGGTTATGTACTATGTTAGTTGTTGCTGAGGGAGCTGATTGGTTATGTACTATGTTAGTTGTTGCTGAGGGAGCTGATTGGTTATGTACTATGTTAGTTGTTGCTGAGGGAGCTGATTGGTTATGTACTATGTTAGTTGTTGCTGAGGGAGCTGATTGGTTATGTACTATGTTAGTTGTTGCTGAGGGAGCTGATTGGTTATGTACTATGTTAGTTGTTGCTGAGGGAGCTGATTGGTTATGTACTATGTTAGTTGTTGCTGAGGGAGCTGATTGGTTATGTGTGAATAGGACGCACTGTTTTGATTATTGAAATGGTTTGTTATCCTGGTTCATTTGTTCCCAAGGGGAAGGCACCTAGGGAGTGCTTAGGCAAGAGGCCTGCGGGCATGCATATACCCGTAATATAGTCACTGTCTAGACACACTAGGTAAGACCTGGGCGGACCACCCCCTGTATTTTGGTTAGTGCACCAGGTGGTGCTAAGATAAGTAGTGGGTAGGCAGGTTAGATAGAAGGGGGCTTTGACATTTTACTTTCTTTGTTTTGGTTCCGTCCAGCCCCTTTTCCCCATATTACCGTATGAAGGAATACATTCCTAGTAAGCAGTAAATTCTGCCTTTTGTCATCCTTACTCGCACCTACAGTCCCATACCTCTTTCATTTCACGGGAAGTTGAGTTGTAGCAGGGTGTTGCATTCCCTCTTCACAGAGTCGTGCGTAACAAGTATATACATATGAGATGAGTAATGTAGGGTATGTAAACATTATATAAAGTGACATTGTTTAACCTCTTCAGTCGACCCTCTACTTTTTAGAACATTCTGTTAAAAATCGCGCAACATTTCAGCGCCCTGCTACTCATGCCAGGAATATAGTATATGCATTTGCTTAGTCTGTGTGGATAGAAAACACTCAGACGTTTAAAAAACTGGTTAAATCACTGCTGTGGCTTTACCAGAAGGCATTTACATCGAAAAGCACAGGAAAAACTGATCACTGAAAATGGGGAAAATATATCCATGCGCTACTTGAACCCATTGATAAACGTGAACCACAATTAATTGACTGAGGTTGCAGTACCTACAGCTTCCACAGGGTGTCTAGAGTCTTGTCATTTCCCTTCGAGTTTTTTCTTGGTCAAACACATACAGGACACCGTATCTAATCCGGTCTAGGACCAGATATTTTCGTTGAGTTTCTAGCCGGACATTTTTCCAGACGGACAGCTAATAATCTTTACATCGCTTCCTGATGAATTTTATCGCTTATTAACGTTTACTAATACCTAAAGTTGCATTACAAACGTATTTCGAAGTGTTTTGTGAAAGTTTATCGTCGACTTTTTGAATTTTAAAAAATGACGTTACGTTTTGAAACAATGTTTTTTTCGTTTATCACACAGTCTACATAGTCTACATAGGCTTTATATGGACCGATTTAATCGAAATAAAGACCCAAATAGTGTTTATGGGACATCTAGGAGTGCCAACAAAGAAGATGGTGAAAGGTAATGAATTTTTTCTATTTTATTGTGTGGTTTGTGTAACGCCGAAATGCTAATTATTTTGTTTACGTCCCCTGTGGGTCTTTTGGGGTGTTGCATGCTATCAGATAATAGCTTCTCATGCTTTCGCCGAAAAGCATTTTAAAAATCTGACTTGTTGCCTGGATTCACAACGAGTGTAGCTTTAATTCGATACCCTGCATGTGTATTTTAATGAACTTTTGAGTTTTAACCAATACTATTAGCATTTAGCGTAGCGCATTTGCATTTCCAGAGCTCTAGTTGGGACGCAAGCGTCCCGGGTAGAAGCAACAGGTTAAAGTGACTAGTGATACATTTATTACATCAATATTTTAATTATTAAAGTGGCTAGAGATGAGTCCGTATGTTGGCAGCAGCCACTCCATGTTAGTGATGGCTGTTCAACAGTCTGATGGCCTTGCGATAGAAGTTGTTTTTCAGTCTCTCGGTCCCCGCTTTGATGCACCTGTACTGACCTCGCCTTCTGGATGATAACGGGTGAACAGGCAGTGGCTCGGGTGGTTGTTGTCCTTGATGATCTTTATGGCCTTAATGTCATCTGGTGGTGTAGATGTCCTGGAGGGCAGGTAGTTTGCCCCCGGTAATGCGTTGTGCAGACCTCACTACTCTCTGGAGAGCCTTACGGATGTGGGCAGAGCAGTTGCTGTACCAGGCAGTGATACAGCCCGACAGGAAGCTATCGATTGTGCATCTGTAAATGTTTGAGTGTTTTTGGTGACAAGCCGCATTTCTTCAGCCTCCTTAGGTTGAAGAGGCTCTGCTGCACCTTCTTCACCACGCTGTCTGTGTGGGTGGACCATTTCAGTTTGTCCGTGATGTGTACGCCGAGGAACTTAACTTACTACCCTCTCCACTACTGTCCCGTCGATGTGGATAAGGTGTTTACATCAAACAGTTTGCATTGACTTCTCTCCCCATAGGAATACATTGTCTGCTCCCCTAAATTCAACCTAAAGCCTATGTGGGTTATGAATGCCTTATGAACCTGTCTTCAATGTCAATTCATCCGGCCACTATGAGGTCTACCTGTGTTGATTCTAAGCTTCCTGAAGCAACCGGAAGTAGGCAAATTCACCCTAAAGGTGTTTTGATGTACCGAACCTGCAGTTTGTGAAAATCACTGCATTCAACCCAGTGTTAATCAGTCCATTCTTAACATATAGACTGAGGGTTCTGTAAAAGCCTACTCCAATGAGGATGTGTTTACTTTCAGCTTCCTGTGACAACCGGAAGTCTCTTTAATTCGGGGTTAGAAATACTGTTTCGAAGGGTTAAAAGAGTCAGATATTTCCAAAACATCATATGTGTGATTAGGCAACCCTCATAACTGTAAATCAGTAATTTCTCCCATCAGATTTCCAAGAAAAAAAAACACACACACACACACACGCACAGCAAGGATGGAGTGACGCAGTGTGGGGATGACAGCCACACAGAGCCTGCAATAGTTACCTTGTTGGAACTATCAAAGAACTGTCAGACCTAGAGCTCTGAAACTTTGGAAACCTGTTCTAGAGCTCAAGTCAATAGTGCACAGTAAGTTATGTCACTCTAGAAGGTTCTCAGAGCGAGAAACAGCCTCGTACATTTGCAATAACTTAAATTCATTTTGACATCACGAAAATTATGACATTTAGAAGAGTTGCAAGACTAGGTGCATTGAAACCGCCTCGGCCCATAGAGATGGACCCTAACGTTTCTGTCCGATAGCTCATTCAAGGACCCCGTAGCAACGCCTGGAAAATGTGGATTTTCAGCACCACTTAAGGTCTCTGCTCGGGCTCCAAATGACCTATCGAGCCGAAACTTGGGATTCGGGTCGCCTCACCTAGGCCATAATTTCAGAACTGGAACAGAACTGCAGTTAGAACATAACTACATGTTTTATGTTTTTATTATGGTTTAACTTCTTAAGCGCACCCGACACGCAGGCGTCCCATCTAGCCATCTGGAAATGCAAATGCGCTACGCTAAATGCTAATAGCACTCGTTAAAACTCAAACGTTCATTAAAACACACATGCAGGGTACTGAATTAAAGCTACACTCGTTGTGAATCCAGCCAACAAGTCAGATTTTAAAATGCTTTTCGGCGAAAGCATGAGAAGCTATTATCTGATAGCATGCAACACCCCGAAATACCTGAAGGGGACGTAAACAAAATAATTAGCATAGCCGGCGCTACACAAAACGCAGAAATAAAATATAAAACATTCATTACCTTTGACGATCTTCTTTGTTGGCACTCCTAGATGTCCCATAAACATCACTATTGGGTCTTTTTTTTTCGATTAAATCGGTCCATATATACTCAAAATAACGATCTATGGAAAGTGTGTGATACAGGAAAAAAGACCGTTTTAAAACGCAACGTCATTTTTTTAAATTAAAAAAGTTGACGATAAACTTTCACAAAACACTTCGAAATACTTTTGTAATCCAACTTTAGGTATTAGTAAATGTTGATAATCTATCAAATTGATCACGGGCGATGTGTATTCAATAGCTCTCTCTTACTCGTTTGACCAAGAAACAAAGCCCAGGCAATTGACAAGACTGGCGACATCCTGTGGAAGCTTTAGGACTTGCAATCTCAGCCCCATGTAATTTGGTTTCCCATAAATAATACATGCAAGTGGCGCATTGATACTTTTTCCAGTTTTCAGTGATCAGTTTTTCTTGCGCTTTTCGATGAAACACAGGCTCTGTTATAGTCACAGCCGTGACTAACCAGTTTTAGAAACGTCAGAGTGTTTTCTATCCACACATACTAATCATATGCATATACTATATTCCTGGCATGAGTAGCAGGACGCTGAAATGTTGCGCGATTTTTAATAGAATGTTCGAAAAAGTAGGGGGTAGGCTTAACCTCTTCAGTCGACCCTCTACTTTTTTGAACATTTTGTTAAAAATCGTGCAACATTTCAGCGCCCTGCTACTCATGCCAGGAATATAGTACGTTCATATGGTTAGAATGTGTGGATAGGAAACCCTCGGACGTTTTTAAAACTGGTTAAATCACGACTGTGGCTATTACATAACGTGCGTTACATCGGAAAGCGCAGAAATCCTGATCACAGAAAATGGAAATAAATATCCTTGCGCCACTTCAAGCATTTGTTAACAGTGAGCCGAATTAGATAAGACCGAGCATTCAACTCCCACAGCATCCCCATGTTGTCTAGAGTCTTGTGAATTGAATCCTCTTTGATTCTTGGTTGAACCGAAAGAGGGGCACGACTTACCTCCGGTCTCCGCCCAGATCATTCCGGAAGAGCTCTCTCCTGAAATTTTTTCCAAGACGACAGCTAATGATTTCTACATCGCCTATGGATGATTTTTATCGCTTATTAACGTTTACTAATACCTAAAGTAGCATTACAAACGTATTTCAAGTGATTTGTGAAAGTTTATCGTCTACTTTTTGAATTTAAAAAATGACGTTACGTTGTGAAATCGCTGTTTTTTTCGTTTATCACACAGTCTACATATAACGATATCTTGGCTTTATATGGCCCGATTTAATCGAAATAAAGACCCAATAGTGTTTATGGGACATCTAGGAGTGCCAATAAAGAAGATGGTGAAAGGTAATGACTGTTTTCTATTTTATTGTGCGGTTTGTGTAACGCCGAAATGCTAATTATTTTGTTTACGTCCCCTGCTGTGCTTTTCTGTTGTAGTGTATTGGTGCATGCTATCAGATAATAGCTTCTCATGCTGTCGCCGAAAAGCATTTTAAAAATCTGACTTGTTGCCTGGATTCACAACGAGTGTAGCTTTAATTTGATACCCTGCATGTGTATTTTAATGAACTTTTGAGTTTTAACTAATACTATTAGCATTTAGCGTAGCGCATTTGCATTTCCAGAGCTCTAGTTGGGACGCAAGCGTCCCAACTAGAGGCAAGAGGTTAACAGGTTTTAAACAGAAGGCGCTGTGAATTTTGGGCCTCTTCTGAAATATGTGATAGTTGGCTTCTAAACGAGTTGGAAAAAGTGGGTGTGGTGTCAGTTTGGTGTCAGAATGATATCTTTTTTTTTGTTTTTTTGAGCCCAATACTCCACCGGATCCTTGCTGTAAACTCTGGACCTTGGTACCGGATCAACGCTGCTACCGATTGGCTATAGTGGCTAACGCCACTGCCACAAAGCTAGCACCAGTTAGCCGTGAGCCAGGCAAATCTCCTGGCTAGCAAACAAAATTCCACAATACCTCCTTCGCCATCTGGCTTGGATTCTCTGTCGACACGGCGCCCTGCCGCACCACCACGTCTGGTCTGCCGACGAATACTCCATCCGCTGTGCCTTCAACCGGCCTCCGTCTGAGCAGACCCCCCTACCACCCCCGGGCTACTAACTTTAAACGGCGTGTCACCCGCGTGCTAGCGTAGTGGCGGCTTCCCTGTTCCATCTACTGCTGCCCCCTGGATGATCACTTGGCTACATAGTTGATGCCTGCTGGACTGTCCATTAATCGCGGTACTCCATTCTGTTTATTTATGTTTTATCTGTTGGCCCCAGCCGCAAACTCAGGCTCTGTGTGTAGTTAATCCGACCCTCTCTGCCTAGTCATCGCCATTTTACCTGCTGACTAGCTGTTGTCTCACCTGTTGTTTTAGCTAGCTCTCCTCATCAAGACCTGCGATTACTTTATGCCTTGCTGTATCTCTCAAATATCAATATGCCTTGTATACTGTTGTTCAGGATAGTTACCATTGTTTTAGTTTACAATGGAGCCCCTAGTTCCACTCCTCATACCTCTGATACCTCCTTTGTCCCACCTCCCACACATGCGGTGACCTCACCCATTATAACTAGCATGTCCAGAGATACAACCTCTCTTATCATTACCCAGTGCCTGAGCTTACCTCCGCTGTACCCGCACCCCACCATACCCCTGTCTGCACATTATGCCCTGAATATATTCTACCACGCCCATAAATCTGCTCCTTTTATTCCTTGTCCCCAACGCTCTAGGCGACCAGTTTTGATAGCCTTTAGCCGCACCCTCATCCTACTCCTCTGTTCCTCGGGTGATGTGGAGGTACACCTAAGCCCTGCATGTCCCTCAGGCACACTCATTTGTTGACTTCTGTGATCAAAAAAGCCTTGGTTTCATGCATGTCAACATCAGAAGCCTCCTCCCTAAGTTTGTTTTATTCACTGCTTTAGCACACTCTGCCAACACTGATGTCCTTGCAGTGTCTGAATCCTGGCTTAGGAAGGCCACCAAATATTTTGAGATTTCCATACCCAACGATAACACGTTCCGTCAAGATAGAACTGCCAAAAGGGGAGGAGTTAGCCTGCAAAGTTATGTCATACTTTCCAGGTCTATGCCCAAACAGTTAGAACTTCTAATTTTAAAAATGTATTTCTCCAGAAATAAGTCTCTCACTGTTGGCGCCTGCTCCGACGCCCCTCAGCTCCCAGCTGTGCCCTGGACACCATCTGTGAATTGATCGCCCCCCATCTAGCTTCAGAGTTTGTTCTGTTAGGTGACCTAAACTGGGATATGCTTCACACCCCGGCAGTCCTACAATCTAAGCTAGATGCCCTCAATCTCACACAAATCATCAAGGAACCCACCAGGTACAACCCTAAATCCGTAAACATGTGCACCCTAATAGACATTATCCTGACCAACTTGCCCTCCAAATACACCTTTGCTGTCTTCAATAAGGATCTCAGCGATCACTGCCTCATTACCTGTATCCGCTACGGGTCCGAGGTCAAACGACCACCCCTCATCACTGTCAAACACTCCCTAAAACACTTCTGCGAGCAGGCCTTTCTAATCGACCTGGCCCGGGTATCCTGGAAGGACATTGACCTCATCCCGTCAGTTGAGGATGCCTGGTAATTCTTTAAAAGTAACTTCCTCACCATTTTAGATATGCATGCTCCGTTCAAAAAATGCAGAACTAAGAACTGATACAACCCTTGGTTCACTCCAGACCTGCCTGCCCTCAACCAGCACAAAAACATCCTGTGGCGGACTGCAATAGCATCGAATAGTCCCCGCGATATGCAACTGTTCAGGGAAGTCAGGAACTAATACATGCAGTCAGTCAGGAAATCTAAGGCCAGCTTCTTCATGCAGAAGTTTGCATCCTGTAGCTCCAACTCCAAAAAGTTCTGGGACACTGTGAAGTCCATGGAGAACAAGAGCACTTCCTCCCAGCTGCCCACTGCACTGAGGCTAGGTAACACGGTCACCACCGATAAATCCATGATTATCGAAAACTTCAACAAGCATTTCTCAACGGCTGGCCATGCCTTCCACCTGGCTACTCCAACCTCGGCCAACAGCTCCGCCCCCAGCTACTCGCCCAAGCCTCTCCAGGTTCTCCTTTACCCAAATCCAGATAGCAGATGTTCTGAAAGAGCTGCAAAACCTGGACCCGTACAAATCAGCTGGGCTTGACAATCTGGACCCTCTATTTCTGAAACTATCCGCCGCCATTGTCGCAACCCCTATTACCAGCCTGTTCAACCTCTCCTTCGTATCATCTGAGCTCCCCAAGGATTGGAAAGCTGCCGTGGTCATCCCCCCCTTCAAAGGGGGAAACACCCTGGACCCAAACTGTTACAGACCTATATCCATCCTGCCCTGCCTATCTAAGGTCTTCAAAAGCCAAGTCAACAAACAGATCACTGACCATCTCAAAATCAAATCAAATGTTTATTTGTCACATACACATGGTTAGCAGATGTTAATGCGAGTGTAGCGAAATGCTTGTGCTTCTAGTTCCGACAATGCAGTAATAACCAACAAGTAATCTAACTAACAATTCCAAACTACTGTCTTATACACAGTGTAAGGGGATAAAGAATATGTACATAAGGATATATGAATGAGTGATGGTACAGAGCAGCATACAGTAGATGGTACCGAGTACAGTATATACATATGAGATGAGAATGTAGACAAAGTAAACAAAGTGGCATAGTTAAAGAGGCTAGTGATACATGTATTACATAAGGATGCAGTCGATGATGTAGAGTACAGTATATACGTATGCATATGAGATGAATAATGTAGGGTAAGTAACATTATATAAGGTAGCATTGTTTAAAGTGGCTAGTGATATATTTACAACATTTCCCATCAATTCCCATTATTAAAGTGGCTGGAGTTGGGTCAGTGTCAATGACAGTGTGTTGGCAGCAGCCACTCAATGTTAGTGGTGGCTGTTAACAGTCTGATGGCCTTGAGATAGAAGCTGTTTTTCAGTCTCTCGGTCCCAGCTTTGATGCACTTGTACTGACCTCGCCTTCTGGATGATAGCGGGGTGAACAGGCAGTGGTTCGGGTGGTTGATGTCCTTGATGATCTTTATGGCCTTCCTGTAACATCGGGTGGTGTAGGTGTCCTGGAGGGCAGGTAGTTTGCCCCCGGTGATGCGTTGTGCAGACCTCACTACCCTCTGGAGAGCCTGTGTCTCCGCTGTGCAATCTGGTTTCCAAGCCAGTCACGGGTGCACCTCACCCACGCTCATGGTACTAAACGATATCATAACCGCCATCGATAAAAGACAGTGCAGTCGTCTTCATTGACCTTGCCAAGGCTTTCGACTCTGTCAATCCCCCTATTCTTATCGGCAGACTCAGTAGCCTCGGTTTTTTGGATGACTGCCTTGCCTCGATCACCAACAACTTTGCAGACAGCGTGTCAAATCGGAGGGTATGTTGCCCGGTCCTCTGGCAGTCTCTATGGGGGTGCCACAGGGTTCAATTCTCGGGCCGACTCTTTTCTCTGTATATATCAATGATGTTGCTCTTGCTGCGGGCGATTCCCTGATCCACCTCTACGCAGACGACACCATTCTGTATACTTCTGGCCCTTGGACACTGTGCTATCTAACCTCCAAACGAGCTTCAATGCCATACAACACTCCTTCCGTAGCCTCCACCTGCTCTTAAACACTAGTAAAACCAAATAAATGCTTTTCAACCGTTCGCTGCCTGCACCCGCACGCCCAATTAGCATCACCACCCTTGATGGTTCCGACCTAGAATATGCGGACGTCTATAAGTACCTAGGTGTCTGGCTAGACTGCAAACTCTCCTTCCAGACTCATATCAAACATCTCCAATCCAAAATCAAATCTAGAGTTGGCTTTCTATTTCGCAACAAAGCCTCCTTCACTCACGCCGCCAAACTTACCCTAGTAAAACTGACTATCCTACCGATCCTCGACTTCGGCGACGTCATCTACAAAATAGCTTCCAATACTGTGGGAGGGGTCTCGGATGGTTTAGGGACAACTATTGGGGAACTGTGGGGGGGGGGGGGGGATCTTGGAGGGTTTGGGTTGCCCGTTCTTTGGGAGATTGACCCTGGATGCTTCAGTATGGAAAAGTGGCTGAGCTGGACCCAAGGAAAGAAACAATAAGCATCCAAAAACACCCCTAAGCTAGACTAGCCTATTTCAACAACAGCTAACTAACTAACCAAAAATACAGTGGGTGGTCCGCCCAGTTCTAACTAGTGTATTTAACAAAGTTTACCTATGGGTAGTGTATGCCCATGGGCGACTTGTCTTGTTTTCCCCCTTTTCCCACCATTAAACAAACACTCAAATACCATAACCAAAAACAATACTCACAGGTGAGGACAAAGTGATATGGAGGTGCTCAAACAAAATAGAGCTCAATACATATAGTGAGACATAGTAGGAGAAAGGGAAACATAGAGCTCTACAGACATATGGCATTTACAGAGAGATTGAGCTCCAGAGCAAACAACTGACAGGGTTTTTAAACCAAGGGAAAGGAACTGTGATTGGGTAGGAAACAGGAGGAGGTGTGTCTTCTGATTGATTATTGATTGGTGACTGATTGGGCAGTGATGATTTTCACCTGTGAGGGGTGAGGAAGAGAAAAGAAATACAAACTAACAGAATATACACAGGATACTTGTATCCATAACACTCCCACCCTTAAAAGAGCAACCCTAGGGATTGTGTAAAGAAATGCTATTTCTTATGCAGGTGACCAGCCTACTGCTAATACATGGCTACAACTCACAGTAAAGCCTGTGGGGTCCCCTACAGGATAGCTCCCGCATTACACACTTACTGCCAAACTAGCGCACACACATAATCTCCTCTCTAGCCGAACATTGTGTGCCCGAAGAGGATTCTACGATGACGGACAGACAACTGAGCCAATGGCGGAAGACTACAGACTACACCCAGCCTGAACCAATCCAAAGATCCGATCTTCTAGAATCAACCTACTTTCTGTTCCACATATAAGGGGTGTGCTGACTGTTAACGGCCTCTTTTCCTGCTGTTCTGTGCGAGCTAACGGGAGAGCCGTAATTACGCTGTACTAGATATCTTCACTCTGAATAAACTGTCGCTTGTCATACAATTTACCACTTTGTCTGAATCGATCCTTGACCGGCTCACCCATCTACATATCTAATTACTAACAATTGCAACCACAGTATTTACATAACATCAAAATCATAATTTTTCTTTTCAACACGAGATAAAGCATCTGCCAATACATTATCTGAACCCTTTTTGTGGCGGATCTCCAAATTATAATTCTGCACAATAAGCGCCCAACGCATAAGGCGCTGGTTCTGGTTGTACATTCGGTGGAGAAACACTAAGGGGTTGTGGTCAGTATATAATCACTGGTAGGGCACTGGAACCAATATATACCTCAAAGTATTGCAGAGCCAACAACAAAGCAAGAGCTTCTTGTTCTATTGTGGCATAGTTTGTTTGACATTTATTACATTTACGTGAAAAATAACATACAGGATGATCCACTCCACTCTTGTCCTGCTGCATTAGAACAGCACCAGCACCTCTGGCACTAGCATCTACCTCAAGTTTGAACGGTTGTTCAAAATCCAGAGCAGCAAGTACAGGGGTAGTACATAAGAGTGCTTTCGCAGATTCAAAAGCTCTCTTACAATCAGGGGACCACACAAATGATCTAGTCGGACTGAGCAAATCGGTTAATGGAGCAACTACCACAGAAACTACGGTAGTAGCCAACCATCCCTAAAAAGCGGCGTAGCTCTCGCCTGGTGGTAGGTGCGGGGAATGCAGTTTTAGCCAAGACCTTGGCATCAACAGGGCGCACCGGTCCATGGCCGGTCCATGGCCGACCTCTTTACTGAGATATGTAACCGTAGCCTTCCCAAACTCGCACTTTGCCAAGTTCAGGGTTAGAGAAACAGTTGCCAAACGTTCACATACTACCCTTAGAGAGTCAACATGATCTGACCAGGTCATCAGGTCATCAAAGTATAATACAGAGTTAACCAGTCATTGGAAAGTGGCTGGTGCATTTCGCATCCCAGAAGTCATGACTGAGTACTGTAGGAAGTTGTCTGGGGTCACAAAGGCAGAAATCTCAGAAGCACGTGAAGTTGAACCTGTCAGTAACCTTTTAAGAGGTCCAACTTAGTTACATACTTAGCAGCACCAATGGCATTGTAACAGAATTTACCTTTCGATAATCCGTACATAACCTGGACGCACCATCAGGTTTAGGAACCAGAATGCAAGGAGATCTCCAAGGGCTTGAACTTGGCTTAGCCAGGTCATACTCCAACAAATATCTCACCTCATCCCTCATTATCTTCCTCTTGGAAGCGTTGATACGATTTGGGTGTTGCTTGATATGTGTAGCATTTCCAACGTTAATGTCATGTTCCAACACGTTTGTGCGAGTAGGAACGTCATTAAAGAGACATGGAAAACTGTGTAGTAGCCTCACAATATCATCGGCCTGTCCGTCCGTTAAATGAACCAGACCTGACTGGATAGACAGCAGCATTTCTGAGTTGGGCAATCTAACACACTGCTGCTGAGTATTGCGCAACTCCAATCCATCAACATCATCAATATGACAGTCCACTATCATAGCAGTAGTAGCAGAGGAGCCAGCATTACCTTCCTCTGTTTTTGAACGATCTATCTGTGTGATGGGTCGGGTGTGGTAAGCTTCCAACATATTAATGTGACACACACGAGATTGGCGTTGTCTATCAGGAGTTTGAAGCACATAGTCAGTTTCACTTATTTTATTTTCAATTAAATAAGGACCAGAGAAATGAGCTGACAGTGAAGATCCTGGAACAGGTAATAACACCAGTACTTGGTCACCTGGCTGTAGTGGACGAGAAACAGCCTCTTTATCATAGTGTCTTTTCATGCTCCTCTGTGAGGAAGACTGAGCTGCCTTTGCGAGAGCACAAGCTTGGTGTAAGCGCTCATGAAAGCGACTAACGTAGTCCAACACATTCTCATCTCCTGTACACAACTCTTGGGACAAGAACTGTTCTTTAACCTCTCTGCACACGGAACCCGCTAGCGGGCTGAAATTCCACAACATATGGTGATCGCTATAAAAATAGTCATATTAAACATTCATGAAAATAAAAGTGTCTCACATGTTTCGAAAGCCTAGAATCTTGTTAACCTGTTGCTTCTACTCGGGACGCTTGCGTCCCAACTAGAGCTCTGGAAATGCAAATGCGCTACGCTAAATGCTAATAGTATTAGTTAAAACTCAAAAGTTCATTAAAATACACATGCAGGGTATCGAATTAAAGCTACACTCGTTGTGAATCCAGGCAACAAGTCAGATTTTTAAAATGCTTTTCGGCGAAAGCATGAGAAGCTATTATCTGATAGCATGCAACACCCCAAAAGACCCACAGGGGACGTAAACAAAATAATTAGCATTTCGGCGTTACACAAACCGCACAATAAAATAGAAAACATTCATTACCTTTCACCATTTTCTTTGTTGGCACTCCTAGATGTCCCATAAACACTATTTGGGTCTTTATTTCGATTAAATCGGTCCATATAAAGCCTAGATATCGTTATATGTAGACTGTGTGATAAACGAAAAAAACATCGTTTCAAAACGTAACGTCATTTTTTAAAATTCAAAAAGTCGACGATAAACTTTCACAAAACACTTCGAAATACGTTTGTAATGCAACTTTAGGTATTAGTAAACGTTAATAAGCGATAAAATTCATCAGGAGGCGATGTAAAGATCATTAGCTGTCCGTCTGGAAAAATGTCCGGCTAGAAACTCAACGAAAATATCCGGTCCTAGACCGGATTAGATACGGTGTCCTGTATGTGTTTGACCAAGAAAAAACTCGAAGGGAAATGACAAGACTCTAGACACCCTGTGGAAGCTGTAGGTACTGCAACCTCAGTCAATTAATTGTGGTTCACGTTTATCAATGGGTTCAAGTAGCGCATGGATATATTTTCCCCATTTTCAGTGATCAGTTTTTCCTGTGCTTTTCGATGTAAATGCCGTTCTGGTAAAGCCACAGCAGTGATTTAACCAGTTTTTTAAACGTCTGAGTGTTTTCTATCCACACAGACTAAGCAAATGCATATACTATATTCCTGGCATGAGTAGCAGGGCGCTGAAATGTTGCGCGATTTTTAACAGAATGTTCAAAAAAGTAGAGGGTCGACTGAAGAGGTTAATCCAAATGCGTTGTCAGATTTAAAAACGATTTACTGCGAAAGAATACCATGCGATTATCTGAGCATAGAACGCTCTGCATTGTTTGGTGAACGTGCAGATTCAGCTGTTTATATATCAATCATTATGGCGACTAAGTCAGGGAAAGCTAAATCTAAGTCTAGATATACAGATCTACACACAATTTTAGAAAAAAGATTATTGGGAAGGTGAGACAGAGATTGTTGTAGGCAGATTCATTTAGCGATTGTGGAGGAATATTTTTTGAACGGGAGAGGACATCGTTTTGGACTGGTAGGGTTCTTATCATGCTAATGCCCTATATATATCTGTTTATGATACCTGTTGATACAGGGCTCATATGTGAAACTATTCTAACTGAACATTTTCTTTCACAGTGACACTGACTCCGAATGGGAGTCTTATCCGGTGTCCTGTGTGAATTTAAGTATGCTCTCTCTAATTCTCTCTTTCACTCTCTCGGAGGACCTGAGCCCTAGGACCATGCGTCAGGACTACCTGGCATGATGACTCCTTGCTGTCCCCAGTCCACCTGGCCTTGCCTCTGTTCCAGTTTCAACTGTTCTGCCTGCGGCTATGGAACCCTAAACTGTTCATTTTTACTCTTGAAGTGCTGTCCTGTTGCATCCTCTACAACCACTGTGATCTCCACCCGGCACAGCCAGAAGAGGACTGGCCACCCCTCATAGCCTCGTTCCTCTCTAGGTTTCTTCCTAGGTTTTTGCCTTTCTAGGGAGTTTTTCCTAGCCACCGTGCTTCTACACCTGCATTGCTTGCTGTTTGGGGTTTTAGGCTGGGGCTATATAAATTGATTTGATTTGATAGAGGACTGAGGGTCTTCCAAATATTGAAAGTGTGTAAAAAAGTTACCCACGTTATTTTGTACATGTATATATACATATTTTTTTTCATTTATTTTTTAATCCATTTTTTGGGGGGTGTGTTAGAATACCATTTTGGTATTTTGTATATAGTTATTTGTTTCAAAATGTATACCTTCACCAATTTGGCCACTTGGGTACATTTTGGCTACTTGTGTGGGACACCTGGGTGACTTCATGATAAATGTAATGTAGCACACTCATTTTGGAAGTTATCATTCTGAAACTTTGCACAAGTACTGTTGCCCTCTTATATTTTTCACTGAAATTGTCTCCATCATCTTATCTGAATGTTTGTTTTATCTTCTTCATTTTAAAGATGATGATACAAAAATAAAAAACATGTTTTTTTTCTTTGTTTTATCTAAACCAGATCTATTGTGTTATATTCTCTTACATTCAATTCACATGTACACAAACTTCAGAGTGTTTTCTTTCAAATGGTACCAAGAATATGCATATCCTTGGTTCTGTGCCTGAGCTACAGGCTGTTAGATTTGGGTATGTCTTCAGGCGGAAATTGCACAAAGTAGGGGGGAGCTGTAAGAGGTTTTTAAGGACTTTCATTGGCCCTCTCACTGTGTGACCAAACACTAGTTCAGCCAGGCTGAAACCGAGGGACTCCTGCACAGTTTCACGAGCAGCAAACAAAACTAGAGGAACTCCCTCATTCCAATCTTTCTCAGATTCCAAACAATATTTACGTAGCATAGACTTCAGTGTCTGATGACATCTTTCAAGCGCACCCTGAGACTCTGGGTGATATGCGCTTGCCACACAGTGCATAATTGACAAGGATTTTAACACCTGCTTGAAGAGCTTGGATAGGAAATTGGTACCTTGATCACTTTGTACCACCTTAGGTAAATCGAATGTCGTGAATAATTTAATTAAGGCTTTACTCACTATCGGGGCTGTAATCCTTCGCAGAGGAATGGCTCGGGGTATCTTGTTGCCATACACATAACCGTTAACAGAAACTGGTTACTCGATTTTGTTTTTCGGTAACGGTCCAACACAATCAACCACCACATGTTCAAATGGTTCACCTATGACAGGTATTGGACAAAGAGGAGCGGGAGGAATAACCTGATTTGGTTTTCCTGTTATCTGACAGGTGTGGCATGTCTGACAGAACTGAGCCACATCTTGTTTTAAACCCGGCCAAAAGAAATGTCGAAGGATCCGATCATAAGTCTTTGTGATTCCTAAATGACCAGACCACTGGTGATCATGAGCAAGGGATAACACATTTTGTTGAAAGGCTGTAGGAATCACTGTTTGGTAAACAGCATTCCAATCTCCACCCGCGTCAACATGGGATGTCCATTTATGCATGAGGAGATTACCATCAATGAAGTAAGCCACGTTCTTCTTCTTTACATCTTCCAATGAGACAACACTAGAAAAACATTTAGCAAGCTTGTTGTCAACCTTTTGGTTAGCAATCAGCTGCTCACTAGTGACTGGTAACTGTATTGCATCAGCAATAAGTTCAACATTCTTCAATTCTTTACTGGGTTGTTTGTCAGAGGTAATCAGTTTCCTAGAGATAGCACACAACCCAGCCTCTTGATCAACCTCTTTGAACAGAACAGTGTTCGTCAAATCTATCTCATCAGGAGACACCTGAAACCCCACCTCTTTAAGGAATACCTAGGATAGGATAAAGTAATCCCTCTCACCCCCCCTCCCCCTGAAAAGATTTAGATGCACTACTGTTCCACTGGAGGTCATAAGGTGAATGCACCAATTTGTAAGTCGCTCTGGATAAGAGCGTCTGCTAAATGACTTAAATGTAAATGTTAAATGTCATCACCCTCTTGTCGTGCCTGAGCACGAGTGACAGCACAAGCGGGGAACACATGTGGATAACTCTGTGCCAGCTCATTAGAGAGAGAGTGGTCACTTTTATCCAATACTTCCAATACAGGTACTACCTTTCCTCCGGCAATATCGTTACCCATTATAAAGGTCACACCTTTCACTGGCAACATCGGACGTACCCCCACTCTGAATATTCCACTGATTAACTCAGAGTGTACTTTCACAAAGTGCAATGGCACTGGGACAAAACCCATTTCAATACCCTGCACTAACACACTGGAACCACAGTATGTATCGTCAGATAAGGGCAACACATCAGACAATATAAACGACTGCGCCGCACCAGTAACTCTAAGGATTTTAACCGGACGCTGAGACGCTTTGTCATTCGTTAGGGACACAAACCCCTCAAAAATGAATGGTTCATAACTGCGGTCGGGGACTGGGTCTTTCAAACTACAGTTACCCTTAGGCACCTGTTTTTTGTTTCAGACTTCACAACCGTACGAATTAGACCAACACCTGTTGGCGGCTTGGCACGAAGAGGCATCCCTTGTTTGCGTTTTAGCAGGAAGCAATCATTAATCATATGTCCCACTTTATGACAATAGAAACAGGGACGCTCATTCTTTTGGCGTGCTTGATATACTCCTGCTGGCCGACTAGGGCTAAAAGGAGGCAACTCAGTGGTTCTACTCTCAGTATGAGCCGAAAACACGCTCTTGTGCGTCAACACAAACTCGTCTGCCAACACAGACCTTTCTGACAGGGAGGATACTTTCTGTTCGTTTAGGTAAACTACAATGCGTTCGGGTAAACAATTTTTAAACTCTTCCAACAAGATTAACTCCCGGAGAGAGTTGAAATCAGTTACCTTACTAGCAGGATGCCATTTATCAAACAGATTTCCCTTGTCTCTAGCAAATTCCACATAAGTCTTACTAGAAGACTTTCTATGAGACCTAAATCTCTGTCGGTATGCCTCAGGCACAAGCTCATAGTCGCGAAGAACAGTAGCTTTGACCACTTCATAATTCAAACTGTCCTCCAGAGGTAGCGCTGACCAAACCTATTGGGCTTTACCAGTTAATTTACACTGAAGCAATAGGCATCATATGTCTTCAGGCCATTTCAATGCAACAGCTATATGTTCAAATACACAAAAATAGGAGTCAACCTCCGACTCTCTGAACAAAGGTACTAAGGCAATCTGCCTACTAATGTCAAACGCGTTTGAGGACACAGCTGGTGAGGACGACTCACTAACAGTGACAGCAGGACCGGAGGCTCGCTGTCTCTGCCTCCAGTTCTAACAGTGACAGCAGGACCGGAGGCTCGCTGTCTCTGCCTCCAGTTCTAACAGTGACAGCAGGACCGGAGGCTCGCAGTCTCTGCCTCCAGTTCTAACAGTGACAGCAGGACCGGAGGCTCGCTGTCTCTGCCTCCAGTTCCATCTGGCGTATATAGAACATCATCTGCCGCTGGTCCCTTTCTCTTTCTGCCTCTATTTTACACATCTCCAACTGCCGCTGCTCTCTTTCTGCCTCTATTTTACACATCTCCAATTGCCGCTGCTCTCTTTCTGCCTCTATTTTACACATCTCCAACTGCCGCTGCTCTCTTTCTGCCTCTATTTTACACATCTCCAACTGCCGCTGCTCTTTTTCTGCCTCTATTTTACACATCTCCAACTGGAGATTCTCTCACCTAATTTGGGCTCTCTCTTCCGCCTCCAGTTGGAACTGAGTTGAACGGACATCCCTCCTGGCATCACCGGTTGACAGTGGGGAGAGTGGATCAAAACGGGGCAATGTGGCTGGAGCTTTAGCCTTGCCCTCATTCTCAGACACCACCGGGCTTAGAGGAGCAACAACATCCCCTACATACCTTAAGGGAACATTTTGACATTTGCTGTATGGTTAGTGAGAAAGTCCATTTTGCAAATGTACGGTCCCTTACTAGACGTCCGAAAATGTTTGTAAAATTTGTGTACGGCGTCGGGCCGAGCGGCAGGGCTGGACCTACCGGGAAGTCATCAAATGAACTTTCTCGGACATTCGGTTTCCGTTTTATAAAATTTTTGTCATTTTTCCGCTGTCCCGGAAAATCCCACAAGAAGGCATAAGCAATCATATTGCAATTGGACAAAACATCACGAATCACGACGGGGCCTTATCTCCAAAACGGAAAATATTTCGAAGCCGAAACTTGGTGAGCGTAGGTTTGGCATAATGGGCAGTTGGCCCCGAACAAGATGGCGTCTAGGCCTCAACGGTTTTTGAGCTATGGCCATTTATCTGGGATTAAAGGTCCAAAATGAAAATAGAGAAATTATTTTTCCACTTCAAGTCAAATTCAAGGAGCCTCCGGTGTAAAAAAAAGAAACCAGCCATTTATCTATCGTCATTTAAGAGAAATCGTACAATGACAAATTGGTGATGTACAAAGATAGGTGTTTACAGATCCAGTTACAGATCCAGTTGAAGGGTGTTCATACGAATCTTTTTAAAGTGTGCTGCGGAGCTCTGCGAGATTTCTGTGATTTTCTATGATTTTCTGAAATAACACACACTCACTAAACCCTCCATAAATAACTCAGTTCTTAACTTCTTGCGTCGAGCCATCCCGGATCCGGTATCGTGACTACAGCCTCAAGCTCATTACCATAACGCAACGTTAACTATTCATGAAAATCGCAAATGAAATGAAATTAATCTATTTGCTCTCAAGCTTAGCCTTTTGTTAACAACACTGTCATCTCAGATTTTCAAAAATATGCTTCTCTACCATAGCAAACTAGCATTTAGCATTTAGCGTTAGCATTTAGCATTAGCATTTAGCGTTAGCATTAGCAGGCCACATTTTCACAAAAACCAGCAAAAACATTCAATAAATCATTTACCTTTGAAGAACTTCGGATGTTTTCAATGAGGAGACTCAGTTAGATAGCAAATGTTTAGTTTTTCCTGAAAGATTTTTTGTGCAGGAGAAATCGGTCCGTTTGGTGCGTCACATTTGGCTACCAAAAAAAAACGAAAATTCAGTTATCCAAACGCCAAACTTTTTTCCAAATTAACTCCATAATATCAACTGAAACATGGCAAACGTTGTTTAGAACCAATCCTCAAGGTGTTTTTCACATATCTCTTCAATGTGGTATCGTTCCTGGAAGTGTGCTTCTCTGTCTGTATCCCATGGCAAAATGAGTGTTACTGACAATTGCGCACCGATTTCAACAAAGGACACCGGACGGCCCCCTGGCAAATGTAGTCTCTTATGGCCAATCTTCCAATGATATGCCTACAAATACGCCACAATGCTGCAGACATCTTGGATGAACGGCAGAGCGCATAAGCTCGTTCACAGCATATTCACAGCCATATAAGGAGACGTTAGTAAACACAGCGTCAAAAATCCTGTTCATTTCCTGTTTGAAGTTTCATCTTGGTTTCGCCTGTAGCATTAGTTCTGGGGCACTCACAGATAATATCTTTGCATTTTTGGAGATGTCAGAGTTTTGTCTTTCCGAGGCTGTCAATTCCATGCATAGTCGAGCATCTTTTCGTGACAAAATATTGCGCTTAAAGCGGGCACGTCTTTTTATCCAATAATGACATAGCGCCCCCATAGGATGAAGAGGTTAACGTAAAGACTTAAAACTCACGATTCTGTAAAGGCATACCCCCAATCAGGATATGAGTTTATTTATAGCTTCCTGTGCCAACCGGAAGTGCCTTAAATCAAATCAAATCAAATCAAATGGTGCCTTAAATGGTGTCATAGTGGCAGTTTCCAAGGGTTAAAAAAGTCAGATCTTTTCAAGACTTCATATGTGTGATTAGGCAACCCCCATTAACTGTAAGTCAGTCATTTCTCCCAACAGATGTCAACGAAAAGCTCTCTCTCACACACACACACACACAGACACACACACACACAGCAAGGATGGAGTGACAAAGTGCGGTGCTTAAAGACACACAGAGCCTGCAATGGCATTTCCATATTCTCTAGTGCATTCAACCCTGTGTAAATCAGTCAGTTCTTAACGTAAAGACTTAAAACTCAGGATTCTGTAAAAGCATACCCCAATGAGGATGTGTGTTGACTTATAGCTTCCTGTGCCAACCGGAAGTGCCATAATTGGTGTCTCAGGGGCTGTTTCGAAGGGTTAAAAAAGTCAGATCTTTCCAAAACTTCATATGTGTGATTAGGCAACCACCATGAACTGTAAATCAGTCATTTGTCCCATAAAATTTCAAAGGAAAACTAAATCACACACACACAAAGCTTGGAAGGAGGGACCCATTGGGGTGCGTAGAGACATACACTGCCTGCATTAGTTAACCTTGTTGGAACTTTTAAAGAACCGTCAGAGCTAGAGTTCCGAAACTTTAGAATCCTGTTCTAGACCTCAGGTCGATAGTGCGTGGTGAGTTACGTCGCTCTAGAAGGTTCTCGGACCGAGAAACAGCCTCGTACATTTGCAATGACTTCAATTCATTTTGACCATTACGAAAATGACGACATTTAGAAAAGTCTCAGAGACACAAGACTAGGTGCATTGCGACCGTCTCGGCCCATATAGACAGACCCCAACGTTTCTGTCCGATAGCTCATTCAAGGACCCCGTAGCAAGTCATGGAAAAAATTGGATTTTCAATTTGGTTTTGGTTGGTTTTGCTCGGACACCAAATGACCTATCGAGCCGAAACTTGGGATTCGGGGTCGCCTCAGCTAGGGCTACACATAACATCAGAAATGGACCCGCAGCTAGAACGTATCTGCGTGTTTTATGGTTTGAACCGAAGGCGTTGTGAATTTTGGGCCAGCTCTGAAGTATGTGATAGTTGGCTACTAAACGAGTTAGAAAAAGTGGGTTTGGTGTCAGTTTGTATCAGTTTGGTGTCAGAATGATATCTAATTGACTGATGGACGGTGACTTGCTGGTGACTCTTGTCCATTTGCAATATGTTTAAACAGTGAGGTACCATCACCAAAGTGACATTCTGATATCAACCCTAACGAGCGATGGAGAGGAACCAGAATCACTGCCCAGCCATCCTGAGTTCATCGGGCCAGTCAATTTCGCATTCCTGCAGGATTTTTATAGCATGACAAATTCGTTATGGTAAATGCCCATTGAACCATATTGCAAATGCACAGTGACTTTGCAAAAGTGAGAAAACATAAACAAATGGACATAATGAAATCAACACAACGAGCGATGGAGAAGACCCACTATCAATGCCCGGCCATCCTGTGTTCATCAGGCCAGTCAATGTTGCATTTCTGCAGGATTTTTGAGCATGACAAATTCATGATGGTAAATGCTCATTGAACCATATTGCAAATGCACGTGCACTTGCAATATGATTCAACAGTGAAAAAACATCACCAAATGGACAAGATGAAGTCAACACAACGAGCGATGGAAAGGAGCAACTATCACTGCCCGGCCATCCTGTGTTCATCAGGCCAGTCAATTTTGCATTTCTGCAGGATTTTTGAGCATGCCAATTCGTGATGGTAAATGCCTATAGTGAAAAAAACATCACCAAATGGACATGATGAAATCAACACAACGAGTGATGGAGAAGACCCACTATCACTGCCCGGCCATCCCGAGTTCATCTGGCCAGTCAATTTTGCATTTCTGCAGGATTTTTGAGCATGTCAAATTTCTTATGGCATTTGGCCCCAAAAAAAGTGACTTTTGACTTTGACTTTTGACTCCCTATGAAATCATATTGCAAATGGACAAATCATATTCCTTATGCACAAAAAAATTATGATAATAAAATTTTACAAAAGTATATTCATACAGTTCTTACACATGATTAATTGACATGAAAAACAATTTCGAAAAACGGTCCAGAAAGCACTTTTTTAAGGGTGCGGTGAAGTTTTTTATAAAATGTTGCTATTTTTGACTTTTGACTTCCTATGAAATCATATTGCAAATGGACAAAATATATGCCTTATGTGCAAGAAAAAAAATGAAAAAATGATGATAATAAAATTGGACAAAAGTATATTCATACAGTTCTTACACATGTGTAATTGACAAAAAAAAATCATTTTTTCAAAATGTTGCTTTTGGATTTTGACTTGGGTTGCATTTCCAATATGAAAAACCAAGGTGGAGCGCACCTGTTGGATTTTTAAAGTGTTACAACTGGCATTTGCCATATTGCATTTGCAATCAACTTTGCATGAATCAACGCCACATTGGGTGGTATTGGACATCGTGTATATGGTTTGTCTAATGCCAATGACTTCCCATTCATTTTTGTCCATTTCAGGGGGGTATTCCCTTACAGGGGTAGTAGGCTCAGACAGCGGTAACACAAGCACCTGCTCTTCCAACAATACATTTAACACCAGCTTTTTAACCTGTTGCCACTCTAGGGGCAGTATTTTCATTTTTGGAGGAAAAAAAAACGTTCCCGTTTTGAACGGGATATTTTGTCAGGAAAAGATGCTAGAATATGCATATAATTGACGTCTTTCGATAGAAAACACTCTAACATTTCCAAAACTGTAAAGATATTGTCTGTGAGTATAAAAGAACTGATGTTGCAAGCGAAAGCCTGAGAAAAATCCAATCCGGAAGTGCCCCAGGTTTTGAAAGTGCTGCGTTCCAATGACTCCCTATTTGGCTGTGAATGTACCATCAACGAGCGTACGCTTTCTACGTATTCCCCAAGGTGTCTACAGCATTGTGGCGTAGTTTTACGCATTTCTGTTGAAGAATAGCCGTAAGCGAGCACATTGCGTAAGTGGTCACATGGTGGCTCCGAGAGAGATTCTCGCGTAAAGTACAGAGGTAGCCATTACTCCAATCGGTCCTAGAGAAAAACGAATTGTCCCGACGGATATATTATCGAATAGATATTACAAAAACACCTTGAGGATGGATTCTAAACAACGTTTGCCATGTTTCTGTCGATATTATGGAGGTAATTTGGAATATTTTTCGGCATTGTGGTGACCGCAATTTCCGGGCGATTTCTCAGCCAAACGTGAAGAACAAAAGG
The DNA here is from genome assembly GCF_034236695.1 of Oncorhynchus nerka. Lineage (NCBI taxonomy): Eukaryota > Metazoa > Chordata > Actinopteri > Salmoniformes > Salmonidae > Oncorhynchus > Oncorhynchus nerka. The sequence continues at coordinate 106,960,774 of NC_088417.1, read as the reverse complement.
AGCTGTTTCGCCTACAAAAATTATCTTTTGGGAAAAAATTAACTTTGGCTATCTACCTGGGAGTCTCGTGAGTGAAAACATCCGAAGTTCATCAAAGGTAAACGATTTAAGCCTACCCCTTACTTTTTCGAACATTCTGTTAAAAATCGCGCAACATTTCAGCGTCCTGCTACTCATGCCAGGAATATAGTATATCCATATGATTAGTATGTGTGGATAGAAAACACTCTGAAGTTTCTAAAACTGTTTAAATCACGGCTGTGACTATAACAGAACGTGTGTTTCATCAAAAAGCGCAAAGAATTATATTGTCTATGGGACAGCAAATTAGATGGGGCCGAGATTGCAAGTCCTACAGCTTCCACACGATGTCGCCAGTCTTGTCAATTGCCTGGGTGTTGTTTCTTGGTCAAACGAGTAAGAGAGACCCCATTCCTTCCGGTCTCCGACAGGATGTTTTGGAAGAGAGATTTCCGACCATGATTTGAAGACGTGGAGCTATTGAATACACATCGCCCCGTGATCAATTTGATAGATTATTAACGTTTACTAATGCCTAAAGTTGGATTACAAAAGTATTTCGAAGTGTTTTGTGAAAGTTTATCGTCGACTTTTTTAATTAAAAAAAATGACGTTGCGTTTTAAAATGCTGTTGTTTTCTGGATCACACACTTTTCATAGATCGATATTTGGGGTATATATGGACCGATTTAATCGAAAAAAAAGACCCAATAGTGATGTTTATGGGACATATAGGAGTGCCAACAAAGAAGCTCGTCAAAGGTAATGAATGTTTTATATTTTATTTCTGCGTTTTGTGTAGCGCCGGCTATGCTAATTATTTTGTTTACGTCCCCTTCAGGTATTTCGGGGTGTTGCATGCTATCAGATAATAGCTTCTCATGCTTTCGCCGAAAAGCATTTTAAAATCTGACTTGTTGGCTAGATTCACAACGAGTGTAGCTTTAATTCAGTACCCTGCATGTGTGTTTTAATGAACGTTTGAGTTTTAACGAGTGCTATTAGCATTTAGCGTAGCGCATTTGCATTTCCAGATGGCTAGATGGAGCGCCTGCGTGTCGGGTGGGCTTAAGAGGTTAATTTGATTGCTTTTCTGATTTCCGTGACAAGGTTGCCTGCTGCTAGCAAGGCATAATGCTATGCTAGGCTATGATAAACTTACACAAATGCTTGTCTAGCGTTGGCTGTAAAGCATTTTTTGAAAATCTGAGATGTCAGGGTGATTAACAAAAGGCTAAGCTGTGTCTCAATATATTTCATTCGTGATTTTCATGAATAGGAATATTTTCTAGGGATATTTATGTCCGCTGCGTTATGCTAATTAGTTTCAGGTGATGATTACGCTCCCGCATGTGGGTTTGGGAGTCACTAGAGGTTCATTAAATCAACTCTACGATATCTATCAAAAACCTTCCACGAAGGGTTATCCAAAAAGGATTTCAAATCAAAAGTAGCCATTTTAAACTACTTCACAAGAGCCAACAAAAATAGCAAACACTATTGCTATATCGCTCAACACTGAACTATACCACTACAACAATCTGCATGAGCGGCATGGGTGTCAGTAAAGACAGATCCCGGATGAGCCCCCACTTATGTTACGAATCCCTTTGAGGGGAGAAGGAGAGAAAAGAAATACACACACACAGGATACACACAGGATACTTGTATCTGTAACAATGAGCCTCATGAACACAAATTAAGGCTGGTCTACACACCACAAGAGGGACAGTGTTTTACTGTGTGTTTGTCTTAAATGTATTTCTTGCACTTGATGCATGTGTACTGTGTGTAACGTCTGCTTCCAACTCACACCCTCAAACACGTAGATCCCCTGAACGCAGCTCACTCTCCAGATCCCAATCACCTGAATTCTGATCACCTGTTCATACACCTGTATGTCATCATCCCACACTATTTAGTTCAGTTCTTTGCACCCCATCACTGTGAGGTAGTGTTTGTTTTGTGACACACATCTTTCAGAGCTCTGTTTTTCCTGTGATTTACTCCTCACGTGTATGATATTTTTTGACTGCCTCACTAACGCCTTTTGCCTATTCCGTGCCTGTACAATAGCCTATTGGATTTCCTGTTATCTACCTATTGCCTGATCTCCTGGACTACATTACTAGCCTTTTCCCTGCCTGTACTGTTGCCCTTTTGGACCCCCTGTGTATGACCTTCTGCCTGTCCCTGGACCCAGCTACCTGCCTCCTCCTGCTGTGCCCTGCACTTGAAACCAGCTCTCTGCCTCCCCTCGTGTCCATTACAGAATACCTCACCAAAAATGACAGATGGATTCAGCAGAGCTGCAGCTACATCTGGCCCGACAGGAGGAATGAATCGATGCGACCTCTTTCATCAGTCCATTCCTGCTTCACTGATATCAGGTGCCACAGACTCCTCTCGTTCATCTCCCCTATATCCATGCCTAATAAATACGATGGCTCCACAGGGAATTGTCAAGGATTTCTCATGCAATCTGTACATAGACCATCACCCCACTGACTTCACCTCTGACAAAGACAGGGTGGACTTCGTCATCTCCTTACTCACAGGCAAAACTCTGGATTGGGTCGCAGCCCTGTGGGCTGCTCAAAGATCTGATCTGTCCTCTGAATCACGTTTCCACCCCCTCTTCAAGGTGTTCGACCATTCAGTTTCAGGTCTTCACACCGGGGACCTGTTGTGTGAGCTGCGACAGGCACGTCGCTCCACCACTGAGTATGCCCTTGAATTCCGCACCATGGCTGCCAGCAGTGGATGGAGTGAACCATCTCTCCTTACAGTCTACCGGAGCGGTCTTAAATCGTGAGTCACAGACCGAACTTGACTGCAGAGGAGATTTAATGGACCTAAACCAATACATCCGGATGTACATATCCATTTGCAACCTACTGGTGGACTGCAGACCTATACAGTCACCCATGGCCTGTGAGTCTTCCACAACCTTCTCTCGTCCACCACGGTCCAATAGCCCCAAACCCATGCAACTCGGCCGTGCCACTCTCATGGCTGCCGAGAGACACCGGAGGTACGTGAAAATCAATCTATCAAATGTATTTATAAAGCCCTTCTTACATCAGCTGATGTCACAAAGTGCTGTACAGAAACCCAGCCTAAAACCCCAAACAGCAAGCGATGCAAGTGTAGAAGCATGGTGGCTAGGAAAAACTCACTAGAAAGGCCAGAACCTAGGAAGAAACCAAGAGAGGAACAAGACTCTGAGAGATGGCCAGTCCTCTTCTGGCTGTGCCGGGTGGAGATAATGACTGAACATGGCCAAGATACCAGAAGGGGACAACATGGACAAAGGCAAAGTCACGGCCATGATTAACTGGCCCAAATCTACTACCTTAAAGGAACTACAACGTTTTCTAGGATTCTCCAACTAGTACCGCCGGTTCATTCAGCAGCACAACTGCTCCTCTCTCAGCTGTCACCAGTCGATAAACCCATACCCCCCAATGCACCGACACCGCCCTTATTGCATTTGAGACCTTGAAACACCTCTTCGCCTCTGCACCCATCCTTAGGCAGCCAGATGCATCGGAGGTCGACGTGGGAGTGGTTCTCTCTCAGCGGGTCGGGACACCTCCCAAATTACACCCATGTAATTTCTTTTCCAAGAAACAGTCAAGAAACTGCTGAGAAGAACTATGATGTTGGGAACCAGGAACTCCTCACCATTAAGCTGGCTATCTAAGAGTGGCACCACTGGTTAGAGGGAGTTCATCACCCATTCCTTGTCCTTACCAACCACCGCAATTTGGAGTACTTAAGAAGTGCTAAGAGGCTCAACATCAGACAGACTCGCTGGGCACTCTTCTTCACCCTCTTCAACTTCAACATCACCTATCTGCCCTGCAAGAAAAATGTGAAGGCTGATTTCTTATCCCGTCTATTTGAAGCCCCTTCCTCTAACCCAGCTCCCGAGCCCACCCTGCCTCCATCTTGTGCCGTGGGACCCATACAGTGGGAAATCCAAGCAGCCATCCAAGAGGCCCTACACTACGACCCAGCACCTCCCGACACCTCTGCAGGAAAGACCTATGTTCCTGCGTCCGTTAGACCCCAACTAATGCAGTGGTGCCATACCTCGCGGAGTTCTGGCCATCCCGGAATCACCTGGACCACGGAGCTACTGACACACATCGCCATCCCACATCACCATAGATTTCCTCATGGATCTGCTGGACTCTTCGGGGTACGCAACTATTTTAGTTGTAGTGGATCGGTTCTCCAAGATGTGCCGACTCATCCGCATCTACCTAATGCCATGGAAATGGCCGAGTGCATGTTCCAAAAGGTGTTTCATCTGTATGGGATCCCGGAAGACACCGTTTTGGATCGGGACCCCAGTTCATGTCCAGGGTGTGGCGAGCCTTCTGCGACCATCTGGGGGTCTCCATCAGCCTATCCTCAGGATACCATCCCCAAACTAACACGCAGATGGAACGCCTGAATCATTGATGGAGCGAGCACATTTGGGAGACCGCACATCGGCATCACCAATCAAGTCTCCCTCTCCCAGAAACGGTTTGCTGACTGACTGTTCAATGCCATCCAGATGACAAATGCGCTGTATGCCGAGATGTCCAAGAATATCACAAGTGGCCAGCGTGCTAGCCATTCACCAGCTTGCCTAAATTGAGGTGGGGGCTCTGGCTTGTTTTTTCATACTGTTCCTACCATCGTCAGCTTCCTCTTGAGGAGCTCCTGTCCCAGTTTGTGCGAAGTATAAAAGTTATTGCATGTGATGTTGTGGCCACGAAGTCCCTGTGTCACGTCCAGGACAACCCACATCACTTGGTTCTTCTCAGGGGCTCCTCCATCTGGCTTCCCTGTATACACTTGCAAGTTCCACGCATATGAGGAAGCAGCATCACAGGCAGCCCAGATCTTGATTCCATATGTTACTGGTTTAGACGGTATGTACTGCATGAAGGCGCAGCGGCCCCTAAATTGTATAAATTGCTCATCACCAGTAATGTTGGGCCCAGGGTTGTAAAACAGGGGAAGGCGGTGCACCTGTTTGTCCCACACTGACCTGATTGCAGCCAGTTTGTCTCTATGCTGCCGAGCTGGACTGGTGTCTCGTTATCAAAGCGGATAATCTTGGAAATAATGTGGTCATCATCCAGAGACATTGTTTCATGGAAAAGTTCTCTGCCAGTTTCTGCATTCCACAGGGATTCTGTGGATTCCCCATTGGACCTGAAAACATCAGCAAGGATAAGAACCCCAAAAAACATGCCTTCCCTCCAAATGAGAAAATAATTATTTTCTGGATGGTGTCTGAGATAAACAGTTCAAAAGAATAATTTTTGTCCTGCACATGAGTAACCGCCATCCACGTCTGCCCTGGTTGCATTCTTATCACATTGGCAGCCATGCGGGGAGGCTCATTCTTTGGGCAAGAAGAGCATTACATTTCACAATTTCTTGACATCCATATTTCTCCTCCTGCAGGCTGCTGAAGAGCTAATTGCTGTTGGCCTGGTCCTGTGGCTGGCTGCTGATGGGCTGGTCCTGGGAATGGTTGCTGACGGGCTGGTACTGGTTTCTGGCTGCTTGCGGGCTGGTCCTGGGGCTGGTTGCTGAAGGGCTGGTCCTGAGGCTGGCTGCTGACGGGCTGGTCCTGGGGCTGGTCCTGGGGCTGGCTGCTGACGGGCTGGTCCTGGGGCTGGCTGCTGATGGGCTGGTCCTGGGGCTGGTCCTGGGGCTGCCTGCTGATGGGCTGGTCCTGGGGCTGGCTGCTGACGGGCTGGCCCTGGGGCTGGTCCTGGGGCTGGCTGCTGATGGGCTGGTCCTGGGACTGGTCCTGGGGCTGGCTGCTGACGGGCTGGTCCTGGGGCTGGCTGCTGGTGGGCTGGTCCTGGGGCTGGTTGCTGACTGGCTGGTCCTGGGGCTGTCTGCTGACGGGCTGGTCCTGGGGCTGGCTGCTGACGGGCTGGTCCTGTGGCTGGCTGCTGATGGGCTGGTCCTGGGGCTGGTTGCTGATGGGCTGGTCCTGTGGCTGGCTGCTGACGGGCTGGTCATGGGGCTGGCTGCTGGTGGGCTTGTCCTGGGGCTGGCTGCTGACGGGCTGATCCTGTGGCTGGCGAAGGTTGATCTCATCCTCTTCTTCCAACTCACTGTCAGACTCCGAATTGGCATGATCCTCATATTCTGAAAATTCTTCATCTTCCAAAGTGAAAGATGCTCCTTACACACTAAAACATACAGAAGTAGTTTGAGTGTGACAAATACTGCATTTTTTACAATGTATCAAAATAATGTAATAACATTGTGCAACATTGTGCAGGTTTCCGCAAGACATTGCGTAGTTTTACATACTACAAAGGGTAAAGAGTGTGAGAAAAGCATGAGACAGGCAGGGAGACAGGCAGGTTATTGGTGCTATGTTGAAACAGCAGGCCCAGGGAGACAGGCAGGTTCTTGGTGCTATGTTGAAACAGCAGGCCCAGGGAGACAAGCAGGTTCTTGGTGCTATGTTGAAACAGCAGGCCCAGGGAGACAGGCAGGTTCTTGGTGCTATGTTGAAACAGCAGGCCCAGGGAGACAGGCAGGTTATTGGTGCTATGTTGAAACAGCAGGCCCAGGGAGACAGGCAGGTTCTTGGTGCTATGTTGAAACAGCAGGCCCAGGGAGACAGGCAGGTTCTTGGTGCTATGTTGAAACAGCAGGCCCAGGGAGACAGGCAGGTTCTTGGTGCTATGTTGAAACAGCAGGCCCAGGGAGACAGGCAGGTTCTTGCCGGCCGTGACCGGGAGACCCATGGGGCAGCGCACAAATGGCCCCGCATCATCCAGGTAAGGAGAGGATTTGGCCGGCCGGGATGTTCTTGTCCCATCGTGCCCCAGGGACTCCTGTGGTGGGCCGGGCACACGCTGACATGGTCGCCAGGTGTACAGTTTTTTCTCCGACACATTGGTGCGGCTGGCCTCCGGGTTAAGCGGGCATTGTTTCAAGAAGCAGTGCGGCATGGCTGGGGTGTGTTTCAGAAGACGCACGGCTCTCGACCTTCGCTTCTCCCGAGTCCATACTGGAGTTGAAGCGATGGGACAAGACTGTAACTACCAATTGGATACCACGAAATTGGGGAGAAAAAGTGGTCAAAAAATATAATTTAAAAAAATAAGTTTGATGTGTGTTTTTCTTTAATTGCCTCTCACGGTGGGTGTTGTTTAGGTCCCAGTTGTTTCTAGTTAACTTTCATTGGACACCCAGAGTGTCTTTCAGTGCCCCTAACCTCACCTGTTTAGTTGTGGTCAGTGACTCTTTGCTTGTTACCCCTTCTGTTTGAGCATCATTACTTAGTTTTCTTGCTGCATTGTTTTAATTTTTTTTCTGTAATGAATATTGCTCCATTTAAAGTCTCGAATACTGATGTGGTCATGCACATCTATTGTTTATCTTGCTTACTTCCACTACTTATGTGTGTGAATCCAAAGCCTGCATAAATATAATACTCCAACTAAAATTGCTCTGGAGAAAGCAAAGCATTTTAAAGTTTAGAACCACTTTCTCCTTTATCTGGGATAACTGGTGGAAGACTGTATCCTGTGTCTCTGTCCTAGCAGCCACTTCTCTGCTCTCTCCATTCGAGTTGCTGGACAAACACCCTACATGTTAAATCACTTCATCAAAAGCTTCAAAATCTTGTTTGTTTTCTTTATATTTGGTTCATTCCTCCAGATAAAGAGGTAGAGAACAGGACATTAGGGGATCCCAATAGCACATGCATTATCTACAAAGCAGCTGAACAGGCTATCAGTGGCTTTATCCCTCTGGGTATATGGTGACTGTTTTCACCGCTTATCCATTCACTCTCCTCTATTCCCATCCGTCCCTCCTCTTCTCTTCTCCTATCCTGCCCCCGGTTCTCCTATACTGTCACTTTCGGGGCGTAAATAATTAGACCCTTTTAACTCTAACAGGCCATGTTGTAACTCTAACCTGTCAACAATGAATAATACCCCCTGCCTTAATAATACCCCCTGCAGAGAGAGATCTCTCTTGGTTCAGTTTTTCTCCCAGCATCTCTTCTACTCATGCGGTTCAGTTTGCAGCACTATTACTGAATTAAGATTCTTCAAATACCTCTGCCTCTGATTGGCTATTCACTAAGCAACAGACTCTCCCATAGGTCAGATAACATAAATGGTTTTAAGACCCTGGGGCCAAGATTGAAAGACTTTATCATGGCAGTTCATTTACACTCTAATATTTCTATGTTCCTTTCATTGCACAATGCTGCAAATGTATAATTCTAGGATTTTAAAATATTTCATTATTTGACTGAATGAAGTAGTGATGACATATGAATGCAGAATACTTCTACATATAGATAGTACCATGAAGACAGAGAGACAACATAACTATGCTAGTATCTAGACTTTAGTCACTGCTAGATAATATCCTGTTGGAGGGCCGTACACACTACCCTCTATAGCGCCTTACGGTCAGGTGCTGAGCAGTTGCCATACCAGCCGGTGATGCAACCGGTCAGGATGCTCTCGATGATACAGCTGTAGATCTTTTTGAGGATCTGGGGACCCATGCTAAATCTTTTCAGTCTCCTGAGGGGGAAAAGGTTTTGTCGTATCTCTTCATGACTGTCTTGGTATGTTTGGACCATGATAGTTCGTTGGTGATGTGGACACCAAGGAACTTAAAGCTCTCGACCCGCTCCAAAACAGCCCCATCGATGTTAATGTGGGCCTGTTCGGACCGCCTTCTCCTGGAGTCCACGACCAGCTCCTTTGTTTTGCTCACATTGAGGGAGAGGTTGTTGTCATGGCACCACACGGCCAGGCCTCTGACCTCCTCCCTATAGGCTCCCTATAGGCTGTCTCATCATTGTTGGTGATCAGGCCTATCACTGTTGTGTCGTCAGCAAACTTAATAATGGTGTTGGAGTCATGTTTGGCCACGCAGTCGTGGGTGAACAGGGAGTACAAGAGGGGACTAAGTACACACCCCTGAAGGGCCCCAGTGTTGAGGATCAGAATGTCAGACGTGTTTTTTCCTCTCGACCCCTCCTGTCTCAGCATCCAGTAATTATGCTGCAGTAATTTGTGTCGGGGGGGGCTAGGGTCAGTCTGTTATATCTGGAGCATTTCTCCTGTCTTATCCGGTGTCCTGTATGAATTTAATTATGCTCTCTCTAATTCTCTCTTTCTCTTTCTTTCTATCTTTCGTCCCTCGGAGGACCTGAGCCCTAGGACCATACCTCAGGACTACCTAGCCTGATGACTCCTTGCTGTCCCCAGTCCACCTGGCCATGCTGCTGCTCCAGTTTCAACTGTTCTACCTGTGGCTATGGAACCCTGACCTGCTGTTTTCAACTCTCTAGAGACAGCAGGAGCGATAGAGATACTCTGAATGATCGGTTATGAAAAGCCAACTGAAATTTCCACCTGAGGTGCTGACCTGTTGCACCCTCCACAACCACTGTTATTATTATTTGACAATGCTGGTCATCTATGAACATTTGAACATCTTGGCCATGTTCTGTTATAATCTCCACCTTCCTGGTTTCTCTCTATGTTTCTTCCTAAGGTCTGTCCTTTCTTGGGAGTTTATCCTAGCCACCATGCTTATATGCCTGCATTGCCGTTGCAGGCGGTGATACAGCCCGACAGGATGCTCTCGATTGTGCATCTGTGAAAGTTTGTGAGTGTTTTAAGCCTCCAGAGGTTGAAGAGGCGCTGCTGCGTGGTTGGACCATTTCAGTTAGTCCGTGATGTGTACGCCGAGGAACTTCAAACTTTCTACCCTCTCCACTACTGTCCCGTCGATGTGGATAGGGGGGTGCTCCCTCTGCTGTTTCCTGAAGTCCACGATCACCTTTGTTTTGTTGACGTTGAGTGTGAGGTTATTTTCCTGACACCACACTCCGAGGGCCCTCACCTCCTCCCTGTAGGCCGTCTCGTTGTTGATTTTAATCAAGCCTACCACTGTAGTGTCGTCTGCAAACTTGATGATTGAGTTGGAGGCATGCATGGCCACGCAGTCGTGGGTGAGTAGGGAGTACAGGAGAGGGCTGAGAACGCACCCTTGTGGGATCTAGGGTGTCAGGTAAGGTAGAGGTGGTAGGATCCGTAACTAGCTTCTCAAGTGGCGCAGCGGTTTAAGGCACTGCATCTCAGTACTAGAGGCATCACTACAGACCCCCTTGGTTCGAATCCATGCTGTATGAAAAAACGGCTGTGATTGTGAGTCCCATAGGGTGGCGCACAATTGGCCAATGTCGGCCGTCATTGTAAATAAGAATTTGTTCTTAACCTCTCTGGGATATGTGGGACGCTAGCGAACGATGCTATTATCTGAGGATAGCACATCCGTAAACAAAAGAGAGAAAGCATATTTCAACCTTGCAGGCATGACACAAAATACAGAAAAAATATTTAATTCATGCCTTACCTTTGACGAGCTTCTTTTGTTGGCACTCCAATATGTCCCATAAACATCACAAATGGTCCTTTTGTTCAATTAATTCCGTCGATATATATCCAAAATGTCAATTTATTTGGCACGTTTGATCCAGAAAAACACCGGTTCCAACTTGAGCAATGTGACTACAAAATATCTCAAAAGTTACCTGTAAACTTTGCCAAAACATTTCAAACTACTTTTGTAATACAACTTTAGGTAGTTTTTTAACGTAAAAAATTTATAAAATTGAAGACGGGATGATCTATGCTCAATACAGGAAGAAAACAAACTGAAGCTAGCTTTCTAGTCACGCGCCTCTATCTAACAGTACACTTCAAGTGACCCTTGTTCAAGATGGCCGTACTTCTTCATTACACAAAGGAATAACCTCAACCAAATTCTAAAGACTGTTGACATCCAGTGGAAGCAATAGGAACTGCAAGAAGATCCCTTAGAAATCTGGATTCCCAATGAAACGTCATTGAAAAGAGAGTGACCTCAAAAAAATAAATCTGAATGGTTTGTCCTCGGGGTTTCGCCTGCTAAATAAGTTCTGTTATACTCACAGACATGATTCAAACAGTTTTAGAAACTTCAGAGTATTTCCTATCCAAATACTAATAATATGCATATATTATCTTCTGGGGATGAGTAGCAGGCAGTTGAATTTGGGCATGCATTCCATCCGGACGTGAAAATACTGCCCCCTGTCACCAAGACGTTAACCTCTCTAGGGTATATGGGACGCTACCGTCCCATCTGGCCAACATCCAGTGAGGTTGCAGAACGCCAAATTCAATTACAGAAATGTTCGTTATAAAAATTCAGAAAACAAAACATATTTTACATAGGTTTAAAGATTAACTTCTTGTTAACCCAACCACAGTCTCATATTTATAGAATGCTTTTTGGCGAAAGCATACCTAGCCCAGAACATACCTAGCCCAGAATATAGCCCAGTTGACAAAGTATTACAAACAGTAACCAGCCAAGCAAAAGCATTACAAAACTCATAAATAGAGATAAAATTAATCCCTTACCTTTGATTATCTTCATATGGTGGCAATCAGAATACATTAATTTACTCAATAAATGTTCCTTTTGTTCGATGAAGTCTCTTCTTTATATCCAAAAACCTTTTGTTAGCGCGTTTTCTTCATTAATCCACAGGCTCAAACTCAGTCAAAACAATCAGACAAAAAAATCCGTAAAGTTCATAGAAACATGTCAAACGATGTTTATATTCAATCCTCTGGTTGTTTTTTTAGCCTAAATGATCTATAATATTTCAACCGGACAATAACGTCGTCAATATAAAAGGTAAACAAGAAATGCACATGCGCCTGAAAAAACTGCGTCACGTTAGGGTCCACTCGTTCAGACTGGTCTTACTCCCTCATTTATAAGAATACAAGCCTGAAACGATTTCTAAAGACTGTTGACATCTGGTGGTCCCAGCGCGCACGACCCACGTGGAGTTCCAGGTCTCCGGTAGCCTCTGGAACTGCCGATCTGCGGCCAACAAGGCAGAGTTCATCTCAGCCTATGCCTCCCTCCAGTCCCTCGACTTCTTGGCACTGACGGAAACATGGATCACCACAGATAACACTGCTACTCCTACTGCTCTCTCTTCGTCCGCCCACGTGTTCTCGCACACCCAGAGAGCTTCTGGTCAGCGGGGTGGTGGCACCGGGATCCTCATCTCTCCCAAGTGGTCATTCTCTCTTTCTCCCCTTACCCATCTGTCTATCGCCTCCTTTGAATTCCATGCTGTCACAGTTACCAGCCCTTTCAAGCTTAACATCCTTATCATTTATCGCCCTCCAGGTTCCCTCGGAGAGTTCATCAATGAGCTTGATGCCTTGATAAGCTCCTTTCCTGAGGACGGCTCACCTCTCACAGTTCTGGGCGACTTTAACCTCCCCACGTCTACCTTTGACTCTTTCCTCTCTGCCTCCTTCTTTCCACTCCTCTCCTCTTTGACCTCTCCCTCTCACCTTCCCCCTACTCACAAGGCAGGCAATACGCTCGACCTCATCTTTACTAGATGCTGTTCTTCCACTAACCTCATTGCAACTCCCCTCCAAGTCTCCGACCACTACCTTGTATCCTTTTCCCCCTCTCGCTCTCATCCAACACTTCCCACACTGCCCCTACTGGATGGTATCGCGCTGTCCCAACCTTCGCTCTCTCTCCCCCGCTACTCTCTCCTCTTCCATCCTATCATCTCTTCCCTCTGCTCAAACCTTCTCCAACCTATCTCCTGATTCTGCCTCCTCAACCCTCCTCTCCTCCCTTTCTGCATCCTTTGACTCTCTATGTCCCCTATCCTCCAGGCCGGCTCGGTCCTCCCTCCCGCTCCGTGGCTCGACGACTCATTGCGAGCTCACAGAACAGGGCTCCGGGCAGCCGAGCGGAAATGGAGGAAAACTCGCCTCCCTGCGGACCTGGCATCCTTTCACTCCCTCCTCTCTACATTTTCCTCTTCTGTCGCTGCTGCTAAAGCCACTTTCTACCACTCTAAATTCCAAGCATCTGCCTCTAACCCTAGGAAGCTCTTTGCCACCTTCTCCTCCCTCCTGAATCCCCCCTCCTCCCTCTCTGCAGATGACTTCGTCAACCATTTTGAAAAGAAGGTCGACGACATCCGATCCTCGTTTGCTAAGTCAAACGACACCGCTGGTTCTGCTCACACTGCCCTACCCTGTGCTCTGACCTCTTTCTCCCCTCTCTCTCCAGATGAAATCTCGCGTCTTGTGACGGCGGTGACGGCCGGCCGCCCGGCCGCCCAACAACCTGCCCGCTTGACCCTATCCCCTCCTCTCTTCTCCAGACCATTTCCGGAGACCTTCTCCCTTACCTCACCTCGCTCATCAACTCATCCCTGACCGCTGGCTACGTCCCTTCCGTCTTCAAGAGAGCGAGAGTTGCACCCCTTCTGAAAAAACCTACACTCGATCCCTCCGATGTCAACAACTACAGACCAGTATCCCTTCTTTCTTTTCTCTCCAAAACCCTTGAACGTGTCGTCCTTGGCCAGCTCTCCCACTATCTCTCTCAGAATGACCTTCTTGATCCAAATCAGTCAGGTTTCAAGACTAGTCATTCAACTGAGACTGCTCTTCTCTGTATCACGGAGGCACTCCGCACTGCTAAAGCTAACTCTCTCTCCTCTGCTCTCATCCTTCTAGACCTATCGGCTGCCTTCGATACTGTGAACCATCAGATCCTCCTCTCCACCCTCTCCGAGTTGGGCATCTCCGGCGCGGCCCACGCTTGGATTGCGTCCTACCTGACAGGTCGCTCCTAACAGGTGGCGTGGCGAGAATCCGTCTCCTCACCACGTGCTCTCACCACTGGTGTCCCCCAGGGCTCTGTTCTAGGCCCTCTCCTATTCTCGCTATACACCAAGTCCCTTGGCTCTGTCATAACCTCACATGGTCTCTCCTATCATTGCTATGCAGACGACACACAATTAATCTTCTCCTTTCCCCCTTCTGATGACCAGGTGGCGAATCGCATCTCTGCATGTCTGGCAGACATATCAGTGTGGATGACG